>NC_136509.1:26163784-26171284 GCF_053919585.1 Euprymna scolopes | reverse complement strand
CTTTGTGTATAAATATTTTCTTTAATTATATTTTTAGTCTCCCTTGTTTCTTTGCAATATTTTTCGTGCATGAAGCACTGTATTTCGCAGAATTTTTTATTCAGTTTTCTTCATGTCGTATGAGCTAGCATTTTTTTTTTTTTAATTTTTTGACACAAAGACGACAGATATTTTTCATATTGTATTTTAGAAATTTTTAAACACTTCTATTCTCTCCCAACTCGTCATCGATGTACATTTTGTAAATATTATATTATTGGTCACCTATTTTTGTATTGATTTTTTTTTGTAAATAAAAACATCAAAACACCTGGTCGTTTAAAAAAATAGCTTGAACCCATAGATTGAATGAGATACTGTTGTGATTGAAACTAGTTTAGGGTATAGACTAAGTAGACGACCCCTCCCCTCCCCAGCTCATTTTTGGCCTTGTGCGTAATCGAAAAAAAAAAAAAAAATTCATCAGTTTTTGGATAACTTTTCCAAAAATATTTTTTGTAGATTTTATAATAAAGATTTTATATTTTTTGAGAAAAAAAAAGAAGAAGAAAAAAAAAAAGGGAAATTACGACAAATATACGAACTAAAAACTGTCGCTTTCGTGTGCATACGCCAAACTCTGTCATCGGTTGCAATCTATTTCCAACCGCAGCCCCCCCCCCCAAAAAAAACGGTTTTGGGAAGATATTCATCGAAATAATTTCATTTCACTTGGCAAGACCTAATAAAACAAGGTACTTATGTAAAATACGGACAGTGTTATTTGTTTTAGATAGGATTTTCAAGTTAAATTCAATTTTTACTGTATCCTTTGTCTATTAAATTGTTCCTATTTACAATGCCTCCCTACGGGACAGAGTTAGACACCAGGGTAGTTTTTTAATGTGGAGAAAAGGAACAAAAATAAAAATTGTCTCAGCCGTGAAGGATTTCTCCTCCACTGACAGAGAACAAGAAATTGAAGTGTAGCAATGCAGCAAGCAGCATCTAACAGATACTACACTTTGATCTTGACCCGAAGATACTGCAAAGATTTAATTAAAATTGGTGACGGTGGCCTAGTGGTTAACGACACAGACTGACAACTTGGGTGTTCCAAGATCAAATCCAGTTCATTCCACGAAAAATGTGGGTTCCCCGTTAAATCCGGTATCTTTCTAGAATGAATTCTGACTAGAAAAATATTGGGGAAACCAATGCCAGCAATGGAATCTTTGGATTCATACAATATGATAATGATTAAATTGTTAGGTGAAAGTACAGAATAGTTACAAAACGTCCCCCTCCTGATGTTAAGAATGGATTTCTAAATAATAACGTTATTTCAGCACGGTTCGTATTTTGTATAAGTACCGAAAACAGATACACAATTCAATAAATCAATAAACGAGTAAATAAATAGTATTTATTTCATTTAATTTTAAATCGTTTTTTTTAGGTTATTTTTTAAATCAAATTTCGCCCTCTTGATTTTTGTTGGCGGCTTTACAGCGTAACAACCACTTTTGTCGGCTAGTTTTACGGCGCAACCCTGAGTAATTGTCTCTTTTTTTTTTTAAAGCAATTCTATTTTGTTTTAAAAGTAGTTTTAAGGAAATCTAATTAATATATTTAATATACTGCATTTTAATTTGTATTTGAGTTCATTTTTAACGTTTTATTTGATTTAATTTCAAAAAGTTTAATAAAAAATATTTAATAGATTGTATTTTGTAATTTTTAGTTTATTTTTTAACTTATTACTTTATTTAGTCTTTTAAAGTTTAATTAAAAATATTTAATTCATTATCTATTATCTGTTTTTTTTTTTAGCTTATGTAAACATTTTAACCAATAGTTTTTAGTTTATTCTTTTTATTTCGTTTTTGTTTTAATTAAAATAAAATAACCAATTGTATTTCGTTTTATTTTTTGTATAATATAATTTAATTTTATTTTAAAATCTTTGTTTTCGTATAAGTTCTATCGCCTGAAGTCTCTAGTTACTAGTATTTTATATTTTATTTCGTTATTTATCTATTTATTTATAAAAGACAAAGTTCTATTTTTATTTGTTTTGCCGTATACCTACCATGTTTATTATGGGTTATTTTAATAGTGCAAAAATTAAACATTGTATTTAATTGGAATTCATTATTGAAACGAGTATTATTTATATTAATCCACCTGACGAAGGCCAGAGGAATAGTTGACCGAAACGTCCTCAAACAACAACTAATAAAGATGAGAATAATAGTCCGCAATAAATAAATTAATTTAAACATTGTATATTTCATTTTTAAAATTTTTATTTCCTTATCGAACTTTATATTAAAAAAAAATATGGGTTAGCCATGATACGATTTCTTATGGTGGTTGAAGAAGGATGTATACGGCCAACGGTGTATACTATAAATGTGGTATTTTGACGAGAGAAGCTTGAATACAGTAACTAGTTAGTTAGGTTAGCATAGTTTTGATCGCTCCATCTCAGCAGTCTTGTGCACAATTTTTCTATTTTCAATAAACAATTGCATTTTTTAATTGAAAATGATTAAGTGAAAATGACCATGTTAAGCTGTCTGTTAAAAAACAATTCGTTGATTTTGAGCGACTATTTCTTGAGCAGTCGGGGTGGGGGTATCTTTCTTCTTGCTGAGTGGCAACAAAAGAATATCTGGGTTGAATTAGATTATCTATTTCTGAGTCTTGAAATGGGAGCCCTAAACTTTCGTTGCTCTCTTCTATCGTTGCTCTGATCGAATCTGCGAGGACGACAACACGAGAAAGAAAAACGAAAATATTACAACAAAAATGCTTTCCGTTTCGAGCAACGTTTTAAGCGGCGGCGATTGCAATTTGGACGTCCCAAACTCGCGCAAGATATTCGCGCGCAGAATCGTCACGTTTACTTTTTTTGCGCGGTCCTTCTGTCTCTGTCTGTCTATCTATGTGTGTGTGTGTGTGTGTGTGTGTGTGCATGTGTCTATGTATATATGTGTGTGTGTGTGAGTGTGTATACGTACATATGTATATGCACACATATATATGTACGTACATATATATGCATATATATATGTATGTATATATATATGCATATATATATATATATATATATATTTCATGAAGAGAGGGGATATAATATTTTATATATTTATTTATATATATAATATATATAACATTATGTGTGTGTGTGTGTTGGTATATATATATATATATATATATATATATATATATATATATATCGCTCTCCTCCGCCTCTCTCTCTCTCGTGATCTTTTACATCCATCGTTCTCCTCGCTATCTACACGTTCTCGTCTCTCTCTCCTTTTGTACATTTTCACGCCAATAAAATGGAAGAAAAAATACGTCCCGATCGTCCATTCCGCCATCATCAGACATGTTTTTTTTTGTTTTTAAGGAGGAAAGTTGGTCCCATTGTTTTAATGGGACCAACTTTCGTTCGAAACAACAACAACAACAACAACAACAACAACAACAACAACTTGATAATAGAAGTAGTGAATAAATAATAATAATAATAATAATAATAATAATAATATAATAATATAATAATAATAATATAATAATAATATAATAATAATAATATAATAATAATATAATAATAATAATATAATAATATAATAATAATAATAATAATAATAATATAATAATAGTAACAATAATAATAATAATAATAATAATAATACTAATAATAATTAAATAACTATTCTTGCATTTTAGATATAAGAATGCATAAAAAACAATGTAGTAGTAATAGTAGTTGTGGTATGTGAAGGAGAAGAAGAAGAAGGAGAAGAAGAAGAAGAAGAAGAAGAAGAAGAAGAAGCTTATCATGGCAAGAAAGGAGCTTGGCTTGGTTTGGTTTTGTTTGGTGCATCTGTTTTACAAGATATCAATACTTTTAGGAATAATAATAATAATAATAATAATTGATGATCATGATAAAAAATATAGAAAGAACATTGTTCACACACACACACACACACACACACACACACACACACACACACACACACACACACACACACACACACATATATATATAGTCTACGCGAGCCTTTTCTAGTCTCACACAAAAACACGCGTTCACATTTCAAGCTATATTACTTGTCATATACATACACGCACACAAACATACGCGCCCACGTCCACACACGTACACATATTCACGTTCGCGTACATACACTCACATTCACGTGTATATACACACACGCTAACGTACACACATGTACTCACATACACGCACGCATGGACAACGTCATTTCCCCTTTCAAAGGAAATCCACACATACGCAAAAGACACACCGGAAACACCTATAAATGGAAGAGACAAGCTGTTTCCAACCCTTTCTTTTCAGACCAGCTTCCTAGCTGGTTGGTCTACGGACCGACCGCGTGCCTCACACCACTTGCTACTATGTGGGACAAAAAGCTAACAGACCGTACGTACACTTTATACGCCTTCTCTCTCCATTGACATGGATTGACATTTTTCTCTCTCCATAGATGGATTGACATTTTTCACTCTTTCTCTCTCTATCTACTACTTGTGCCAGAGAACACCACCGTGTAGCTGACGGCTAACATGGTGCACAGTTTAACTGATATCAACCCTCTATCTTTTTCTTTGTCTACACGCTTGACTACCATTCCCATTTTCCACTACATCGCTCACTTCTCTTCCAACGCGCGAACAAGCGATAGTGGCCCGCATGTGAGATAAACACACATTTCCTTTTTCCTTCTATCCTACCAACCCCGCAACAAACGATGGTTACACCCGCGCGGACATGAACACGTGTTATATCTAAAACATTCATTCTTTCAACAGTAAATAAACGACATGTTTATCTTATCCATCAATTGAGTCTTTGTTTCCTTCATTCCATTCGTTTCATTATTTTCTATTTTTTCTATCCTAGTCCTCTACAAGTCTAAGGAAGCTTTGCGTAAAAAAAAATATAAAATAAAAATAAAGAATGCAGTTTAAATTCCCAGAAATAAACTAACTAAATTTAACCTATCGCAGATTTAGCACCTACATAATCCGACTTCTAAAATGTTTAAAATTACAATAGATAATTCAACAATATAAGGAAGAAAGCCTTAACTAAAATTGCTTAATAGAAATAGACTTAGATCTTGCATAAGCTGACTTCTCAAAAGTCTACTATTATAAAAGAGGATTGAACTATATAAGGATGAAAAAGAAAAAAAGAAAACCTTAACCAAATTTTTTAAAAACGAAGATCCAGACATAGAATAAAAAAAAAAAGGTTATGAATAACACAATAACCGTTCGTCAAAACATTAATCTTATAGTTGATTCGCACCAATCTATATCGAAAACCTATGTCGATGGCAAACGAACGCTTTTGATACGTATGTCCAGGTGTAAACTATCCCATTCAACAATATGATCTGAAGAATAAAATGAAAATAAGAGGTTAATATAGTTTGCTTGAAGCATTTTCTAGTATTTATATAAAGGAAATTTACAGAGGTTAATAGATCACAGAGGTGCAACGGATAGGCACAGGCTGAAGCAAATTCAGACACATAACGGTGGAATAAGCTGTACAGATTCACCATTACTAACACAGTATATATGCAGTTTTTTCCTTTATATTTTATACTTGTTATTATTACTAGCGCCAAGATAGTCAGACATAAGTTTCGTATTGCAAAAATATTCAGGAAAATTAACCTTCGTCAGATGTTTATTTTTTTTTTTTTTACATAGTAGTCACCACTTATCAAGGCCCGGAAGCCAGTCGGGGATAAGGGTTATTGTGTGTACAGTAATCAATGGGGTAATATCGTAGGAATCATTAGTAATGGATATGTGATAAAGTGTCTTACTTAAGGGAGTGGTTTATCAGGAATTTGTTTATGTTGAATTTGAAGACATCCAAGTTGTAGTCAGGTGGGAAACAGGCAAACAGGAGAGCGTTTCACAGGCATGCACTTCTAAAAAAGAAGTTTGTTCGTGGAATCTACGTTTTGATTTAGGCACAGATAAAGAGTGGGGAAAATTATTGACAGTGGTTTCAGCTAGACGGGTGTTTTTCGTGAAAGATTGGGGGGGGGGGGGCAAAGATCGGAGCTCAGAAAAGCACTTGCCATGGAAATAACGATAAAACAAAGACAGGCTCGCAACGTCTCTTCTGTGGGAGAGAGGTTGTAGGGAAGAGAAAAGGGCATCCCCCACTAAGCCACGAAGTCTATTTTGTACTCTGTCAAGGCAGGATAGGCTGTTTTTACCAGCTCCTGTCCAGATGTGGCAGCAGTATTCCATCCTTGGACGTACTTGGCTTTTATATAGATAGAGAATTGCATTAGCAGTGAGATATCTACTGGAGTGGTAGAAGAATCCCACCATTTGTCCAGCAACCTTGGCAACAGACTTGATGTACATGTTCCGTTTCAGATCAGGAGTAAAGGTAAATCCCAGAAGCTTGTCAAAACATGGAGCCTCCCACAGACGAGAGCCATCCATTTCAATTAATGCCAGATGGAGATAAAAGCGTTGATGATGTAAAGATAGGAGCTTGGTCTTAGATGCATTAAAAGTAACCAGCCACCTCTTCCCCCACTGTACCACGCGCTCAATATCAGAGGAGAGAGAATCAGAGAGCACTTTGTCATTTATGGCCTTTGATGTGTTGCCATAGATGGTCGTGTCATCAGCATAAATGTCAACAAATGATTTAAGTATGTGTTTTTGGAGATCATTGATGTAGATCAGGAAGAGAGTTGTGACCAATTTCGATTTCGATTTTTTATAAATCTCTAAGTAATTAAAATAGAGTTCTTATTTATTCCTGATTACCGTGAAAACATATATGTTGAATATGCATATATTTTCTGTAACGTAAATATACACTTGTGGAGGATGATCTATAGATATTAGTTTTACTGGTAGTTTAAAAATCAATAAATATTTTTATTATTTTGTCATTACTATCAGCCGTAGAATATGTTTTTTTTTAACAAAATCAAATAAAAAAGAAAAGACAATTAAAAGAATCGTTTATGGTATCGAAAAGTAGACACAAATTCTTCCGATTCTGATATTGATTCCAATACCTCGAAAAGTTCCGATTTTTTCGATTCCCGATTCTGATTCCGATTAATCGTACCAACACTAATATATATATATATATATATATATATATATATATATATATATATACACACACAAATATATGGATACACAAATATATATATACACACACAAATAAATATATATGCATATACATATACATATATATACACACACACAAATATATGACTACACAAATACATATATATATATATATATATGTATACATATATATACACACGCACACACAGACACACACACACACACACACATATATATACACACATTATAAACAAACATTAAAAGTAACAGAGCGTTTGTTTAATCGTACTTTTTTATGTTTTCGTTTTTTCTTATTTATTTAGTGTGAAAAAAAAATGTACGTTCAATAGA
>NC_136509.1:25806284-26158784 GCF_053919585.1 Euprymna scolopes | reverse complement strand
CGGAAACGTGAAGTGACGCGTTTATAGCAGGATGTAGGAACCAGAAGAGAAATTTTTGCGAACTCCGAAAGAATCGTGAAAATAAAGATATATGTAAAATCTAACCTGCTGTTTAGTGTTTCCTTCCGAGGGAAGTATTTTTATTCACAGTGTTTTACAGAACATAGAAAAAGAAGAATGGAAGAAGGTATGTTTCTTTTTTGTCTGTGTCACGCAGAGAGTATATATATATATATATATATATATATATATATATATATATATATATATATATATATATATGTTTGTTAAAGAACTGTGTTCGTCATCTTAAAATGAATGTTCCTTGTGAAGTGTTCTATGAATCATACAAACTACATACATTGGTTTGACTGTCCAGTTGAATGTATTAAACCCACACGCCCGCAGACACGCATACATTTACAAATGACAGCACGGGGTGTATACACATATTAGACGAAACATCCCGGTAACAATACAGTTAAAAAGAACCATTCATTATACAGATACATTTTAAAGAGAAGCTGGGTATATATATATATATATATATATATATATATATATATATATATATATATATATATATATATATATAAATGAAAATTATAATTGAATTTACCAAAATGATGAAAGATGGTAAAATTAAAGCAAATTATAAATATTAAAAAATTAATATTTATAAAATTATCTCAGCTAGATATAAAAGCTCGATAAAACCAAATAGGAAATAGAGCTTATAATATAAGCAAACAGTTAATAAAATATGTTAAAAAACACTTTAAAATGAGTTAAAAACATATTTAATCTGAAAAGGAAACACTAGATAAATGGATAGTCCTTAACCCGCGGAGTTTCGAAGAAATACTCTCCTTCTCATCAGAGGGTAGGAATTAGCAAAATGCGGGATCGGATTTTGCATGCAGAAGTATTTGATGAAACAACAAGTAAGTCAAAGATCTTACTTGAAAACAAAATAAGTTAAGTAGAGGGAATATAGTAAAGAAAAAGGTGATTACACATGAATGGATAGTCTGGTGGAAGATAAAAAATCCAGTGACGGTAAAATCCAAATGTAAAACTACAAGAAAGTTAAAAGAATTTCCATTTGTACAAGTAAAATCCAAGGAAATTGCGTAATTGGAAGAAGATGGTCCATAATAATCCAAAGGCAGAAATCCATGGAATGATTCACAAACATGTGTACAAGGAAAAAAAAAAAATTAATAAAAGAAAAATAAGATGTGCTTTTCACTCTACTTGCGAGACATAACTATAAATACAAAATATCTGGGAAGAAAAAAAATGATAAAGTTAAATATAAAATAAAGGGAAACAAAAGTCAAAGCGACCCAGACAGGAAATGTTAAAGGCGCGAAAATATATATAGGGCAAAATAATATAGGTCAACTGAAATGTAAAAGTCATCACTTAAAAAAATGTCAGCAAGAGTTATTAAACGACACTAAAAGGAAAATAAAAAAGGGAAATAAAAATAAATAAATAAATATATAATAAATAAATAGAAAATAAAGAATAAATAAATAAATAAATAAAAAAATAAAATATAATAAAAAATAAAATATAAAATATAATATATAATATAAAATAAAATAAAATAAAAAATAATAAAAATAAAAAATAAAAATTATTTAAGGGGAGAAGATGGCCGGTATCTGCAATTTCAGGAAAAAGATGCTTGAAAACACCATAAGGTTGAAATAAATTATTGCATCGACAATTATGTAATTTCCGTGTTATATATATATATATATATATATATATATATATATATATATATATATATATATATATATATATATAAGAGCAAATAGTTAATAAAACATGTTAAAAAACACTTGGAAAAAGAGTTAAAACATACTTAATTTGAAAAGGAAGCACTAAATAAGTGGGTAGTCCTTAATCCGCGGAGTTTCGAAGAAATACTTTCCTTCTCACCAGAGGGTATGGTTTGGCAAAATGCGGGATCAGATTTTGCTTGCAAAAGTATTTGAAACTACAAGTAAGTAGTTTATTTTTACTTTATATATATATATATATATATATATATATATATATATATATATATATATATATATATATATATATATATATATATGCAATTATACAAACTGCTATATAACAGATTTTTGAGCGCCGTCACGACCAGCTATTCTGACAGAATAAGAAACCTGAGTTAGACACGCAAAAATAACGTGAACGAAAATGGTAAACAAATAGTGAAGCAAGAAAGAAAGAAAAACAGCAGGTTAAAACATGCACATGATGAAAAAAATAAGAGTAGGCACCGCCAAAACTGGGAGGGGGGCAGGTAAGTACTTTTTGACGGACCCTCTTTTTAAATATCTACCAAAAATCAGGTAATTATCCGATCAATACGAAATTTTCAGCGATTATTAAAAGAAGAATGAAGTTTATAACAGTGTACTTATTTTTCATAAACGATATATATATATATATATATATATATATATATATATATATATATATATATATATATATATATATATATATATATATATATATTTGCTTACAAAACCCCCCTTGTTTTGAGGGGGTTCCAAATATGCCTAAAATAATCATCTGAAACTGAACACAATATATTGTGTTGTTGTAAGGGACAGGATTATCGATAAAAAAAAAAATATTTGCATACCTTATTTTGACGTCTGAATACCAGAACTTCGATTGTGTTTAATTATCCCGCTTTTGAGTTTTGAAGTGTGAAATTCGGTAAAATAATTAATTTAAGTTAAGCAAAACAAAACAATTTGTTTTTAATATTTATACGAAAAAAGCCATTTAAAAATCTTTGATAAATAAATTAACAATTTTTTTAGCGAGCCGAATAATGCATGACCATTATTAAACAGGGCATGCTTTGAAGAATCGATACAAAAAAAAAAAAATTTCGATAAATATTGTGCCCTTTGTGTTAAAAATAGCATCATTTTTTCGATCCCGTTTGAAAACATTTGCCGCCTTTCGACTACGGTGGACCAAACGCGCTGAAATAATTTTTTTATTCTGCTTTAAATTGCCCCCCCCCCATTTTGGGGAGCCTGGCCTGCACACACATACACATTAAAAACCAAATTCATACAAATGGTCACCCATCTGGTACTGGCCAGCCTCAGTGTTAATAATACATTGAAATTTTCGTCACTGAAAAATAAGTTTTTTTTGGCCTGTTTGGTCTTCCATAGTTTGCTTTTTATCAAATACAAACATAAACATTGTCTAGATCGACGCGAAGTAACTGGTTGCCTATATGAATAAGTGGAATTATTTGAAATCCAAAATCTAAACCCAAGCTCCTATCTTTACATCATCAACGCTCTTATCTCCATCTGGCATTAATTGAAATGGATAGCTCTCGTCTTGGGGAGGCTCCATGTTTTGACAAGCTTCTGGGATTGACCTTTACTCCTGACCTGAAATGGAACACGTACATAAAGTTTGTTGCCAAGGTCGCTGGAAAAATGGTGGGATCCTTCTACCACTCCAGTAGATATCTCACTGCTAATGCAATGCTCTATCTATATAAAAGCCAAGTACGTCCAAGGATGGAGTACTGCTGCCACATCTGGACAGGAGCTGATAAAAACAGCCTATCCTGCCTTGACAGAGTACAAAATAGACTTCGTGGCTTAATGGGGGATGCCCTTTTCTCTTCCCTACAACCTCTCTCCCACAGAAGAGACGTTGCGAGCCTGTCTTTGTTTTATCGTTATTTCCATGGCAAGTGCTTTTCTGAGCTCCGATCTTTGCCCCCCCCTCGCCAATCTTTTACGAAAAACACCCGTCTAGCTGAAACCACTGTCAATAATTTTCCCCACTCTTTATCTGAGCCTAAATCAAAACGTAGATTCCACGAACAAACTTCTTTTTTTAGAAGTTTAGAAGTGCACGCCTGTGGAACGCTCTCCCATTTGCCTGTTTCCCACCTGACTGCAACTTGGATTTCTTCAAGTCCAGCATAAACAAATTCCTGATGAATCGCCCCCTTAAGTAAGACACTTTATCAAATCGCCAATACTAACGATTACTACGATATTATCCCATTTATTACTGTACACGCGATAACCATTATCCCGGAGTGGCCTTCGGGCCTTGATAAGTGGTGACAACCATGTAAAAAAAAACAAACAAACAAACAAAAAAAAACACCGTTCAAATCAATGAATATATCTTGTAGAGATGGTAGAGGATATGCATAGAATCATGTTACCTTTAATAGTAAAATTCATTATTGTGTTGAACTCCTTCTTAGTAAAGTTTTGATCGTTTAACAGAAAAGTTTGATATCGCCTGCTGAGGTCTTTGGTTATCCATAACTATTGACCGAAACAATGTCATGATTTTGCAGCGATATTCAAAAATGTTTATTCAAACATAAATAAAAAAGTATATATATATATATATATATATATATATATATATATATATATATATATATATATATATACTTTTTTATTTATGTTTGAATAAACATTTTTGAATATCAATGTTTATTCAAACATAAATAAAAAAGTATATATATATATATATATATATATATATATATATATATATATACTTTTTTATTTATGTTTGAATAAACATTTTTGAATATCGCCCCCTTAAGTAAGGCGACCGATCGCTTCTCGGAAAAAAGGCTTTCTTGGACATACACGAAAACACACACACACACACACACACACACACACACACACACACACACACACACACACACACACACACACATATATATATACATACACACACATACATATATATATATATATATATATATATATATATATATAGAGAGAGAGAGAGAGAGAGAGAGAGAGTGATCAATTGATCAATAGGCAAAAATGATGTACTACGCACCATCACGGAAGACTTCAACTTTTATGAAATATCTGTGAACAGTATGGTCTAGTTTCGCACTTGCCTTTACAAAGTATTAATCGACAACTTTAAAGACGAATATCTATTAATTATAAGGACAGAACATGCTGAATGCTAGCGCCTACCTTAAACAGAGGAAAGACGATGAGAATATATCATGGCGGAAAACAAACCCACATTTCTACATACAGACGTTGCTTTGGCATTATTTCGTTTGTCGCCACATATACATAGTACCCTATTAAATAACACGTGTGATGCATTCGTACGATAAGCACTGAAATTAGGTCACGGTATTTATGTTGTTAAATATGAACATACATCCTATGTACAAAAAAAAATAAATAAATAAAATAAATGGCGGAGCAAATTATCCTCCGCCAGTGTTCACTTTAATGTCCATATTCATAATAAGCATTGTTCGGTGCTTGTTTACATTGGTGAGCATTTAAACCAACGCATTTCAAGTGAAAACATTATTACATACTTAAGTGTGGTGGCGAAATTGGTATAAATTCCAAAAATTACGAAAAATGATCAAGTATAAAAAAAATAATTACAAGCAAAAATAGAAATTATTGAATTATAAGGTTTTGTATGGTTTAACGTGGAAGAGTTGTGCGATTAATTCAGTATGATAAACAAAGGAAATAACCCTAGACTCAAATCGAGATCAATTAAAGGTCCGCCATCTTTAAAACGCTATCTGGAAACGTTATGATGGTTGCTTTTTTTTTGTTTTAGTTTTTTTTTAGAATACTTCTAGTACATCGTCAACTGACTCATTATTCATAAATTTTGGAATTTATACTAATTTCGCCATAACAAGTACGTAATAATGATTACACTTTATATATGTTGGCTTTAAAAGATTAATAATGTAAACAAGCATCCATTGTTCTTTTGAAACATGGTATAAAATTTGCATTTGTAAATAAACCAAAAATACAATGAATTTGGCAATCTTTCAAGGTCACATTCGTCAAGCAAGTTGGCCACCTGATCCCGTGGTTATGTAAAAACGAAAACTAAGTGGAACCGAAATGAAATAATAAGAATAAACTGCCGTCTTAAGCCATCCAAAAATTGAACTGTTAACAGTGTGTTGTGGCACTATTTCTTTGTGCCACTGTTTCTAACACACTCTGCAGCATGGACCAGTGATAATTTGGCCATGAGCGTAGAGATACAAAGAAATCCCTTCCCATAATTCCCTTGCTATCTTTCTCTCTCTTTCCTGCACGACCACCATGATGTGAGGACGCATAGTCTGTCTCTCCGTAAATGAGGGGGGCCACACCCTCCCTCAACACTAGTTAGGGTAGGTTAGTTAGCTTTGAAAAGCCTATTGTCCACTTTTAAATTGTTTTTTTTTTGTAATATATATTGTATCTCTAATGTAAAATAAAATAGTTAGTTATACCTTATGTATATTACAATTGTGTCGCGTGTCGTTTTTTTGTGTCTGCCATGAATGCCTTCATAAATGTCTAAAGTCGAAAGGCGGCCCTGAGGACAAAGAGATGAAGATTCCCACCAGAATGCCACCAGGGTGAGGAGATCATCTTGAGAAAAGAAAGGAGCCACACCCAGATCACACATCTCAGGTATGATTTTCTTCTTGCTACACAGACCCTAATGACTGGCCCATCTTCATATCTTCATGGGACCGCTTTAAGACATTTACTATAACACGTCTGTCGGTCACACCTCAGTGACCGGAAGATAGTGGTATAGTGTAATGAAACGAATTAAAGTGTTGGGTAATCTCCATCTATAAATATAAAAGCGAAAATGTGTGTGTGTGTGCGTTTTCGTGTATGTCCAAGAAAGACTTTTTTTCCGAGAAGCGATCGGTCACCTCACAACTTCTTATATATCACGCCTAAATGATAATATATACGAGTTAACAACCGGGGTCGCCTGTCTATTTAATTTGACCGACTTTGAAAAGATAAATATTCAACAGTTTTCGATTGCCGCATGTGCATTACGCTTTTTCGTATATATATATAAAAAAAGACGCGGTAACACTGTCCCGCACTCAAAGTTGACGTCATTCACACTTTATTATGTTCCAACTGCGCGTTAAGGCTTCGATTTTTTTTTTTAAACAACGAAGGATTTTTATTTTCATTTACTCCAAAACACACACACACCTACAAACACCCGGGCAATGCCGGGTATCCCCCGCTAGTGTATAATATTTTGATTGCAGAAATTCCCCTCTGAAATAAAGTTTGCAACAACAGATGATACATATTATTCAATTAATTGGAATTTTTATTGAGTAATTTGTTTTATTTATTTATTTATTTATTGCGGACTGTTATCCTCATCTTCTAGTTGTTGTTTCTTGACGTTTCGGCCAACTATTCCTTTGGCCTTCGTCAGGTGGTTAACCGCGATGGGATATAAACGCCGAATCTCCTAACTGCATCCTTAGCAATTACTGCATGAAGGCCAGAGGAATAGTTGACTGAAACATCATGAAACAACTAGAAGATGGGGATACTAGTACGCAATAAATAAATGGATAGATAAAACAAATGACTAATCTCAATAAGAATTCCAATTAATTAAATAATATACCATTCGGTATGGACCTGACAATGGAAGATCAGATAACAAATAAACGTAGATTCCATGAACAAAGCTTCTTTCTTAGAACTGCATGCCTGTGGAATTGTCTTCCGTTTTCCTGCTTTCCGGCTGACTACAATATGGTTGTCTTCAAGCCTAACGTAAACAAGTTCTTGATGAGCCGTTCCATATAAGTTAACAAATTTACCGAATTGATTACTATATTGCCCAATTTCTACTGTACACTGTTTAACCCTTATCCTCGAGTGGCCTATTGGCCTTGATAATGTGGTGATGCCTGTGTAAAAACCCCCCCCCCCAAAAAACCGAGGATTTATAAGGCCAAAAAGGGTTGGAGGTCGGACAACAACAACAACAACAACAACAACAACAACAGCAACAACAACAGCAACAACAACAGCAGCAACAACAACAACAACAACAACCGTATTTTATTTTTTATGAGGGGGAGCATGCTTCCACCGGGCAACACTGGTTAACAGGTGCTGCTAGTTGTTTATAAAAATATTTTATCTCCAAAATTTAATTCGTTCACAGGTTTTGAAAAAATACTGCGGGTTTACATCGGTGGTCTTTTAAACCAACGCATTTCAAGTGAAAATATTATTACGTACTTACAGGTCATGGCGAAATTAGTATAAATTACACAAATCACGAAAAAATATGATGTAAAAAAGAATTGCAAGTAACAATAGAATTTATAAAATTATCGAATTTTATCGTATGTTTTAACATTGTTGTGCGACCAATTCGGTATGACCAACTGACTTATCTCCCGGGATTTAAATTGATTCAAATTTAGGGCTCGCCGTTTGTAAACGGTAAGTACTGATGGATTATTTTTTAAAATACATCTAGCACATTTATTGGATTTTTTCTTCTTAATTTTATGAATTTATACTATTTTCGCCATGACACGTGTATATGTTATAATGTTTTAACTTAAAATTCGTTGGCTTAAAATATCAAAAAAATTAATTAAAATATGAAAATATTTTTTTTTTTTTTGCAGAAGTCTATGTGAAGTAAAGTCTCGTGTGATTATTTACAGAACTATTTCATTTTCAAAATTTAATCCTTTCAGAGATTAATGAGAATTTTATTTGTTCATTAAAATTCCCTCTTTGGGTAATAATAAATGGAAGAAAAAAAAACGGAGGAGAAAAACAAAGAAGCATCAATAAGGGAACAAATAAAAATTAGACCCGGAAAGTAAATTAATCAAACCCAAATTTTATTAAAAGAATAAAGGCAATTGCTTTTGTTTCCCAAAGCGAAAGTTAATCATAATCATAGCAACAATTACCAAATAAAACATGGAACATATAAAAAATATATAAAAGAACGGTTCCTTCATAAGGAATTCTTTTAAAAAGTTTTACTCACTCGAGCGACAAAGTAAAATTATTATCCAAAATGATAACAAATTAAAGAAAAAAACGGGGAGTATTCTCGCTTTTCTACATAAAACACTAACCAGACCTCCACTAGATGAGTATGAAGAGGACTGGGACCGAGTGAAGAAAATGCAGAGAAGTGTTTATAATGTACACACGCACCCGTCATGGAAGGAAGATCGCATATTCTAATATATATATATATATATATATATATATATATATATATATATATATTAATTAAATAAGCTTTTTATATAGTTTTAAAGGTTAAAAATCTTCCAAGAATATATATATATATATATATATATATATATATATATATATATATATCGCATATTCTAATGATGGACTCTCCCGTCGATTTCGGCGTATGAGGTTCGGACAACCCATATTTCTAAAACTCGTTTATGCTTTTGCCTCTGATGACTTTTTAGTCCAGCAAGGGACTTGCAAACAAGGCCACAAATAGAACATGAATGTGGATTTAACGCTGCAGATATTGGCGCGGCTGCTAGTCGTTTTGCTCTTACTCTACTTTCTTTCAGTTGCCTTAAGCTTTCAGATTGAAACCTCTGGAGACCTTCAAAACACCTTGATCTCCATCCTTTTCGGTCATTCACCTCATCTTCAAGACTCCTGTATGGTATGTTCACTGCAGACAAGTTACTCTTCAACTTGTCCTTGTACCTAAGTCAAGGACGTCCGACAATTCTTTTACCACCCTCCAATTGACTGTACATCGTAATTTTTAGAATTCTGTCATCGGGCACCCTCAATACATGACCAGCCCACCGCAATTGCGATTGAATAAGGAATGATTTAATGCCAGATATTTTGCATTTTGTGAATAATTCGGCATTTGATACCTTATCGCGGCGGCTAAGACCACATATGGAGCGTAGACAGCTTTTGTGGAAAACGTCAAGCTGATTAATGTGATGTTTGTATGGGGTCCCATGTGATTATGCCTTCATGAAAAATTTGCTATCCTGTACTTTAAAGAACCCTAAAATCTATTAAACTGTAGAAGAGAAATAGCAAACAACTGTGTTCACAAAATAAAACTTACTCTAGGATAGCGATACAAAATAGCTTTAAAACTAACAAAAACAATAGAAATCAAACAAATAAATAAATTAAATAAACATGAATATACATAAACGATCACACACACATATGTATATATATATATATATATATATATATATATATATATATGTATATATGTGTGCATGTATGTGTGTACACATATGTATATTTATATATATAAAAAAAGAAAGACAGAAAGAAAGGAGGAAAATCGTCTGCCTTAAACCACTAACCTAGTTCTAAAACAGATCCTTTGTTCGATAAAATGCATGCCCATTGGCTGATAGGAAGGGGCGCGGTGGATACTAGAAAGCTGATTGGCTAACTAAAATCCTCAACATATATAAAAACGAAAAACAACCACAGAATTCGCGCATAAGCCTGACGAATCCTAAAGTGGATGAAACGCCGAATATCCAGTGTAGCTTAATCGCCATATATATTTTATAAATTACTATCTAGCTCTACCTACGTATTGAGCACTTTTGAAGTAAATACTTAAAGTTTATGCATAAATCTATACTTTCGTATATTAATTTTATGTGAGTAAATGAAGTAGTTATATATATATATATATATATATATATATATATATATATTAATTAAATAATTTTTTTATATAGTTTTAAAGGTTAAAAATCTTCCAAGAATATATATATATATATATATATATATATATATATATATATATATATATATATATATATATATATATATATATGTATATATATATTATATATATATGTATATATATAGTCTTGGAAGATTTTTAACCTTTAAAACTACATAAAAAAATTATTTAATTTTTATATTTTTTGTCATTCGTTGGAAACTATTTAGTCAGTAAGTCACTGCATGAACTTGCTTTCTTGAATACACAATAGTCCTAATGCTATTTTAGTGATACTCAGTTTTCTACCATGAAACTGTTTCGGGGGTTTAAAAACAAGACAATATTAAATCATGGCTTCCCAGCAGTGTTGATCAAACACCACCTCCCTTAATCACAAGAACAAAAATTGTTCCGAATTGATCTAGTTTAATTAAATAATTGATTCTAGTTTGGCTAACCTATTCACACACACACACACACACACACACACACACACACACACACACACACACACACACACACACACATATATATATTGTGACGGGAACAAATAATACAAAAGGAGTTACACAACCTCCCCCCTCCATTATATATATATATGTATTAGTGTAGACAAACAACGCCCACGCGTATAACGTTCGCACGCGCCAGAACACGAGCGAATGGTAAACAAACAAAGAACCGCACCCAATCACTTTGTTGCTTCACATAGGCCTTTCTTTCCCTACACCAACCTCTATATCAAGAACAAAACATGCCAAACGAAATAAATCAAGAGAGGTAAACTTTCACCGGAAAACTAAGCCACGTAGTGACAAGGTTTGCAGAAATCAGTCGGAGATTTTGCAGGCCTTCAGTGAAGACATAAAAATCTAATCGTCTTACCTACAGCGTCGTAAAAGCAACTCACGGTGGCCAACTAGATGTCATAGTTCACCCAGGTCAATTTAATGAAAGTAACTGCAACGTAAAACGGCGAAGCAGTCCGCAAATGTTCCAACATAGCAGAAAAGGGTTGATCACCAAAAGGAAAACGATGTTTTAATGCAAGCAAGGATACATCTAACAGATAATGTACGTAGAAATGAGCATGTCAGCTCGGGGAATTTCCAACATAGCAAAGTAAATGGGAAACCACTAAAAGGAGAACTATGTTTGGGGACAAGCATATATATATATATATATATATATATATATATATATATATATATATATATATATATATATATATATATAGTCTTGAGAGACTTGGTGTCACTCAGCTTCCAGTGAACACCAGAAATATCTCTGAAAACCTATGTGAAAAGGAAAACCTGACATTTTCATTGCAAAATTTGCTTTCGTATAAGCTGTATTGTCTGAAGAGGTTTATGGTTACTAGTAACTAGCATGTTTTGGTCAGCTAGTTACTAGTAACTAGCGACCTCTTCAGAGAATACAGCTTATACGAAAGCAAATTTTGCGATGAAAATATCAGGTTTTCCTTGTCACAGGGAGTAAATATCAAAAGGTTCCGTCAAATGTGAAAAATAAGATTTGATTATATGTAAATATGCCACAATAAGTGTGTAGTCTGAGTGTGTATTGAGATATAGGAATGAATGGGAAAGGATGGGGGGTTAAAGATCGAGATAGCGGTAATGGAAGACTAGAAAGAATAGTATTAGTAGGCGTGTATGATAACCACCTTAAATCTTTATCATACTAGTGTGTATAAGTTCAATCAGTAGGGGAATGTGAATTTGACATATCTATGCTAAAAGAGGTTTCAGATTTAATCGGTGTTATTCAGTTATTAAAAAGCCTACGTTGCCCTCTCGTATATTCCCGCCCCTCACTATCATATATATATATATATATATATATATATATATATATATATATATATATATATATATATATATATATATATATATATATATATATATATATATATATATCACTTCTTTATATAAATATATATTTACTTGTTTTATAAAAAATCAATATATAGGTATAAACATTAATAATTGTAAATTATAAATGACTTCCAAACAAAATAAAATTTGGTTTTGTTTGTTTTCTCCTTATGAAACTGATTCATTTTGTGCTGATGAAGAGACTATGTTTGATGAAACATTATTTGTCAATTATTATCAATACTTATTCTCAATTTTAATAAAATGAATATCGTTTTCGAAACGATCGTATATTCGGTTTGATTTTGTTTGTTTTCTCCTCATGAAACTGATTCATAATTTACGATTATTAATCTTTACACTCAATATTAATATAGCTCTAGCATATCTATACCTATTGAGCTTATTATATATCTACATTACTATGAGCACTGTTCTTTTAAAATATTATTACATTAAAATTAACTTTGCTCTTTAGACTCCACGTCTAATCCCCCTTCTCCCTCCCCCCTCTCTCTCTCTCTCTCTCTCTCTCTCTCTCTCTCTCTCTCTCTATATATATATATATATATATATATATATATATATATATATATATATATATATATATATGTGGGGAAATTTTAGAAACACCAAGTCTTTTAAAATTATTTTCGCAAATTGTAAACATTTGTCTGACATTAATACAAATATCTAAATTAAACTTTTATTTGGCTCTAACTTTAAATACAAATCCATTTTTTTTATAATAACTGAAGAACGGTTTATAATCTTTTCAGAATATTATATTACCATCATATTAGGTGGGTGCAAAAATAATGTCGTGTGTGTGTGTGTGTGTGTGTGTGTGTGTGTGATATAAAGCTGAACGTCTGTGTGTGTGTCTGGTCATGATTAGACTCCTATATGGTAGACTATTATAGAAAACTGATGACATATACTGATAGAAGATGTATCGAGACACAGGAATGGGTATGTTTGATCTGGCCTAATGATGATTCGTTAAAATTGTGGGGTCTGCGTACGCGCCTGGTCCACAAAGTATGGAAATGAAAAATTTTAAAATTAAAAAAAAAAAAACGTTTACAAGTGTTTTTGATATAGATGTATATAATAATACTTTGATAAGTATGTTTTAACTTAAATAGGGATGGTATAATAAAATTGTGGGGTCTGCGTTCGCGCTTGGCCTCCAAAGAATGGAAATAGGCACAAAGTTTAATAAAGACTTTTCATATCTATCTGCATAAGTATACTTTGATAATTATGTTTCAGTTTGAAGAAATATTGTATAATAAAATTATGGAGTGTTCGTTCGCGCCTGACCTCCATAGAATGGAAATATGCCACAAAGTTTAACAAGGTTTTTTTTAATATAGATCCACAGAATATTGTGATAAGTGTTTCAGTGTGAACAGGTATGGTATAATAAATTATGGGGTTTATCTATTTTGTTTTTACTTTCATCATACTTTGCTTTGGTTTTGATACCCCCAAATTCGAAGGTATATCTTTACAACCCTTCCTTTTCATAAGCTATCATACTTTCATAATTCAGAGTCCATTTTCTGTAGGCTGTTTTTGAACCCAGTCAACGACGGGTACTTTTGCTAGTATATATATATATATATATATATATATATATATATATATATATATTTAAAGGAGATTAGAGCAATAGTCTAAAGAGCTGAGTGTATTTCAATGTAATAGTGAAATTACTAGTTTAATTGAAATACGGGAAATAGAAAGTGCTCGTTGTAATTTAGATATATGATAAGCTCGATAGGTAGATATCCTAGAGCTAATTCAATATTAAGTAATGTGATTTATAATTTAAAATTTGAACAATTAAATTTCAACTAAATATATATATATATATATATATATATATATATATATATATATATATATATATATATATATACATATATATATATATATATGATAAACCTAATAAAAACTATGAAACTCAGTTTTCAAAATGGGTAAAGGCAAGAAATTAACGGTAATAGAGTGTGGGAAGAGATTTTGGCGTTTATTAATCAAAAGCCACCCTGAAAAGAGAAAGAGGGGTGTACTATTTCCTGTGAATTCTTCCCAACACTATTTTCACCCCGAGACAACATATTTCATGACTTCAATAAAAAAATATTTATCATCTGTCGCAGTAACTTCGATCACCCTTTATAAACGCCTACGCCAATCACATACGCACTCGGCCATTTCTCCGACACGCATAGTTGATCCAACAAAAATGAAGAGCCAGAGATAGCCTGAGTAGGTTATATTCATAGCAGTCGAGGATACGCCCTCGATACTCAGACAGTCTTGGCCATTCATGGATATGAGGATGGTCTTGCATCTGTCGAACTGAGGTATAATTATGGATAGTTGTAAGAGGAATGCTAACAAAGCAGCCTAGATAATCTTTAAATGGCCAGAATGCTCTTACTTTAGGGACGTTGCCTGACTTTCCCCGCCTTCCTGACCGTGTGTCATATCTTCTTGTGGTGAGAAGGAAGTAAATAAAGAAAGAGGCTTTGCTGGAATCTGCTCAACGAACGGTCGATTGTGGTTGATTGGAAAAGAAAAGGAAGAAGAAGGAAAGACGAAGTCGAAGAGAAGGAAAGGAAAGGAAAATGTCCTCGTGCGTCTTACGTCAAATATTCAAGATAGCATAAAAGTTCTAAGAAAAAAAAAAAAAAAAAAAACGTCATCAAATGCGATACCTGCATGCTACCTTGATGCTACGAACTTTTTTTTTACGAAGGAGTCACCGTTTATTTAAAGCCCGAAGACCATTCGAGGATAAGGGTCAATTAGTGTTAAGCACTTCCACTTACTGACTTAAAGAATGAATTTTGTGTTTTCTTGTTTCCATTTACTTGCCTCCCCACGAGGGCAGAGTTAGACACAAGGTCTGTTTCTAATGTGGAGTAATCCAGCTCCTCAAAAAGAGGCACTTTGGATATGAAAAAAAAAAGAAAAATTGTCTCAGCCAAACAGGATTTCTCCTCCACTGATCGAGGACCGCAAAGTGTAGTATCAGAACAGATACTACACTGTGATCTTGTTTATTTAGTTTATTGTTCGAAAAAAATTACAATTAATTTTAAAGAAGAAATGCAAAAATTACAAACAAGAAACTTAGACATGAACCCCTTAAGAAATTTGGGGGAGCGGGGATAGGTGCAGGGTCTTTCTAAAAGGTTTATAGAACCTTCAAGAATGTTCTAGAGAAATACTGCACTGTGATTTTTACCCGATTTTCACCTTGTCGTGAAGTACTCCTTGTACTCTTGATAAAATCCTGTAACATGATCAAAAGTGATCTTTGCTCGTCATAATATAATAGTAACTCGATTCCATTTAATATCTCATCTTTATTTTTGTTGTTTGTATGTTTCTTCATCTTCTTTGGTGTAAATAAATATTTATATTTAAAGTGTAACTTGGTTGTTTCATGTTGTTTCCCACTTGTTTGTTTCGATTCTTGAACTGAAAATAAATCTCTTTCACCCCATGTTCTGTGCACATTCTCGTCAGCATCAGACAAAGCCGCACTCTTTGCCAAGAACTTTGCAGCTAATTCTACCCTTTGCGACCAAGGCTGCAAACCCCCAATATTTCCTCCTGTATCAGAAAACACACTATGTGATATACAAATAATCTGTTTGTGATGTTACCAAGCTAAAATCTTGATTCCAGTAAAGCAACCGACCCTGACGGTATTCCAATTATAGTACTAAAAAAACTTCAACCAGAACTTGCGCCCATACTTACAAAACTGTTTAAACGTTTCTTAAAGAGAATTACTTCCCATCACACTGTTTGTTTGATTTGGCGATGGGTGCTAGGGATTCTGCAGAGACATCAGATCTTGTGGGATTATTCATTCTATATACCCTCACAAGCATATTCGATACTACGGATATCGGCCTATATAGAGATGACGGACTAGCTATAATAAAAAAAACTCCAACAAAGTCAAGGGAGAAAACTTTAAGAAATAATACACAAGGAAATGCAAAAAATTAGGCCTAAAAGCAGACGTATCAACTAACATAAAAATAACAAACTTCATGGACGTCACATTAAACTTACATAAAAACATATATGAACCATACCTAAAAGATAAAAGAAAAGAAAAATCCGACACGTTACACCGACGCCAAACAGACAAACAACTAAGAAGTGACAAAATGAAACGCTTAAAAAAACAGCAAGTTAAACTAACATTAACGTTTTCTAGGTCAAACATGATGTCATCGTCGCAGTAGTAGTAGAAAAGGGGAAAATGAAGGAACGATTTTTTGTTACCTCCTCCCTGTACAAAACTGGTCATTTTAGGGTGAAGGAATGAATTTTTTGGCATATTTTTCGATATTTGTTGTCCAAGATTTCAGGCTTCAAAATGATACCAATCTCGTGAAAATCCGTCGCCTCTGTTGTAAGTTTTTGCGAGACATACAAACACACATACATATATACACACATTTTCGCTTATATATATATAGAGATGGGTTGTTTAGTTTAGCTAGCTAAATAATCAGATTCGTTATTGTTCTCGGGGTTTAATGCTTACATTATTCGGCTGACCTTTATTTTCTCTTTTGTTGTTCTGTTTTTCATAGGGATAGTGTGCATCCTCCATCAATAATGACAGAAAAATATGCTTGGTCAGTGTTCACACAGGCTATTTTTTTTTACAAAGGAAGTCACCACTTATCAAGGCCCGAAGGCCACTCGAGGATAAGAGTTAATGAGTGTAAGTTAGTAGTGGAAATTGGGTAAGATATGATTATTTAAGGGGACGACTCAATAAGAACTTTTTTACATTGGACTCCAAGCGGCTCCCGCCTAGATATGACAATAGTATTCCATCCTAGAACGTACCTGGCTTTTATACAGAAAGAGGATTGCATCGGCAGTGATATATCTATTGGAGCGGTTGAATGATCCAGCCATTTTTTTTAGAAAGTGTCCTTTTCGCAGCCATATCCATGCGTTTCATATATCTCTTTTTTGGCCAGGTTTTTAAATTGTCTGTTGACACATCTTTTCTTACTTTGATTTTCTCGCTTTTTTTCCGATTGTGCTCATCTTATATTGTCCATTTTAACAGCACATCTGTATTTTGGGTTATAAATTTTTCTAACTTCTTTATCACATTAACTGCTCAGTCTTTTCTCTTTTTCCTTTTTTTTTTTTACATTGATGCAGTCATTACCATCCTTCAGGTGCAGTGCATTATGCATGGTCATTAGTTTCCTAGTTCTTTGGTCCAAGTGCCTGAGTTTATTTTTCTTAAGCATTCGAAGAATGCATAAAATCTTAATAGGGATTTCCTGCCTTGATAAAGTACAAAACTGACTTCATAATTTAATTTTACACATTATAAGTAAATAAGACATTTATGCAGAAAAGTTACCGTGCTGAAATAATAACGTTATTATTTAGAAACTCATTCTTAACATGGGGAGGGGAGGGTATTTTATACCTATTGTGTACTTCTACCGTACAATTTAATAAACAAAATTATCGTGTAAATTGAATTTAACTTGAAAATACTATAACAAAATAACACCATAACCTCTCTGCATAAGTATAACATAACACGGGCGGCTATATGAAAATGCATGCTAAATGACGTCAACTGTAAAGCAAAAAAAAAGAAAAAAAAGACTATAAAAAAAAGACGACGATCACGGGAGAGACACGGAGCACAAAAGGGGATAACGTTCGAGATCACGTGAGAGACGTGAACGACGCTTGAGAGCGCGGTCACGTGAGGGACGCCACAGCAGTAACGAGATAATGAAGAAATAAATGCCGTGTTACAACAACAACAACAACAACAACAACGACAACAAAAGAGAGTTGAAGTTCTTTTCTATTCTTGTTCTCCTTTGCGACTGAGGCTGCAATGTGTTGGTTCCCAGACAACGTTACATAAGCACCGTTTTTTTTTCTTTAATAATAAATAGGGCTATGACAGCAGCATATTCTTATCATTGTTTTGACTCTCGAGTATATATCCGGCACAGACACAGTTAATCAACCGAGAACCACATCAATCTATATAAAAGCATATAAGATATCAACGGATACACACTCGAGAGTCAAAGCAATGACAAGAATATGCTGTTGTCCTAGCCCTAATAATCAAAGGGAGATCGAGCACTATCATGATAGAATACAAAACCGACTTCAAAATCTAATGGAGGATGTTCTCTTCTATTTTCTCACATTAAAAAGTTTTATTTGGTCTCGCTAGTCTGTCACTCTTCCATGGTAATTTTCATGGTAGCTGCTCCACTAAGTTCCAATCTAAGCACCATGCTCTGTAAAACGCCCGCAAAAACTCCTCTAGCTACAACCACTGTAAATATATTCTTTTCTTTTTTGACTTTGCATACCTAAAACTAAACGGAATTTCTTTCCTTATTTCTTTCCAATAACTGCCCGTCTGTTGAACACAAAACCACAGACTGTTTCCCGTCGATTTCTTCAAGTCTAATGTAAACAGATACTTGTTGAGTCGTCCTCTTGGATAATAAATTCATCTTAAATAATCTTTTGCCAACTCCACCGATTTGGTTCGAATCCGATTGTAGTGGCTTTCAATATATAACCGAAAAAATATTTAACTGTTATACTCAGATTTTAATAAGTAGTAGCCCTAATATTTAAAAAAAAATCCTATTATGAGATTCTTTAGTATATAGTTTGACGAAGCAAACAAAAATACTACCAAATAGATAATATTAAGAATCTGCTTAACAAAGCTCATGTAGATAATATATTCATTTTTTCTGGAAACCACGAGACTTTACCCACCTTCCAAATATTCCTATATCTTACAAAAACGTACGACCCAATACGTGCCCAGAGATGCATAGATGTAAACGGGGAGCGCTTCCAGCATCTTTTATAACAGTACAGGTAATTTAAACAATGCTACAGGAAATTTAAACAATACAAAAATGTTCCTTCACTCTACTACATTTTCTGGGCTACTTTTAAGTGGTCCACCCTGTACTACATATAACCTGCATATAAGAATATATAATAAATAACCTTTCATGGCATTAAATCATCATCATATCGTATTAATCCGAAAATACTATTTTCCAAGAACTGCCCGTCTTCTGAACACAAAACCACGCTATTTCTTCTCGTTGATACATGTATACAGACACTATTGATTAGTCTTCGTGGATAATAAATTCCCCTTAAATAAAGATCCCGCCAAAGGTTCGAATCCGATCGTCGTGGCTTTCATTGTCTAACTGAAAATCTATTTAACCATTATACACGAGTGCCCCACCCTGGCTTTTTATAAACAGTAGCTCTAATCATTTTCAAAAAATCTTATGATGTTGTTTATTATATAATTTGACTAACTAATAAATAAATAAATAAATAAATAAATAAATAAATAAAAATACTATAAAAAAAAAACCAAAAAAAAAAAACCCAAATAACCCGACAATATGAAGAATTTGTTTAACGAAATTCATGTAGACAATACATTGATTTTTTTTCTGGAAATCACGAAACTTTACAAACTTTAGGTTTGAAAAATAAAAAAAATCTCTTTACCCTCTCCCAAATATTCCTATACGTTACAAAAGCATACGACTCGATACTACTGCAAATAACAGGCATATAAAAATATATGACAATCTTTCATGGCATTAAATCATCTTCTATAATATAAATCTCACCTGCCTGTTTAAATGTATGTATGTATGTATGTATATATGTATGTAGAGATTTAGAAGGCTATCACAATGCGAGGAATGAGATATAGTCGGTGTTGCTGAGAGAAAACAAAAACAAGTTGCGATTTACAAATCAATAAGCACATACATATATGTCTATATATACATAAGCCTGAAGAATCCTAGAGTGGATGAAACGCGGAATATTCAGTGTAGCTTAATCGCCATATATATTTTATAAATTACTAAATATATGTATATATAGACATATATGTATATACTTATTGATTTGTAAATCGCCACTTGTTTTCGTCTTCTCTCACCAAAACCGACTATATCTCATTCCTCGCATTGTGACAGCCTTCTAAATCTCTACTACATACCTATCCCACACAATGCTTCAAGCAAACTACATATCAATAGTATGTACATATGTGTGCATGTATGTCAACCCCACGTGCACGTCGTGACCACTGCCACGCAGACGGGGCACTGATAAACGGCGAGTGTCCTGCGCCGTGTAACTGGACCTCCACTGCTTTGTTGGCCAAGGTTCTTTTAACCAAAAGCTAAGGGTGAGGTAACCCTGACAGAAACCTCCAGAGGAGCTTAGGCCCTGTCAACTGCGGCATACATGACCCACCGACGTGTGGAGTATGCTCTGGTGCACAGTAACATGTTCCAGTCATGGATCAAATGGCATGGTGGGTGGAGAGGGCCCCCGTAAGCCGTGGTGAAGGCAACCTCTCTAGGAGAGGAAAACTCTGATATAAAACCTGCGGCGACTGCTGCTTCCAATGATGTTGACTTGCTCTTCGTTTTGGTTCAATGTGGCAGTTGTTTAGAGAGTGGGATTGTCTCAGTGCAAAGTCTTTCCTCACTATAAAAAGCTTCAAACACAGGCATTACTTGATATGCAGTGGAATACACATTTTGCAATCAGTGTGTCTCAATAACAAAAAGGTTGGCTTTAGCCTAAAATTGCAAACGGACATTCAATGAGGACTGATGCAAATATGGGCGTTAATGGCAATAAAGGCTTTGAAACTGCCATGGTCTGGACTGGTAGGTGTTCGAGGCACCACAGCTTGGACCCGGTCATCAGTGAATGTGCAGGACTATGGAAAGTTCATAGAAGTGACCGTCTGGCACTTGCTGCTAGTTGCGCTCATGTTTGCGTCATTTGAGCCAGAGATATATTAAGTAATGGCAATACTCGAGAACGAGTTGCTGCCATTATGTATGTATGTATGTATGTATGTATGTATTATGTATGTATGTATGTATGTATGTATGTATGTATGTATGCCAAAAACTTTCGACGCATTTTCATGAGTTTTGAAGCTCGACCTTTCGAACGACAAATATCGAAAAATTGGCCAAAAGCATTAATTCCTTCACCCTACAAGTAAGGGTCGCTTTTTTCGCCGATATTTTCGAAAGTCATCACCTCTTTTCGATTGTCTAGCCTTAATTTAAACCTACGTCACTTCCGGTTTGGCGATGGGCGCAACAGCTAACGTGTCTAATTTTTTTTTTCCACTTTCATTTCCTCCTTCGTTGTACGGGTACGAGCCTGCTTTCCTACTACCCCTTTATTTATTTATTTTTTTTTTTGCGTTCGTAATTTTCTTTTTTTCTTTTTTTTTTGCTCAACGAACACTTATACACACACATCCAATTTCTTTTCCACTTTCGCGTCACGGGTTCGAACGTGCCTGCCTGCCTGCCTATTACAACTTTTCTTTTTTTTTTTTTTGCTCAACACACACCTACAAACACCCGGGCAACGCCAGACATCCAGGCTAGTCTATAATATAAATCTAACCTGTTTGTTTAAATGTATGTATGTATGTATGTATGTATGTATGTATGTATGTATGTATGTATAGATGTCTAAAACTTTCAACAGAGACGACGGATTTTCATGTGATCGATATCTTTTTGAAGCTCGACCGTTCGGACGACAAATATCGAAAAATTGGCTAAAAGCATTAATTCCTTCACCCTCAACTGGGCACTTTTCTACAAGGAGGGGTCGCTTTTTTCGCCGATATTTTCGAAAGTCATCCTCTCTTTTCGATGGACTAGCCTTAATTTAAACCTCTGCCACTTTCGGTTTTGCGATGGACGCAACAGCAAGGACATCACGTTTTTTCACGTTCTTTTCCTTTTTCGCGGCACGAGGTCGATCTTACCTGCCTAATACCACTTTCTTTTTTTGCTCAACACATACCTCCAAACACCCGGGCAACGCCGGGCACCCTGGCTAGTCTCATATAAATCCGAAGATTCTATTGTTGTTATGTGTTTTCCCGATATTTTAATAGTCAGAATTCTTTCTAGAAAGACATTGAGGATTGCGGGGGAGACCACTTTAAGGTTGCAAACATCCTAAGTGAAAGTGATTTTTGTGGAACGAACTGGATTCGAACTTGGGACATTCAGTTCGTTTCGTTAATCACTAGACCACTTTCATCAAAGCAGGTTCATATAGTGCCACAACATCATCAGGGTATAATATGCTTTCTTTTGGGAAAATCTGTCGTGTGTGTGTGTGTGTGTGTGTGTGTGTATGAATGTGTATGAATATTTTATTGTATTGCTCCCCAGGCAGGTTTTCCCAAAGAAAGCATACCATACCGTAGTGCCCGCCACAGGGAGAAGATTTCGTGCATATATTTCAATGCTGACCTACTTTTTGACCCACTTTCACTCATCCTGACATCACGTGATATCACGTGTAATTTAAAACCGAAAACAGAATGCCTACAATTCCCGAAAGGCGTGGTCGCAAACGAAAAGCTCCTATAGGCCATCGTGGTGAGTGGGAATTTATAGTACCAGAATACATACATTTTAGGACCCGGAACAGATCTAGATAAACTATGGTGTCATCCTGCAGTAAATAAACTAAATCAGGCCGCAAACGATCTCGACCTAGACTACGAAACTCCACGTAAAAGAACGAGGCAAGCCGACGCTCAATTTTTCAGAGGTACAGAGGAAACAGGACTACTCGATACCATCAGCAGAGCAGCTATCAAAGCTAAAAACTACCTTTGACTCGATTCAACTTTCAGAAAAAGTAACCCGCTAACTGTAATAGAACTGTTAATAGCAATCATATTACTAAAACTATGGAAACTCATCAGGCAGAAAATACGTCAGATGGAAGTCAGAAACCTTACACCAGAGACAGGAAATGGAATCAGAGGGGTAGTAATCAAACGTCGATTCAAAGACATGGTAAAAACTACCGACATGAACGGTACTGTAGCTAACTTCACCCAATACTACTCGAAGGGAGAGATCATACATGATGCTGGGGACTTCTATTGGGCACAACTCGAATCAGCGGATTATATCCTTCCCTATTTTCTATCGACATGGATAACGCAGATAAAATAGGAGATTGCAATGGTAGGGGGACCTGGTACAGTGCCAAAAGTATGGCCCAGTGCCCACGGTCTCGAACAGTTCTCGAAAAATCGCATCTCACACGCGATTTTGAGGTTGGTCCAGCCATCATAAAAGCATGTTGCTGGGGAAGTGGGTAGAAGCGTTTAAACCTGTGTAGAGCGAACATTGCCGTGCGGCCCAGACTTTTCCGATAACATCATATGCAGAGAAAGTTTAACAAAAAACAACGAAAAGTATTCGTACCAAACTCAGAGCCGTACTTCGACATATACGCAGACGACGGACACTACATAGGATGAAGAAACCTAGTAGATATAACAAAGATATGACAACAACTTCACAGAAATCCAACCGACGATAGGAACCGATGCAGAATTACCGAAATATAAATACACCTACGAAGCACTGATCCACCTGATCAACAAACTACTAAACTCAGAAACTGCCAAAGAAGACAACTTGAGCACAAAAGTAAAAATAATATTACTGCACAACTGGAGAGAGATGCCAAACAAGAAACAACTGCGATATGGTGACACATTCACACACATTTGAAGAAGCCACTCTCGTCAGTAAGAAAACCACTTACAAACATCATGACTCAAGGTAACTACGCCATACAAGGATCAATGCTGAGTACTCCTAGTCTACTATGGAACAACATACAGGGAGATAACTCAAGCGCTTGTAACAGCAGAATCGACATAAGCATGGCTTCGAATTACAGGACCATAGTAAACGACCGCGAAAAAAAAAAAACTATAAAGAAATAACATAAGAAAACGAATGACGAGATCGGTATCATTTTGAAGCGCGACTCTTCGGACGACAAATATAAAAAAATTGGCCCCAAACATCAATTCCTTCACCCTAAACTGGACAGTTTTCTGCAGGGAGGGGTCGGATTTTCGACGCCATTTTGGCAAGTCATCTTTTCTTTTCGATGGACTTGACTTAATTTCAACATACCGAACTTCAAATCGGACAATGGAGCACCGGTAATACGTCAGATTTTCTCTCACTTTCTTTTTTTTCCGTCTTCGCGTCACGGGTTCGAGCCTACCTGCCTACTACCACTTAAAAAAATACCCCACCTCTCTCCACCCTGGCTGCCTACTGTTGTTTAGATTCCATCGCCTCGCTATACCATTTTTTTTTTACATGTACTCTCTACTCGAGGTTCCTTACTACACCACCTACACACACCCGGGCAGCGATCGAAAAATTGTCCAAAAACATTCCTTCCTTCACCCTAAACTGGGCAGTTTTCTACAAGGAAGGGACGTTTTTTTTTTGCGTCGCCATTTTTGCAAGTCATCGTATCCGTTTGATTGACTTCACTCAATTTCAACTCAATTGGCAAACACGTCACGTTTTTTTCCCACCTTCGCGTTACGAGTTCAAGCCTGCCTGCCTACTACCACTTTTCTTTTTTCTTCCTCCACCCAAACTGCCTGCTGCTCTTTCGCCTCCCCGCCTCGCTACTACCAATTTATTTTTTAAATCCCCTCTCCAGGGTTCCTTACTCGACCCAAGTAACGTCGGAGAACCTTGCTACTACACAACTTTTTTTTTTAAACACCCTTTAATTCCCTCCGGGGGTCTTTACTACCCCCGCTAGTTTTATATAAAAGCCTTCATGAACTCGTATATGTCAAATTACATTCGAGGTGACCTACATGATAGAACAAGGAGTCTACATCGAATCACTGCTGCATTAGGTATATCAGAATTTTTGTAGGAATTTTTGACACCCCTAACACGAAACTGAATAAAATATAAAAAACTCGTAATTTCTCTTTTAAAAGTGGGTTGTTTATTTTCTTTATGGATTATACTTCCAAAATAAACTATTAAAGTTGTTTTAAAAGTAATAGAAATTTTTTTTTTTTTTTTAAACAGTAATGAATTTTACGAACTCAATATTTTTCAATTTTTTAACTTTAAAAATCTATCAAAATTTTTCTATTCATTCTATTTTTACAATATTTTCACGGTCAATGTGAAATTTTATGCACTTTCCAATAAACCGAATATAATATTTTAGACAAACGTTTTTTTTTAATTCACGCCCTCTCATTTTCAAGTGTCTATTAAAAAGTAAATAATTAATTTACTCACCAAAGTTTTATATATCACAAATTGAAGAAAAAGGTCAATAAATAATATATTCAAATTAAAAAAAAGTAGTGTTTTTTAGGAATTTACCTGTAAAGTTCGAAGTTTAAAACCTTTTTTTTTTAACCACGTTGTTTGTTTTTTTCTTTTTTTTTAATTAAACCTTGGTCCTTGCTCCTTTAATTGAAAAAAAAATTAGGGCTTGAATTACATTTTCGAGTAGTTATAAGCTTGGAAAGACAGGGGGTCGAATAATTCACACCTCCCATTTTGAAATGTCTATTAAAAAGTAAATAAAGTGTTATATATCCCAAATTGAAGAGAAAAGGTCAGTAAATAATATATTCAAATTTAAAACAAAAAAAAGTAGTGTTTTTTAGAAATTTACCTATAAAGTCCGAAGTTTAAAACCTTTAAAAAAAAAACCCACGTTGTTTTTTTTAGTTTTTTTTTTAAATGAAACCTTGGTCCTTGCTGCTTTAATTGAAAAAAAAAATTAGGGTTTGAATTACATTTTTCGAGCTTGTAAAGATGGGGTGGAATTATTCACTATTTTTCACGAAATTTCTGACACACCTACTGCTGCATTCACAAAATTCTTCGCTAACTGATCATATTTGCTCCATGATGGCTACGTCGAAAGAGTTCAGCTCCGACTTAATTTGTATGTTCCTGCCTAACCACGGGCAGGCAACAAAAAGATTGCTCCATAATCATTCTATTCATATTGCAGAAAAAGCTGACGGTACAGGTAGATCAAATTACCGCGACCGCTACATAAACGCCAACGCGGACAGCGAAATCGTCACGCACAACAATGGCGTCAACTACGACGTACGGACAGACGCAGATAGAAAAGAAGGAATTTTTCCAGAGAAAAACGCCGATTCCCTACGTTTGGATATGCAGATGGGAGACATCATCAGAGTTAGAGTTGATAAAAAACCGAAGAAAATATTATCAATTAGAAAAGCCTTTCACTACACACCCGACGACAAAAAAAAAAAATTAAAAAAAAAAAAAAAAAAAAAATGCCTTATTAACATCTTCGACAACCACGCATACATCGTCGTGTACTACAGAGCCGGTCAGAGCAATCTGAAGCATTGCTCTGACATCGACCACGTCCACATATTCACCTAGCATACCAGTCACCCGACGTCGAAGCATAGTTTTATCATACTCATAAACCTTATGCAAGGCTGGGGCATTAAACCATACGCCATATCGTTCCCAAAACTGTACAATCCGTATGACATATGCGAGCACCTCAACCAAGATCCCAACTCGAGATACGTAATGTCAGAGGGTCGCATAAAATTGTCCGGATAAACTAGATTCTTAAATAGTATTACGACAGAACAATTAGAAGTCATGCACAATGATGGTTCCGGGGATGACGGCGAACCAACAAACAAAAACAGGACGCTTGGAGGCAAAAATATGATGTAAAAAAAAAAAAAATAAAAATAAAAAATAATGAGGAAATCTAACTCCACACACATAGCTTACATAATGCTATACTGCAAAAAGACAAAAAAATTCCAATACAAGCACAACATGGGAAAATATTTTTCGAAATACTTCCGCCAATCTACAAAACAATACAGGACAGACCTAAACGTCAAAACGGTGGTTACACTGATATGGAAGCAAATTAGACAAATGATAAAAAAAAAAAAAAAAGAAAGAATTATTTGATCTAGACAGAAATCGTTACTGGGACGTTCGGAAGAACATAAACATATACTCTGAATGCTGCCAGTTTTATAATATCGACAAAGACCAATTCGGTCGTCATACTTTTGAGATTTGCATTAAAGATACCGCCGCAAAAGAACAGTCTGCACATCACCGGAGTGAGTAACAGCAACAAAACGTCATCCTTCACTTCATCCGCAAAAGACTCATGAACTTTGGCAGGATGAGGTGCCAGGCGACGGATAATTTTACTTTCGGCAGCTGTGTAGATGAAACACTGATCTACACGGACGAGATATAGTTCACACCGAACAACATCGAGGAGGCTAAATGTATAATGACGAACGCCTGTCTAAAATAACACCACCAGCAACAACGAGGAACCATTGAGTCACGTGCTGGGCGAAAAAGAGACAAAAAAAGAGACAAAAAAAAAAAAACAAAAAAAAAACAGGATGTTTCTATACGAGACCAAACATGTCCTATGGCACAGCTAAAGGAGTGTCGGATAATAAAACTGAATCTTGTGATGTGGTTTACCGTCTGAAACAAGTTCATAGACAACACATACACTCAGGAATACACGAGACAAACAGAGGAACCGAGACAAAGTACCTGCTACCTGCCCCTTCCATCACATACATACTGGCCGGCAAAGAAACTGAAGCATAAGAGGGTTCGACGCAATTTAGAGCAGGCATTGATGACCGAGGAAATGATTACGCCAACTAAATCTCCCACTTGTAGATACGACCCGAAAGAAGACGCACATAACAGACCCATGATAGAATGTGACTCGCTACATCCCAAAGACTACATAGAAACACCGTTATTCGCAGTAAATACACACAAACATGTAAATTCATCGACATATACATACATCCCAGAAACACTATAGTATATATTGGCCGATGACGATCGAACATGATCCACAAAGCAACAAAAAAACAAGTAAAAAAACAGACAAAAAACACCTCACTTCAATACAACTTCCAATAGAACACAAATACATAACAATAAGAAATAGAGAGCTAACCGACAAACAGATAAACGACAACATCCTCTACTGCTCCGATGACATAGAGGAATTTCTATTAAAAATGAGACTAGACGAATTGCCACACAGCATGCATCATACCTAAAAATAAATCCACATTGGAAAAACTACACACAATTATTTGAAAAACAACATACAACCACAGCCAAGGTCTCCTTCCACTTTGAAAAACTACATACAACTACAGCCAAGATCTCCCTCCACTTTGAAAAATTACATACAACCACAGCCAAGCCCCCTCCCCCCATTTGAATAACTACATAAATCACAGCCAAGGTCCCCCCCCCTTTGAAAAACTACATACAGCCACAGCCTTAGCCACCCCCATATGAAAAACTACATGCCATCACAGCCAAGGTCCCCCCCTTCAAAAAACTACATACAACCACAGCCAAGGTCTCCCCCACTTTGAAAAACTACATACAGCCACAGCCAACATAAAAAAATACATACCACTACAACCAAGGCTTCCTCCCCTTTGAAAAACTACATGCAAGCATAGTAAAGGTCCCCCCCCCCTTTTGAAAACTACATACCACAGCTAAGGTCTTCCCTCACCTTGAAAAACTACTTACAACCACAGCTAAGCTCCTCCCCCATTTAGATAACCTTATTACTTCACAGAGAGGTCTTTCTTTTACTACTACTAATACTATTGCTATAACTATTATTGTTATATTGTAATATAATAAATAAATAAATAAATAAATAAAAAACATATAAATCTCTCATTCTTGACGTTATTCTCGCGTTGTCTACGCACAGTTCAAACATTTCAAAATATAACCGCCAGATACAACGCGCGGCTCTTTACAGACTTCTTTCTCCAACTTTACAACATGGCAAGGAAGAAGAAAAGGAGAAAAAATAAACAAAACAACACACTGAAGATGGAGTATACCTCTGAAATATATTTGTGATAAATTTCAAACAAGTAAAATATTTGTTTATTTCCTAATATTACGTTGTGATTTGGCTTTCAAGCGCACTTGATGCGTATTTTATTTTATTCATATAAATGTATTTGTTTTTAATAACTTGTCTGCCTTGCATGAAAACGAATTTTTTGTTTCAAGACCTACCTTCGACAATACAATTATTTCACAGATTGCGCGCGTGCGTTCCATGGAAACATTACACATCGTCAAAGGTAAGGTAAATATTTAATGGACATCTCTTGCACCATTGATTTCACTAAGGCACCGATATCTTATTTTATTTATAAACTATTAAAGAAGAAAATGAAAACGGGCTCCTTCCCTGATGAGAAAGAACCCATCTTCACTCTCTTTTTTAAATGACTTTACAGAATCGATATGCTACTAAAAACCAACCAACCAACCAACCAACCAACCAACCAACCTATAAGCCAACCAATAAACCAGCCAACCAATAAACCAACCAACCAATAAAACAACCAACTAATAACCCAATCAACCAACCCACCGACCAACCAACCAACCCACCGATTAACCAACCAACCAACCAACCAACCAACCCGCTAACCAACCAACCCGCCAACCAACCAACCAACCAACCAACCAACCAATAAATCAACTAGCCAACCAATAAACCAACCAACCAAATATGCGGCTGTTTCATTACGGTTTTTTTTAGGAGTGATTGAGAAGCGCAAATCAGATACCAAAGTCCTTGTAAAACAAGAATTGGGATTCAATATTGCTGTGATCGGACAGGAGTTGGAGCTTAGTAGACAGTGTGGGGCCTATTAGGTTACAGGATATTCTGGACCTGTCTAAGCGGGAAAGATTAGTGGTTGGAGCTAGATGAGTTTTTGTTGTGAATGGTTTACAATCGGGAAGTCGTAAATTGGAATTCAGTCGATTACTTACGATAGAAATAGTGATAACTATTGAAAATCACTTTGTATTATCACAACAGACGTTTACCATTGATTTATCGCTGGCAACAACCTTTAGTATTCACTGGAGTTGGTCTGGTTTATGCCTTTTCTCCTCGGTCTTTCCCTCCTCCTTTACCTCTTTTGTTATCTGTACTCACTAGGAGTTCTCACACAGATCATTATCAGAGATTATTCATTGATGATAAACAGAGATGTTCCCTGAAATCTGAGTGACAACAAGTTTGCCCAGATTTCCACCTTTTTCGATAACCTTTGCAAATGACTTTGCGTTATCGCACCAACCGTTTGCCATTGATTTATTGCTTGCTTAGACTTCATTGGGATTTGGTTGGGAATAAACTCCTTCCCCCATGGCTCTATCCCTCTTTGCACTCTTTCACTGGAAGTTTGATTAGTGTTTTTTTTTTTGTTTTTTTTTACATTTTCACCCCAAACAAGACACATTGCCACTTTGATGTAGGGGGCTACTATCAGGGGCAACAACTACTGGGGTACTATGTAGGGATTTGGGCAACAAGATATCGGTTCACGTTACACTTGAACTTCTGCATGTCAGTACAGTTGGGGAAGCAGGGACCTGGGATGGAATTCCAAAGTCTAGCAGTTCTGGGGAAGAAACTACTGGAGTAGAAAGATCTTTTACATCTAAGGATCTCTACAGTGTGGGGGTGGGATTTAGCAGCCTGTCGAGGGTGTTTACGTCGTGGGGGCACAAGTGCTTGCAGTTCGTCAGAGCATTCACCATTAAAATACTTGTAGAACAGACAGAGGGATGCAACGTTTCGTCGATGAGACAGAGGCTGAAGCTTAGATGCCAGTTCAGGGCCTATCAGGTTTGCGACTCTCTTTTGAACCTTGTCAAGGAGCGAGAGACTAGTCGCAGATGTACCAGCCCAAATATGAGAGCAATACTCCATACATGGGCGAATGGTGGCCTTATAGAGGTACAGGATACTTTTGACAATGCCTTCAATGTAATTGTTCCAACTGATGTTTCCTGTGAATGTTAGGCCAAGGAGTTTGAAAGATGTACTCTCGGATAAAGTGTCGTTGGTAATTGCTATTGGTGGCAGAGAAGGTTTGTTGTAATTATTGAATGAAACTAGTTTAGTCTTGGCGGCATTGAACGTGACCATCCATTTTTGTCCCCATCCCACTACAGATTGGAGGTCATCCTCTAGTGTTTCTGCCTTGTGTTCATTTGTTTTCCTGTCGTGCTTGTTATAGAGTGTGGTGTCATCAGCATAGTGTTCTCCCTTCTCAATCTTTCCATCCTCCTTGATGTATAAGTCGGTATTGATGCGTCCTTTTTTTTTTATATATTTATTTTATTTTTTATTTTTATTCATTTGTTATTTGTTTTATTTTATTATATATTCATTTATTGAAATATATACAAGATGAGATGTCTTACAGTTTCATTTCCATTTGGTTGTTTTATTTCTGTTGTAGTTTCATTGTAGTTAGTTTGTGTTGATAGTTTATGTAGGTTGGTTGCCACATCCGAAGATTTTTTTTTTCAAGATTTCAGCTGTTTTTATGATTGCCGTTCGCTGTAGAGTCTCAGTCTTCCCTTTGATTCCAATTTCTCCTAGTATTTTTCCATTTTTTGTAGGGCTGTTCCTAGTGCTCCTACAATTACAAGTATTATACGGACTTCTTCATCCTTTCAGTTTTTTTGACAAACTCTGTATCTGTTTCGTTTTTCTCTCTGTTTGATCGTTATCATATGGTCTGCTGGAACAACAAAATCTACAATTGTTGTTGTTGTTGTTGTTGTTGTTGTTTTCTTCTTTTTCTTTTTCTTCTTGTATCTTCACACGTATCCTTGCAAGCGATCGTTCACTGACAAAAGCAGTTGGTTTTCCTTGGAGTCTGAGTGTCTATAAGTCTTCCCAAATTTCCAATATTCTCCACATCTTTTAATCACGGAATTAAATCACGTTTTGTTCTCGCGGCAGCCGTTTAGCGCTCACTGATAACGACCGTCGGTTTCCTCCCCCGGAATTTCAGTGACAATAGGCCTCCTCGGGATTCCAGTACAGAATATCATTTAAATGGTGGAGGATACACAAAACGCTGCTGCAACCGCGGGGTTCTCCAAGCAATTTTGTCCACTCATCGTAATCAGACGGGAGTGGGGTGGGGTGGGGGTTGTAAAAAAAGAAAAAAAGAAAAAAAGAACAAAAAAAAAAAAACAAGAAAAGAAACGGCGACTACTACAATTCCTACAACGAATATCACGTGTCAGTTTCAACAAGGAGACGTGGTAGCGACGTAGTTCATCGTAAGGTTTTGTTTGTCACGTAGGCAAGTTTCTCCTAGAAGATAATCAGGCGCTTGTTTACATTGGTGATCTATTAAACCAACACAATTCAGATGAAAACATTAATACGTACTTACGTGTCATAGCGAAATTAGTATAGATTCCAAAAATTACGAAAAAGGATCCAGTAGATGTGCTAGGTGTATTTTTAACAAAAAAAAAAAAAAAAAAAAAAAAAAAAAAAAAAATTATCATCCATAACTACGGTTATAGCAGACATCAAATTTAATTCAATTTAAGTCAATTTAAGCTAAGGGAGATAAGTCATTTTTCATACTGCATTGGTCGCACAGCTCTTCCACGTTAAAAACTTGATAATTCAATATATATATATATATATATATATATATATATATATATATATATATATATATATACTTCATTTAATCACATAAATTAATATAAGCAGATATAATTTATGCGTAAATTTTTAGTATTTATTTCAACAGTGCTCAATAGGTAGTAAGTTATGAAAATATATATCACAATTAAGCTACACAGAATATTCCGCGTTTCATTCTCGTGAGAATTCATGCTTGACGAATTCTCACAAGAATGAAACGTGATTTAAAAATATATATATAACAATTAAATGTTACCAAAAGCAAAATAAATTACTTCTCTACCTACCTGATTTTTGTGATTTTTTAAAACTTATTTTAAAGCGCTTATTTGCCTTCAAACACAAATAATGCCGAATCTTCAGTTATAACAAGAAAAAAATCGCTCAAAAATTGAAAATTAAACAAAATACTAGTAAGACATTACATTTTGTACACGGTTGGTGACATTTATTGGGTGGTTTTCTATTTAAAATTTTGTCCCGATCGGAGTGCGACTATTTTATGGAGCTGGATTTTCCCCACATTAAAAATCGACTCTTCGTCTAACTTTGCCCTCGCAGGACCAAGAAAGTATACGTAATGCATGTATTACTAATAGTCGGAGTATGATATTGGGAACACGTTAATAAGGATGTAGGCGCCAGAGTTCCTATTAAGTTGTAATCTCCCCCCCCCTCTCACGAACCCATCTCACGAACCCATCTCACGAACGCAAAATTAAACACAAAGTCGGTTTTTAATGTAGAAACATCCAATTCCCACTTCTTCCCAAAAGGGACAATCTTAAATAAAACAAAAATTAAAATTGCCACAGTGTAGAAGGATTTCTCTTTCACTGACTGAGGGCAGAAAAGTATATTTATCTCCGTCTCTCTCTCTCTTCCCTCTCTCTCTCCCTCCCTCACACACACACACACACACACACACACACACACACACACACACACACACACACACACACACACACACAGAGGCATACCTTCAAATAATTCGTTGGGTATGGTAGGGTGTTGGTATAACACTGAAAAGGTTACCGTATACGTATTTTTACACATTTCATCCTCTCGGCAGGTATTTTAATCTTCATGTGTAATCAGTAAGGCTAGGACAACAGCATATTCTTTTCATTGTTTTAACTCTCGAGTATATATCCGACACAGTAAGACACAGTCAATAAACCGAGAACCACATCATTCTATATATAAAACATATAAGATATCAACGGATACACACTCGAGAGTCAAAACAACGAAAAGAATATGCTGTTGTCACAGTCCTAGTAATCAGTCCTGTTTCTTCATGTGTTCTGGGACGCAATAATCACGATACGTAACAAGAGCTTACCACAAACTTAGTGAACTGAAGGCCAACCTGAAAGTTAGACAAATCCTTTCTTATATTTCTTTTATAATATATATATATATATATATATATATATATATATATATATATATATATATATATATATATATATATATATATATATAGTGATAAACGCAGGTTTCATCCCGTGTAATCAGTTTTATGAAAAACTTGTTTTCATAAGACTGGTTACACGGAATGACACCTGGGTCTATCACAACGATTCAGAGGACAAAGCTCAGCCAATGCAGTGGAAGCACTTGGACTCATTATCTCTAAATAATGCAAGGGTGTCGCTCTCTGGTTGCAAGATACTGCTCACAGTCCTCGGGGATCAGGACGGAGTACTGGTGATAGATTTCCTAACAAAGGATATTTACAGAAGTCTATCATGCTTATCTTCTTGGCACATCTCCAAATTCATCTTCACGCACTCGAGCGTTCTTGTATCTGGAAAGGTGTCAGCAACATGGGAATCCATCGTGTAGACACCTTATTCATATGCAAATAGTCACGAATAATAATTTCTCATCAATGATAGAAGAAGTAAGAGCAGTTCTGGAAGTTGTTTCCACACATTCGAATTCACGATGCCAACGTTGTGCAAGGTCATATTAAGAAGCAGCAGTACCTTACGTTTCTTTCATTTCATAAGAAAGTCTCCTGTAGTATGCGTCCTTTCAAATACAAAACCCGGATCATTGCGCGACAGTCAACAGCTGACTCAGTTCAACGCCTGTGAATCAAAAAACCACAAATAGTTCACAGATGTAATTTGCCACGTAACCTATAGAGATATATATCACTGTACATGCAAAATTTCAGGCAGAACAACTGGAAGTGGGGCAGGGATATTACTACTGTCAAGAATTGTAAATGTCAAGTGAATTAAAGGAATAAATTGTAAGATGATCAACATCATGAAATTTGGAATATAGACTTTTGTCATTTATATATATATATATATATATATATATATATATATATATATATATATATATATATATATATATATATATTATAATATAAAGCTGAATGTGTGTGTATGTGTCACGAATAGGCTCCTATATAGTTGACTATTTAAAAAAACTGATTACATATAATGATAGAAGATGTATCGAGACACAGGAATGGGTATGTTTGATCTAGCAGAATGGTGGTTCATTAAAATTGTGTGGTCTGCGTTCGCGCCTGGTCCACAAAGTACGGAAATAAAAAAATTAAAAATTAAAAAAAAAAAAACGTTTACAAGTGTTTTTGATATAGATGTACATAATAATACTTTGATAAGTATGTTTTAACTTTAATAGGGATGGTATAATAAAATTGTGGGATCTGCGTTCGCGCCTGGCCTCCATAGAATGGAAATAGGTACAAACTTTAATAAAGACTTTTCATATCTATCTGTGTAAGTATACTTTGATAATTATGTTTCAGGTTGAAGAAATATGGCATGATAAAATTATGGGGTGTTCGTCCGCGCCTGACCTCCATAGAATGGAAATATGTCACAAAGTTTAACGAACGCAGATCCCACAATTTTATTATACCATCCCTATTAAAGTTAAAACATACATATCAAAGTATTCTTATGTACATCTATATCAAAAACACTCGTAAACGTTTTTTTTTTTAATTTTAAAATTTTTTATTTCCATACTTTGTGGACCAGGCGCCAACGCAGACCCCACAATTTTAATGAACCACCATTCTGCCAGATCAAACATACCCATTCCTATGTCTCGATACATCTTCTATCATTATATGTAATCAGTTTTTTTAAATAGTCAACCATATAGGAGCCTATTCGTGACCACACACACACACACACACACACACACACACACACACACACACACACACATTCAGCTTTATATATATATATATATATATATATATATATATATATATATATATATATATATATATATATGTAAATTGTTTTTTGGAGTATTCAGTCGAACAATAAATTTGATTGTAAATTTCAGCTTACAATTTTAATTTTATATTTATGCTGGTGGGATTGCTGTTGACTTTTAAAAATTTTGTGTAGTTGTCGAGGATGGTTTTCAGTTTTATGTGGTGGTAAGAAAAGATGAGAATATGAAAATATGCAAATAATCAGTCCTAATGAAGTGCGCCTCAGCGAAGAAACGTAAGTTAACTTGTGTAGACTGTGCTAAAGATTATATAAAGTTTATTTATAAAACTCTACCTTGTATTGAACACTTTTGAAAAATATTGGTTTTTAAGTTCAATTTATCAATATATCTGAATTTGATTAATATATATATATATATATATATATATATATATATATATATATATATATATATATAGAGAGAGAGAGAGAGAGAGAAAGAGAGAGAGAGAGAGAGACAGACAGACAGACAGACAGCTAACTGTTATGAACGTAAAAATATGAGTATGGGACAATTCCGATATTTTTCTGTATTCCGATACAATTATCGATTCTGTTCTAAATTCTCGATTCTGATACAATAACCGATTCCGATTATATATATCTATATATACTAGCAAGCCGTCTGGCATTTCTCGGTCGTAAAATACGCTTAAATATGATATTTTGATTAATGCAAATTTCGTATTTATTATTGTATTATATTAGACCCAATATATAGTAATGATTTAAAAAGTTAAAACAAAAAATATGACTCGTGCGTCACCACCGAGAATCGAAACCAAAACGTTTAGCTTACGATTTACTTTTTTCTTTGACGTTAATGCCTGATCTATGAAGACGTGTTTGCTGCAAGGCTAAAAATTAAAATATGAACCGATAGCTATTGCGTTTCGCATGCATATTCGTAATGCAGTCGTTCGACTTTCTCCTGGCAAATTCCATTTTTTCAATTTTTACCCTTTTGCACCATTTTTCCCGGCTAAAACCCAAATATAAAGTTGTGCATGGGCTCGAATACCCTATATGTTAAGTTTCATGTCTGTAGACCAAAAACTGACAGAGGAGTTTGGTAGGCAATTTTTTAAAACAAAATATATACGTGTACACACACACACACACACACACACACACACACACACACACATATATATATATATATATATATATATATATATATATATATATATATATATATATATATATATATACAGGTCTGCTTTACTATAACCGTTTTCCACCAATATTACACAAGTATAAATCATGTAGAATGTCTCCATGAATATAATTACATGCGATAGTTAACTAAAGTGTATCATCCCATAAGAAAACCGAAAAAAAACTAATAGGGAATTAATTAAAATGAATGTTTAAAAAATATGCGAATTATCTAGATCTTTTGCAAATGAATGCAATTCCACGGCCCATGTATAAGAATGTTTTATTTGCTTTTTAAATAAATAGGAAAACGGGGTTTAATATGAATATCAATACACAAAATAAACACAAATTTATAGAAGTATAGATTTATTTTTTCTCAAGAGAAGTTGCAAGTTGTATTGTTTATTTACAGTTAGTATTTTTTTCAATGTACGTAACAATAAAAGTTGTGTTTTTGTTTTCAAACGCATGGCCAACCGAACGCACGCACATAAACACACGCATACAGGAATTGTAAAGCATTCCGATAGCCAAGGATATCAAAACAAACTAACGCGAAAAAATAGAAACACAATAAATAAAAAATGTAAATATACTATAAATTTACTGAATATCTATATATATTTATTTTTCTCCAGAGAAGTTGTATTTTGTATTGTTTATTTACATTTATTCATTTATTTTGCAATTTTTCAATTGTTTTAACAAGAAAAGTTGTGTTTTTTTTTTGCATCAGATGCATCGCCGGGCCAAATAATATGTCTCTTAGTGACGGTATAGTTTTAGTTTAGTAATCGTTCATTTATTGAGGCAAGGATCGAATTCTGGAATATGAGAATTTTCAGAGCTCAACCAATCAGAATGGACAGAATTTGACGCGGGAGCTTTTATTATTTATGAATCAGAAATCAGAAAGATTATGTCATGTCTATACATCTATGAGCCAATTACGGTCGGTGTAATTACAGCCTCTGTGGAAAAGGTAGAATTGGTCCCCGTGACAATTGGTAGCAGTGTTAGGACTAAATATTTAGAGAGAAAAATAGGAACTCCTTCCTCTAAAAATGTTGCGATTGTGATGATATTGCTGGTCGGATGCAATGTAGCATTTTATTACCACGACTGAATATGCCTAAAATAGTGTTCGAAAGCTACATAAGATAGTGGCTATTTGGCTAGATGTATTGAATTTGTATATGGCATCTGTTGTTGCAAACCTACGATACTTTGGTCCAGAGGGGAATTTCTGCAATCATTTTATTATATATAAAAGGAGATAAAATTGATAGAAAATTGACTATATGATAATATATACGAAATCTGCATAAATTAAAATATCATATTTAAGTGTATTTTACGATCGGGCTATGCCGGGCGTCCCTGCTAGCTTAGATATATACTTTTGCTATTTTAATAAAAGAGCTACAATAATATCAGGCCAAAATCAAAGTGTAGTATCTGTTCTTCAGATGCGGCACTTCCATTTCTCGTTCTCTTTCAGTGGAGGAGAAATCCTTCACGACTGAGACAATTTTTATTTTTGTACCTTTTCTCCACGTTAAAAAACGACTCTGGTGTCTAACTCTGTCCCGTGGGGAGGCATTGTAAATAGGTACAATAATATCAGAGTGTCTCTATTTACACTGAACATCTACAGAATGCCAACGTCAATATATTGCATATGAATGAGTCCGCTGTGGAATTTTCACAGATCCTACTAGTTATTAAATATACTGTCTCATTGAACAGCTGGGATAATTCTTTTTTGTTTCTCCTGCGATCCGTCTTTTCTATTTGGTGAGCCAATGTTCGAGCGTTTGACTCGGTAGAATAGATTTTTCACTACGGCAATTTTTACGTCTATAGGGACATTCGCTTTTACAATTAAGAAGGTTTGATTCCTTACTTGCAGGCTTTTTGTATGGATAAATAATAAATTTATCATTGTCGCCTTTTATTTCTATATCAAGGAAAGGATTGTGTTATTTATATTTATTTCATGCGTGCAATGTAATACTCAATTATTTTTAAAGTGCGTTTTTGTTATTATTGCTAATTTATTTAATGTTTCCGTTAATAAAAGTATGTCGTTGACGTACCTAAAATATATGGAAGGTTTAAGAATTCTATTAAATATTTTAGCTTCCAGGTTTGTGAAATAGAAATCGGAGAACAATGGGCCATTGAAACTACCTTGACCTGGACATATAAGGTTCCGATGGGACGTAAAAAGGTGCAGTGAAGTATTAAGTATTATTATTATTATTATTATTATTATTATTATTATTATTATTATTATTATTATTATTATTATTATTATTATCATTATTATTATTAATAATAATTATTATCGATAGTTTCATGAACAGGGACGTTTGTAAAATACTTTAAAAATCGAGTGAAGCAGTTAAAAGTTCGTTGTTGAGGTGTACAGAATAGAGTATGGCTACACTGTTGTTCAGAGGAATAAAGTCTATAACTAGGAGGTAGATATGGCATACTTAATTAGACCCATTATATAGTAATGATTCAAAAGTTAAAAAAAAAATATGACTCGTGCGTCACCACCGAGAATCGAAACCAAAACGTTTAGCTTACGATTTACTTTTTTCTTTGACGTTAATGCCTGACCTATGAAGACAATGTTTGCTGCAACGCAAAAAATTAAAACATGAACCAATAGCTATTATGTTTCACATGCATATTCGTAATGCCGTCTTATGAGCATGTTTCTGTCTTCTAGTATTTAGTAACTAGAGATCTCTTCAGGGAACAACGCTTATTTTCGAAAGCGGAATCCTTCTTTTTTTTTTTTTTTTTTTTTTTGAAAATGAATGAATAAAGACACGGGTAAATAAGTAAATAAACAAATAGGAAAATAAATAAATTAACAAATTCGAACCCAATCAATTCTGTTCTCCGCATAGCTTACACCCCATGACCCGTTAAAAAAAGCCTTCTTTTGCTGAAATTTGATTTTGTTTTTCATTAAGAATTCCGCTTCCGAAAATAGCGTTGTTGCCTGAAGAGGTATCTAGTTACCAAATACGAGAAGACCGAAACATGCTCATGGCTGTGTAACAACAAATTACTGCTTATGCAAAGACAAATTGAATATATATATATATATATATATATATATATATATATATATATATATATATATATATATATATATATATATATGGACAAATGATTAATAAAACATGTTAAAAGACATCTTGAAAAAGAGTTAAAAACATATTTAATTTTAAAAAGGAAGCACAAGTTAACTGGATAGTCCTTAATCCGCGGAGTTTCGAAGAAATACTCTCCTTCTCATCTCATATATATATATATATATATATATATATATATATATATATATATATATATATATATATATATATATATATATATATATGTATATATATATATATATATATATATATATATATATATATATATATATATATGTTTAGGTATGTAACCAGACAAAAGGAAAAAAATAGACCGATACATAATTAACTAACCCTATATATGTATCTATAAGGGAAATCATAGGTATAGCGAATATGCATTCAAAATTCTGCCGATATAAAATCTGCTCAATGTTAGAGGTATTCGATCCACCAGAACTATTGTAATCCACAGGGTGCCCCCCCCAAAAAAAACAAAAAACAAAAGCTAAATTGAGGCCATCTAGAACATATGCTGTAGGACGGAGAGAAAAAAAGGCCAAAGACCCTAGTGTTTTGATGTGATGTTTTGAATATAATAAACTAGTTATGACCAAAGTTTCATTTCATTCGGACAAAACACTAAGAAACGGGGCCTAATTAGAGTTGGGGCCCGTTTTTTTTTGGTCACCCTGTATATGTATTAGATAATCATTTACATACTCTCCCAGAATTAAACAAAGCCAGAGACCATGCCACAGTAGCTGTGACCCAACGGGTCACGGATACGTCTGATAATGTCGATAAATTTACAGGGTACCCAATAAGTCATGTTACAGTTGCATTAAAAAAAAATAGCGCGATTGAATCATGGGGTTATTTGTTCTCCGTTAATGCCTGGGGCGTACCAAAAAAGGCAAAGGGGATGAAGTTAAAAGGAAGTAGGATGCAGGATTTGTGTCGACCCTCCACCCCCACTTCCACAGTCGCAGCGCGCACGCCCGTGTGTATCTGTGTGGGCTTTTACGTTAAACATGACCTAATTTTTGAATTTTCCCTCGCGGGGAGACAAAATAACTACCCTTTAGACCCAAGTTCTAAATACGAAAATAACTACCTCTCCCTCCTCCTCCTCTTCACTTTCGTCTCTCTTTACAGCAAACTATTTTTAACAATAGCAAAAAATACGTATACAGCCATACACACTAACCCTGAGAGAGAGAGAGAGAGAGAGAGAGAGAGAGAGAGAGAGAGAGAGAGAGAGAGAGAGAGAGAGAGAGAGAGAGTATGGTAAGGTTGATCAGGTGATATGCTCGTTGATGAAAGAGAAAGATCGGGATAGATATATAGGGAGAAATATATTTTCACCACCATTCTCAATACACTTTTGGCAGCCTTTTTTTGATGCATCGGTCGTAATAGTCTGAGCACGCATCTCTATCGCCACTTTGAAATCGACGAACCCATTTTCTTACTGTGCTGACATGAACTGAATCGACTTCGTAAACGTTCAACAGGCGCTGGGGAATGTTAATCAGTTCATTTTTTCCTGTATGACGCTTCTATGCTTTTGACGCGCGTTTATGACAGGTGTTGCTTTCTTAGAGTTTCATAGCGTTAATATCTGCAACAGAGAGATGAAACTTTCAGATCAGAATGCATATTTCAGCCATCAGAATAGAGCAATTTACAATCATCTCTGGTTCATTCATTCATTCATACATATATATATATATATATATATATATATATATATATATATATATATAAAGAGAGAGAGAGAGAAAGAGAGAGAGAGAAAGAGAGAGAGAAGGGTGATATGCTCACGCCAATGAAAGAAATGAGTCGATATATATAGGGAGAAATAGAGATAAAGGGATAGATAGAGAGCGAGAGAGACAGAGGGGAAGAGAGAGAATCAGGTGATATGTGCGTGTCGATGAAAATCGCATCGAAATATATATATATATATATATATATATATATATATATATATATATATATATATATATATATATATATATAGAGAGAGAGAGAGAGAGAGAGAGAGAGAGAGAGAGAGAGATAGAGGGAGGGTGAGGAAGGGGACGAGAGAGAATGAGAAGTATTTACGTAAAAGTATGTTAGGCAGAGATAAGTAGATATAGTTGGGTAGAGATTTAGTCTTAAAAAAAAAGGCATTATTTCAGTCTCAAGAGACAACGGCCACTCCCTGTAAAGCTATTCACATAAGAAATCTGTAGTGATGCAAGGATTGCGCAATCTTCAAATCTACACTTCACCTGAACTGGGACTACCAGTGGTAACCAGGCAAGGACGACTAGAAATCCTGCAGAGATAAACAAATAAAGACGGGTATTAGTTTAGAACATTACGATAAATTTGTCACCTTAAAGAAAACAACACTACAGCTTTATTTTAAAACTTTTATTGAAAAATCAATTCAGGTAACCTTATTATGTAGTAGAGCTGACATCTATTCAATGTAGCCGCGTTCAACCTCAATCATCACCTCAATACAGGTCTGGAACTGCAAGTATGCTTTTTCAACAAGCACTGGCGAGAGCTCAGCGAATACTTGGCAGGTGGCGGCGTTGGTGTTGTGGGAGGTCATGTTGATGATGTTCTCGACGTATGAGCAAACAAAGTAGTCTAGTAGGTTCCGGTCGAGGGGAGGAAGGGGGGGGGGGCAATGAAAGAAGGGTACAAAGTTATAGCCCTCTTTCTGAAGCCAATTCTGGGTCGCTTTGGATTTGTGGGCTGGTGCTAAGTCCTGCTGCCTCACCCACGGTCTGCCAATGGCCACCTGATTGCACCAGGGGATCACCACACTCTTCAGCACATCCAGGTACACTTTGATGTTGACTTTCAAGATAACTTCGAAGATGTGAGGTGGCATGATGTAACCCATATTTGAAACCACACCAAAGACTATAACCGTGGCTGGAAACTTTGTTTTCATCACTATGTGCATGTCCCTGTTATTCGTAGCTATCCAGCGATGCATTTTGAGGGTGCTGGCAATGGTCCCGTTGTCATAACTTGGATTGGTAGAGAGCATGAGTTGTACAGCGGAGCATCTCTAATCCTGCTTGTTAAACATTGTGTCATTTCACATATAATAGAAGATTCCTATCGCTCTTGGGATTTGTACACAACTAGTAGATGGTCTGCAACAAAAAAAAGAAAACCAGTTTTCATCAAATGGAATCATGTCGTCTTTTCTTGGGCGACAATTTTATTGTTCCACACTGTACGTGTATATATATATATATATATATATATATATATATATATATATAGTCATCCACATATATATATATATATATATATATATATATATATATATATATATATATATATATATATATATTTAGCATTTTAGTCCGACGGTACCCGGGTGTTTGGAGGTGTATGTTAAGCAAAAAAAAAAAAAAAAAAAAAGTGGTACTAGGAAGGCAGGCTCGAACCCGTACCGTGAAGGAGAAAAATAAACGGGGGAAAAACCTGACGTCTTTGCTGTTACGACCACCGCCAGTGACGTAGGTTGAAATTAAGGCCAGACAATCGAAAAGAGGGGATGACTTTCGAAAATATCGGCGAAAAAAGCGACCCCTCCCTGTAGAAAAGTGCCCAGTTGAAAGTGAAGAAATTAATGTTTTTAGCCAATTTTTCGGTATTTGTCATCTGAAGGGTCGAGCGTCCAAACAATACTGATTTTGTGAAAATCCGTTGCCTCTGTCGAAAGTTTTAGGCAGATATGTAAACATACATACATACATTTATATATTGGTAGCTCAAATTTTCAACCCAAACCGATTAACAAGCTTGCCCTATCTCTGAATACCCTTTATATAAAATTTCAAATGTTTAGACCAGAAATTGTTTGAGTAATTTGGTAGAGACCGCAGAGGTCAAATTTTTTAAAAACTTTGACCCCTATTATGACCCCTTAACATTTATTGTTTTGGGTTCAAATCAAGTTATTGAGTTAGATCCATGTCCAAGGAACCTATATCTAAAATTTCAAGTGTTTAGACCCAGAATTGTCGGAAGAGTTTGTTAGAGTTCGCAAAGGTCGAATCGTTTAACTTTGACCCCTTAACAGCTAAATTTCTGGACGAAAATGGATTATAAAGATTTTCCCAAATCTCAATACTCTCTATATCAAATTTCGTGTCTGTAAACTGAAAATTGACAGAGTTATTGTGTAAGGAAATGTACACAGACACACACACATACACACAGACACTTTCACTTTTATATATATATATATATATATATATATATATATATGTACTACAATTTTTTTGTGTGTGTATTGATATTCACATTAAAAACCCTTTTTTCTATTTATTGAAGAAAGAAAATATAACTTTGTTATAAATGAGTCGTGGTATTACATTCATCTGCAAAACATCTAGCTAATTTGCATATTCTTTTAAGCATTCATTTTAATTAATTCCCTATTAGTTTTTTCAGTTTTCTTATGTGATGATCACCTTTAGTTAACTATCACATGTAATTATATTAGTGCAGATATTCTACATGATTTATACTTGCGTAATATTGGTCGAAAAAAGTTATAGTAAGCACAAAACTCTTTCTATATATATTTATGTATGCATATGTGTTTAAAAAAATTTGCCTACCAAACTCCTCTGTCAGTTTTTGGTCTACAGACATGAAATTAACATACATGGTATTTGAATGCATGCGAAACTTTGTATTTGGGTTTTAGCCGGGGAAATCGGTACAAAAGTATGAAAAAGAAAAAATGAAATTTGCCAGATGAAGATCGAACAACGGCATTACGAATATGCATGTGTAACGTAATAGCTATTGATTCATGTTTTAATTTTTAGCCTTGTAGCAAACATGTCTTCATAGCTTAGGAATTAACGTCAAACGAAAAAGTAAATCGTAAGCTAAAAGTTTTGGTTTTGATTCTCGATGGTGTCATACAAGTCATTTTTTCTTTTTAATGTTTTAATAATTACTATATATATATTGGGTCCAATATAATATAATTATAAATACGAAATCTGCATTAATCAAAATATCGTATTAAGTGTATTTTACAACTGGACAATGTCGGGTGGCTTGCTAGTATAGTAATAAAATAAAGCTGAAACATAAATTTTCAATGATAAGACAAACCTATCAGGATTAAAAAAGCTCTACCCGAGTAAGAGGAGCAAAAATTAGAATAATAAAAGAATAAAGAAGATAAAGTACAAAGTTACATAGGAACTTTATTATATTATCAAGTTAATAAGGGTTGCAGAAAAGGGAATAGGAGAGAAACCTCTTTAGCCATGGTATTTCGAAGCTAAATGCTTTTCATCAGAAATGGAGGAAAGCCGGCATTATACAAATATAAGGACAAAAAGATGACAATGTTTTTAAAAACATTCAGATTAAAAATGGAAAAGAAAATTGCGGAGAGGATGTAATATGATGGGAACAAAAGAAAGAAGGGCAAGAAAGAAACAATAAAAGAATAAAGAAAAAATAAAATTGATTTGATAAGGTAATAAAGTTCCTCTGCAACATTACTCTTTATCATTTTCATATATATATATATATATATATATATATATATATATATATATATATATATATATATATATATATTTAAATAAATGTTTAGAGGTACAGATGCGTTTGATGTTTCTTTTTGCCGGCACAAAGAAGGTTGACGCACCGCGATAGAGACGGCCTCCAAAATCTTTAAATGGTTTTTGGAGTCCGCTCTATGTAGCACCTCGAACCAATCTATTTTATATCTATCGGCACAGCACGGGTTGTCAACCAAATGCTGGTCAATAGCAGAGTCCAAGGCTGCAACGCATCAAACGCATTGTTTCTCTTTGGGGAACTTTGAATTTTTTCTCCCGCTTTTTTTTTTTTTTCTCCCTCGTTGTGCAAATATTTTTAATCGTTTTTAAACGTAAATAAATTTAATTAATGTCCCCGTATGTTGGCACATTTAATAAGTTCCCCAATACAACTCTTTATTTTCGTTACAATATTATTTAGATTGCTATCGATTTACTCCTGACGAGATGATAGCCGAAAGAGCTCTAGAGAAACTTCCGCCTAGTATTTTATTTAAAACTATATATATATATATATATATATATATATATATATATATATATATATCATATATATCATATATATATATATATATATATATATATATATATATATATATATATATATATACGAGCAAACAGTTAAGAATATATGTTAAAAAACATTTGGAAATGAGTTAAAAACATATCTAATCTGAAAAGGAAACACTAGATTTGGATTTTACCGTCACTGGATTATTTATCTTCCACCAGACTATCCATTCATGTGTAATCACCTTTTTCTTCACGATATTCACTCTGCTTCACTGTTTTTGTTTTCAAGTAAGATCTTTGACTTACTTGTTGTTTCATCAAATACTTTTGCATGCAAAATCCGATCCCGCATTTTGCTACTTCTTACCCTCTGATGAGAAGGAAAGTATTTCTTCGAAACTCCGCAGATTAAGGACTATCCACTTATCTAGTGTTTCCTTTTCAGATTAAATATGTTTTTAACTCTTTTTCAAAGTGATTTTTAACATGTTTTATTAACTGTTTGCTCGTATTATTAGCTCTATCTCCTATTTGGTTTTATCGAGCTTTTACATCTGGCTGAGATAACTTTATAAATATTAATTCTTTAATATTTATTTTAATATTCTTTTAATATTTATAATATACTTTAATTTTACCATCTTGGATCATTTTGGTAAATTTAATTGTAATTTTTATTTTATATATATATATATATATATATATATATATATATATATATATATAATTATTAAAATAATAATTTTTTAAATACCTACAGACACTAGTGTTTCATCCATTTGAGAATCATCAGTGCTGGGTGACATGATTACTACCAGTCAGGAGATTTGAACTCGGGCACAAAACCATCACTGACTCCATTAGCTAGAAGTAAACCTCATGGCCAATATCAACCACGAGAAATGTTGTTGAAATTTTAACATTTATTTTTTAAATGTCGTAACATCCGGCCATAGTGATCTAATGATTATAACATTATAATCTAAGTATGGGAGTTTAGATAACCGACTTTCTATTTTAACTTTAAAGTGCTCAACAATAAGATCCGAGTTTCTTAAAGTGGCTGACATAATTATTACAATAATAATTTTTTAATACCTAAATACGGGAATCATCAGTGCAGAGTGATACGATTACTATCGGTCTGGAGATTTGAACTTGGCCACGAAGCCATCTCTGCCTATTATTATTATTATTATTATTATTATTATTATTATTATTATTATTATTATAGATATATTTAGTTTAATTTAGTTTCTTGCTAGTTAGAATTTATGCTAGTTCTTTAATCAAGAAGAATATTTTAACATATATTTTACAATTTATCCATATAGTAGATGAAGATAGCTAAGTGGTAAACGACACAAACTGACAATCTGGATGTGCGAAGATCGAATTCAGTTTGTTCCACAGAATCATTTTCACTTAGGATGTTGGCAACCTTCATGTGGTTCTTTTGTAAATACTTGATGCCTTTCTAGAAAGAATTGTAACTTATTTTTGTTTGTAAGCTCTGTTTTACAGATTTTCCTTAATGGATATATTCAATGCCATTTTATTTTTATCTTGGCATGCTGAATTGAATTGTTTTTTTTCTTTGCCAAGGTATTTGTTTTTTTGTTTTTTGTTTTCCTACTTTTCTAGGTTCTTGATGTCAGTATCTTCCTCAAGTTGTATGTTTTCCATGTGGACCTTCCTTTCAGCTCTGATGCAGCACTTGACACATTTGTCCAGTCCAAACTTTATTCCAGTATCGTTGAAGAGCATAATGTATGACGTTCAAGAGTTGACAAGTCAGTGCCATACAGCTTGAGGTCGTCCATGAAGAGCAGGTGGTTGACTCTTTTTCGAGCCTTGTTGGCGACCTTGGCTCAGATTATAGGCACTCCAACTTTTATTGAGTAGTTTGTTTAGCGGATCTATTACCAGGCAAAAGAGTAAAGGAAATATGCAATACTCTTGGAATTGTTACATTTTTGTTGGTGTGGTCTAATGCCGTAGCTGTTTACCACATTTTTATCTATACAACCACGGTCGCCTTGATTACTAGATGGATCATATATAAATCAAGGCACTGCAGTAGCCATGTGTGGGACACATTATTATATATACCTTTTGGTAATCAATTCAAACCATACTAAGGTACCTCTGTCTTTTCCTACAGTCCTCAAAGCTGGTCTTATTAATCAACAGCTGGTTCTTGGTGCTTAAGCACTTCCTTCTACACCATTCTGTTTTTTTTTTTCCAGATATGCTCTAGAGGAAAACTGTTCATAGATGTTGTCTGTGACAAAGTCAGTACAGAACTTGTAGTTCATAATTGGACAACAGATGGCTCTGTACTTAATAGGGCATTGTGGTTCACTCGTTTTTAGTATAAATTTATATCACCTTTTAACAGTCATGCTGGTGTAGCCTGGTGTAAATGTTTTAACTTGGTAGTCGTTTTCTGTCTCCTTTAGGACTGCATTTTTTATGAGAGCAATCTCAACTTCTGTCATATATATTCTCGTCTGATAAACCAGTGATCTTAGTCGGGCAAGTTTTAAAGTCAAACCTCCATTTTTTATGAGAGCAAACTCTTAATAGTTTGAAGCAAATACTATAATAACCATCCAATGCCGTCAGCTGCTTAAGCCAGAAATTGAGTAGGTTTTCTATGCCAGATTTTTTTTGTAATTCTGGAATCCATCCAACTTTTGTTTTACCATTCCAGCTGCTATCTCTGGCTCTGGTATTTCTGCTTTGTTTCGTTGCTTTTAGCAACATCTATGGATCGATTTGGCATTTTCAACGTACATACTCTCATTCTTAAAGAGAGGCCTCCAATAATCCTCTTGCTCTTGATTTTCTACCATGATTGTGTCTTTTCTACCATGATTGTGTCTTTTCTACCATGATTGTGTCTCTTACCAAACTTCAGTAGAATAGTTATGCACTTTGCTTAAACCGTTTTTTTCTTCTTTTTTGTTTGCTTGTTTTTGTCCTATTCTTCTCCTTTCTTATTTTTTTTTAGCAAGAACTGGAATCCTGTCTTTGAGTTTCCTCATCATGTTCTTTAGCTTTCATACTTTTGACCCATATTTTACACTGAGCCTACAAATGGTTTTCTTCAGCCACCAATGCATTGCAGGAGCGACAAAGAATTGTTTAATCTGAGACAATTCCTTCTTGCAAAGGTTTAGTTGACTTTGAAATTTCCATCTCCAGTGTGGTGGAAATGGTTGTTTTGTGCTCTGGACTCCCATTGTCTTGTAATTTAGGGAATATTTTTCTAAAATTAATTTAATTTCTGTAACAAAAGAGATCCAGTTCAGCTTCCATTTCCAGTGTGGTGTTTTGTTTTGTGCTCTGGACTTCCATTGTTTTGTAATTTAGGGAATATTTTTGCAACAATAAAGAGTCCTGTAGCAAAAGAGATCCAGTTCAGCTCACTGAGAGTGTTGTTGTATGAGATAAGCAATATTAACCCTTTTTATTCATGCCCTGGTAACTTTCATAATTTGTCCTTCTAGTAGCTGAGATCTTTCCTTCAGTCGCATCCTCTGGACCTCCTGAATAGTGTTACATAGGTCTTCCTCCATGGCTAACTGCCCATCATTCAATTCAGGCAATCCGTGAAGTAGTGATATTAGTACAAGTGTTGGTGGTAGTTTACTAGTGGCGAGGAAGAACCAAGGTCCAGCGAGGAGGGAGGGCTGTTTTGGGCTTTTTCATTGTTACTTGCTGGTGGTGGGAGACCCGTAAGGAAGTCATTCAACAAAGGAGATCCTGGAGTTAAAGTGGATCTGTGTTGAGATGTGATGGATACAGACAGTTCGGATAGATCAGTAGCTGAGTGCTCATGTGGCTCTAGCTGTAAATCTGACGTGATGCATTTGTCAATGATGGGAATAGTGATGGAGTTTCTAAGCGGATTCTGTTGGTTTTTTTTTTTTTTCTAATAAAAGCTGATATTTGTTTTTTCGTGTACTCCATCTCAGCGTCATTAAAAAACCTTCAACCTGTTGTGCCGCGAACAGGTTATTTTTGGAGGGGGAGAACATTTTTTTTGGCCTGGACAGACGTGGAAGAATATTTCCCTCCAGGTCTTTGCCCTTTGTTTGGCATATTTTTTTTGAGCATATTCCATAATCTATAACAGTGTCCACTTTTCTTCCTTCTTCCATCTAAACTCATATCTCTGTATAGTTTCTCCTTTCTTGATAGTCGTTTTCTGTCTCCTTTAGGACTGCATTTTTTATAAGAGCAATCTCAACTTCTGTCATATATATTCCCATCTGGTAAACCAGTGATCTTAGTTGGGCAACCGATGTATTCTTTTTCTCTTTTCTCCGTTTCTTTTATTTTCTCAGCCAGGATTTGATTTGCTGTCTTGCTCATGCAGATTTCATATTATTGTTATTATAGGGCCAATTCTCCATTGATTATTATATTAGACCAAATATATAGTTATGATCTTAAAAATTAAAATAAATATGACTTGGGTGCCATCAGCTAGAATTTAAACCAAAATATTTACTGTTGCATAGCAGGGACATATTGGGACACATATAACGTAGACTCAGAACAGGGATAACGACAATGATGACAATACTGAGGGAGACATTTATAACAGACTGTGATGATAATTCTTTTATTATAATATAATACGGAGCTGAGATATTTATACAGTTCTTGTTAACACAGACGATGGCGGAGGGGACACATTACTTGGAAGAGGGTTATACAAAGTTCGTTTACAGAGATGATGATTGACAAAACACATTTACCTTTTCAGTTGGTGGAATGACGACACAAAGACAGGCAGTTGCAAAATATTAGATGATTTCTTTATTCATCAGCCGGCTGAGTGATGATGTTAGGAATTCAAACTTGTATTGCAACATAGTCTTTCTTCCACCCTTCGCCTCTAAAGGCATCAACTTCACTAGAGTCGCCGTCTGACTCTTGTCTGTGACTGTGATTCTCTTTGAACACCATCTCAATATATTTAGAATCTCCTTTGTTTGTGACGTCAGAGGTGTGCTGTTAACCAACGTGACTATATTTCATGTGGATTTTACATATGTCTGTCCAAACACACTTTTGGCAAACAAAGAATTCCCAATTTTAATTGTTTAATATCTAACCTATTTTTAATTATTATTTATAAACTCGCATTGTCCATTCTTTTAACTGACATACTTAATATCCAGTTATTTCTAAACGAATGGACAATTTCTCTTTTTCTGACATAAATAATATTTAGTTATTTCTAAAAGAATTAACAATCGACTGCATTCCTAGGATTTCTATCCAGTATCCATTATCTTTTAACACTTGCCTACAGGGTTCGATTCTAGCCTTTTCCTAATATAATTTTCACTTATCTAGTCTGCCTTCTTAATTAAATTAGAAGGGGACAGCCTTTCTTATGTAACATTACTTCTCCAGCGTAATTCATTACCATCTGAGCTAAGTCCATATGCATATCGAAGCTTTAAAAAATTAACGTATTTAAACGCATAAATGTATATTTATGTATGCATAGAAGGTACACATTTAGTCAACTTACGCCTGCCAAGTTCACATTTTTCCAATTTTGACCCCTTAGCAGCTATTTTTACTAGTCAAAAACCAAACTGAATTTGTTCCACAGGCCCAAAGCTCTTATATATCAAATTTCAAATCAGTAGACCAAAAATTGAAATGGAAAGTAAAAACAGAAGTTTTAGAAATTAAGGATTCTAAATGAATTGTTTAGAGTGATCGAAATCGGTGGTAGCAGTTCTTCTTGTTTATTGCTCAAGTCTTCCTCTTCTTTTCAACTCTTCCACCAATAGTATTTAAGTAAATTCCGGTTTTATGCCATCTTTTTTTAATGCATAAAACAAAACAATTGCGACTTTTTCACGTCACTTCACGTCTTTGAGTATTGTCATATTAAGAACAGCGTTTGGAATAGACATCCCAAACTCCCGATGTTAAGAATGGCTTCCAGAATAGAGACCACCAACCTCCCCATCTTAAGAATGGCGTTTAGAATATTCGACCTCAACATCTCCATGTAAAGAATGGCTTTCGGAAATTTAACCATGATAATCTTTATCAGCATATCAACCTGTAAATGCTAAAAAAAAATTGGGTGGGGGAGCAGTGTCGGGTCGGTAGGAGAGAAATATTATTATTATGTGTGCATACAAACTTGGCAGCCAGTGAATTACAGTGCATAGTACAGGTCTTTATATCTCTATAAGTACTTGTCTCCGCAAAATTTGAATGAGATTTTCTTCATCAACATGGTCAAAAACCCAGATATGTCGTAACTCTAAAGAAAATTGTGGAGGTGGACCTAATGTACAAATTTCCCCTCTCCCCACCTATAAAAAAGTTAGCGCGTATGCAATGTCGACAATCTAGTAGATGATATTGCTGAAACATTTATTTTTAATTCAGTGATGATCGTAATAGATTGCGCAGGTTTAAACAATGTACATTTAAATAAAGTACATATAAAAAACGTAACTATCTTTGAAAAAATATAATTAATTACGGGAACAAATGTACAAAGCGAGTGAAAGAGAGAGGAAATAAATGTTTATTTTGTTTTCTTCGGCATTGCCATGAAATGTTTTTTTTTCTTTGGCATAAAACGAAATGTAAAAAGCGAGAGAGAGAGAGAGAGAGAGAGAGAGAGAGAGAGAGAGAGAGAGAGAGAGAGAGAGAAAGAGAGAGAAATAGAGAGAGCAGGAGAGAGAGAGTTGAGAAGAATATATACGTAGAAAGATAGGGAGGGAGACAGAGAGAGGAAATGTCGTAAAATGTAAGAAAATAAATGCAGCAATTTACTCAGAGGGCAAAAGTAGGTATCATTGCAACGCCATATTTAAATGATACATTAACGCTCGTTTAGCATATGAACACTGTTAATCTGGAATATTGGAATGGTCAGAGATAGGCCAATCAGATTGAATGGAAATAGTCTGGAGAGACTTTATTATTTTTGAATTGGAAAAGGGAAAGATTATGTTATGTTTATGAGTTTATGATCCAGTTACAAAGGGTGAAACCCCATGTCTATCAAAGGTGTAGAATTCCTCCAAGCGATGACTGGGGGCAGTAGGAGGATTTGATATTTAGAGGGACAAATAGGCACTACTTCTTCTAAAGGTAGTTGCGATTGTGATCATGTTGCTCATAGAATGAAATGTAGGTTTTTATCATGTTTGTTTTTGTTTTGTTTTTGTTTTTTTAATGAAACCTTGGTCCTTGCTCCTTTAATTGAAAAAAAAAAAATTAGCGCTTGAATTACATTTTTCGAGGAGTTATAAGCTTGGAAAGACGGGGTGGAATTATTCAATATTTTTCACAAAATTTCTGACACACCTAGCGAAACATGTAATTTAAAAAAGATGTAGAAATATTTTTGTAATTATATTTTTTTGTGTGAAAATATTAAATAAACAATGCTTAATTCAATGATAATATTGGTAGTTCGAGAAATTAATTTTTCGGTGCTAGTGAGTGCACTTATTGATCCGCAGTATTTTTTAAAATAGTATTTTCAAGTTTAATTAAAGTTTTATGATAACTGTTTTTATTAAATTGCAAGGTTAAAGTACAGAATAGGTACAAAACACCCTCCCCTCCCCATGTTAAGAATGGCTTTCTAAATAATAAAGTTATTATTTCAGCACAGATCAATTAGTGCACAAGTACCAATTTTTCTCCGAGTTTTATCGAATTTATTAATAGGAATTTTAGGGGCTTTTTTCGTAATTTTCATGTAAAAATTACATTTATTTTTAATTATTACAATTTACAATGCTTTATTTTCATGAAAAAAAAGCAAAAATAAATTCATGCATTTTTTTTACTACTAAAAACTATAACTTTAGTAAAGTTATTTTTTGTTGAAACAAAATAATACATTTCTACTAAGATTCAAATAAAAATTATGTGTTCATTATATTCCGTGATAATTATTTGATAAAATACTGAACAATTCATTAAACTTGGTTAATTTCCTGATTTTTAGTGAATTTTTAAGTAAAGAGAGGGGTGATAATGTTTATACATTTTTAGCATCGGCATTCATTTTGCACGTACCTAATTTAAATTAAAAATATAGATTTCTTGGCCTTTTGGTCAAGATCAAAGTGTAGTATCTGTTCTTCAGATGCTGCAAGCTATGACTAGCAAAGACCAGATGTGGGGGCAACCCTACATGCCTGACCTTTAACCAGCTTCCATTTCCCACCTCTCGGGAGCTGGTCCCCTTTTTTCCCTTCCCCCTCCCTTCACTCCTCACATTAAAAATTGGCCTTGTGCCTAATTTGCTCGGTGGGGGAGCAAATAAATACCATCTGTTCTTCAGATGTTGCTGATGCTGCACTGCTGCAGTGCACTTCCATTTCTTGTTCTCTTTCGGTGGAGGATCCAGTCCTTCACAACTGAGACAATTTTTATTTTTGTACCTTTTCTCCACGTTAAAAAACGACCCTGGTGTCTAACTTTGTCCCGTGGGGAGGCTACAATCATATTTCGTACTTTTTAGTTGACATTCTTCATCAGCTGATCTTATCTGATATACACGAATGCCCTAGAAAAGTCATTTATTAAATTAATGTTTACCAATTTTGAAATATGCGAATAAACTTGCTTGTTTTTCAGAATATTTTAACTGATAAACATTAATCAGAAGTGACTTTTCCAGGGCATTCATATATATCAGATCAGAACAGCTGACAAAGGATGTCAACAAAGAAGTACGGAACTCGATTTTAGCCAAATTACTTCGTTCATCTCATCGTAAACTCGGTCGATTATGAATACGGGATGAAATTTACAACAATAAGTAACCATAACTCACTTCAATTTAATGGTAGTTATCTGCCCTTGTTCTGAATGATAAAACTGCGTACGTGACATTTACTACCCGTTATTTGATTTCTATATATTTTCTCTTGCATTCGTGTACGCGCGTGCGCGCATGTGTGTGTGTGCGCGTGCGTGCGTGCATGCGCACACACATACACGCACACACACACACACACACACACACACAAAGCAAAGCAAAGCAAGGCAAAGCAAATACGCCCCAAACATGGATGTGGATGAGATTGAAATTCGGCTGAGATCTGTCGCAAGGATGTATTTTTGAGTTCTGAGCGTGCAGAATTCGATAAAATTAATTTTTGAGACGATAATTGAACGCATGAATAAAGATTTAAACAAAAACAAATCTTTTTTTTCTTCTGTTTGAAACGATGACCATTGTTGTCGACAACAGTCAGGCGCGATAGTCTTGGAAGTTTTTAACCTTTAAAACTATACGAAAAAAAAATATTTTTTATCATTCGTTAGAAAACTATTTAGTCAGTAAGTCATTCCACCTGCAATCACTGCATCAACTTGCTCTCTCGAATTCACTATAGTACCAATAATAATTTATTTTTAAGGGATCATCACTTGTTTACCATGAAACATTGTTTCGGGGATTTAATATATATATATATATATATATATATATATATATATATATATATATATATATGGTGACCCCCCCCCCAAAAAAAAAGCTAAATGGAGGCTATCTAATCTAGAAAATATGCTGTAGAACGGAGAAAAAAAAGGTCAAATACCCTAGTGTTTTGATGTGATGTTTTGAATATAATAAACTAGTTATGATCAAAGTTTCATTTCATTCAGACAAAACACTAAGAAACGGGGCCTAATTAGAGTTGGGGCCCTTTTTTTTTGGTCACTCTGTATATATATATATATATATATATATATATATATGAGCAAATGATTAATAAAACATGTTAAAAGACATCTTGAAAAAGAGTTAAAAACATATTTAATTTTAAAAAGGAAGCACAAGATAAGTGGATAGTCCTTAATCCGCAGAGTTTCGAAGAAATACTCTCCTTCTCATCAGAGAGCAGGAATTAGCAAAATGCGGGATCGGATTTTATCCCGCATTTTGCGTATTTTTATATATATATACAGTGATGATCATATTTATTGGCACGGTAAAATAAAAGTTAAATTTTGTCTAATAAATTCTAAAAAAGGGATTAAATTAAAGAAAATAACAAAGTATATTATGTATTTTTAACTGGCCTTTCCGATGCAGCAATCGGATTTTAGAAAAAATAAATAACAAAGGAACAACAAACATAATTGCAAAAAACCCTTGTTCAAAATTATTGGCACGATTTATTTAATAATCAATTGTATAGCCTTTGGCTTTGATTACCTTCCTCAGTCGCTTTTCATAGTTTACAACCAAGTTGTTGCACTCTTCAGTAGTAATTTTAGCCCACTCTTCCTGACAATAATCCTCCAATTGAATAAGATTCTTAGGCTTCCTTTGCATTACCCTCAATTTTAATGTTCTCCATAAATTTTCAATTGGATTAATGTCTGGGCTTTGTGATGGCCACTCCAAAACATTAATATGATTGTCCTCAAGCCATTTCTTAGTCAGTTTAGCCGAATGCTTTGGGTCATTATCTTGCATGAACCACCAACGACGACCAAGTGAGAGCTCTTTAGCAGAGTCTTTCAGGTTTTCATCCAATATTTTAACATAATCTTCCTTTTTTATGCTACCTGTGACCTTAACAAGTCGCCCTGGTCCAGAGGCAGCAAAGGATCCCCAAAACATCAAACTGCCTCCACCGTGTTTCACTGTGGGTATGGTGTTCTTAGGCAGGAAAGCTTCGCCAGATTTTCTGTAAATATAAGACACTTTATTATGGCCAAATAACTCTATTTTCGTTTCGTCAGTCCATAGAACACGTTTCCAGAATGCAACATCTTTATCAATATGACGTTTTGCAAAGGCTAGCCTTGCTTTCAGGTGCATAGGCTTCAATAAGGGAGTCTTTCTCGGACGACATGCTTTTAAACCAGCTCTCTTCAAAACTCTACCAACTGTATGTCGAGATACATTCACTCCAGAGGTACTCTGTTCATCAACAATCTCCGCAACAGAGATCCTTGGGTTTTGTTTTACTTGTCGAACAATTTTCCGTTCATCTCTTGGGGAAAGAATCCTTTTTCTCCCTCTACCCTCTAAACTCATAACGTGGCCTTGCGATTTGAACTTGTTTATTATGGCTCTAACAGTGGATTTGGGAAGGTTTAGCTTCTTTGAAATCTTATCATAGCCCTCCCCATTGGTATGGCATGCTACAACAAACTTCCTGACGTCTTCGCTGTGTTCCTTAGTTCTAACCATGGCGATTGAAAATTATAATTTAGTCACTTATAATAGTTTAAATAAATCGCTATCTAAAAATTATCTGAAAAAAATTATTCACTGAATTAGCGTTAAACAAGCATAATATGGCTATAAAAAAGTTCAGAAAGCACGTAAACCGGAAATTGATTGATATTATACTGATACTAAAAGAAAAACAAAGCCGTGCCAATAATTTTGAACAAGGGTTTTTTGCAATTATGTTTGTTGTTCCTTTGTTATTTATTTTTTCTAAAATCCGATTGCTGCATCGGAAAGGCCAGTTAAAAATACATAATATACTTTGTTATTTTCTTTAATTTAATCCCTTTTTTAGAATTTATTAGACAAAATTTAACTTTTATTTTACCGTGCCAATAAATATGATCATCACTGTATATATATATATATATATATATATATATATATATATATATATATATATATATATATATAAATGCGAGCATAAAAAGTGATATGGTTAAGATTAAACTTGGAAAAGTAAAAGGACTAGTTGTTAAAACTGGAAAAGAAAAAGACAAGATATTCTAGTAAAAAAATGTAATAAATTTATAACTGAAAATATTGCAGCATTAAGAATCTTTTTAAAATTTCAATTGGACATTACAAATTCTTATTGCTGCAAGATTTTAAATCATAAATATATAATATTTTTTACTAAAATATTCTGTTTTTTTCTTTTCCATATTTAAAAACTAGTCCTTTTACTTTTCTAGGCTTAATCTCAACCATATTACTTTTCATGCTCGCATTTTTCTATGTAATCCACGATTTTTCCAGACTTTGCTTGGAAATAATATTTTCTTTGATGTGTTTATTGAACACGCATCGTCAAAAATCCATATAAAAAAATTATTACCAATTTCTTACGTAAATTGACTAAATAAAAAATCAAATAAAAGAGGTAATTAAGTAAATAAGCAGAAAGAAGAGACAAAAAAGAGAGAAACAGAATTAACAGGCGACGTTGTAAGTGAAATATTATCAGCCCTAGCACGGCAAAGAGCATCACTTTTGTTAACTCTCTGTATATAACTAAATAAGATGGCAGATCCACTATGATTTATGAAGGTGTTGACGACGAAAACGTTGCTATGGTAACAACAGCCAATCAAAAGAAACCGTCTCCCACTTCCTTACTAATTCTGAGGACTTTTGAACATCAGTAATTTTATTATATCTTTTGTTTTAATGAACGAAAATTGAAAATTTTTATTTCAAAATATAGCTGAGAAGGTGACCTATGAACAGTTTTTTGAAATTGTTTGATATTTGGTCACAAAATGAGTGAGCGGTCAATGCTTTAAAGCAGTTCTAAATGAGCAAAACTAACATTCACCATAAGCCTGAGGAGTCCTAGAGTGGATGAAACGCGGAATATTCAGTGTAGCTTAATCGCCATATATATTTTATAAATTACAAACTAGCTCTACCTACATATTGAGCACTTTTGAAGTAAATACTTGAAGTTTACACATAAATCTATACTTTCGTATATTAATTTTATGTGAGTAAATTAAGTAGTTATATATATATATATATATATATATATATATATATATATATATATATATATTAGTAGCCTGGCAAGGCTACAGAGGAGACAACAGAAGCAGCAAATTTGAAGCTGCCTGCCAGGACACTCTCTATATATAAATGTAGACAAATTTGGGTATATTTTATTGGTTTGAAAATATAGGTTATTTTTTTACTAATTGTCATAAAATTTTAACCATAGAAGAGTATTATAATCTTTTTAAAAAGCCTGCAAATTTTCATGTAGTTTTGTCCCATAGAACCAGGGATATAAGCGTTTCAATATTCAATTTGGCTACAAGTATAGATCCATATCCATATATATATTTATAGATATGACACTTTTTCTGGCAGTTTTATAAATTGTAAATCTCAGCGATTATTGATCAGAATTTAAGAACTGAAGGCTCGTCATCCTGTGTAGCATTATTCTCGACATCTTCTGAGTATCATTTTCTCATCTGGTTTATGTGTCTTTTGTGAGATAACTTGGATCCCTTTTACCATGTAAACCATGTTCTCAATCCGTTTATCCATTATTCATGTTACCCAATAAGATTTATTATTTTTGAACATCTGAAGTAAAACATCTCCAAATTTGAAGTGCTCTGTCATGACAGTTTTCCTTTACTAATTTTGTATATGTTGGCAATAATCTATCAAACATTGTCTAAATCTTTCTTGCAAACATTGTTTCTGTTGGCGTTATGGAACACGGAACATTGCTATTTCGGGGTCATGCTATATAGCTGTAAAGGGAGACAACAACACGGCCAGAACTAGAAGAAAAGATGAAGATGAATAAAAAATCATGGCATATAACAGCATTGAGGCGGCGGTTGTCAAAAGAGGGGCGGCATGGTGTTACAGTTTTAGCAATCCATTTTCGATTTTGTGTAATATGCTGTACGAACTAGCATCAGTATCCAAAATAATTTCCAGACCTTGATTGTAGTGCGTTAAAAATAAAATTCTGGTGTAGAATATTTTTTTTTAAATTTCAAATGTTTCTTCACACCCTATCTTTTTTTATTAATATCTCATATTTTTTAATATCTAATTTTGCATATTTGGGCTAAACACATTATAATAATTTGCTAAACTAAGAAACCTTAAAGGAACGTAATTCGGTGTATTAACAAAAATTTTGAAAAAAAAAAAAAACAACAAAAAACAAATGGATTGTGCACAAATAAACATATTTATTTGAAAAAATAAAAATTATCTATCGTATTATTTGCAAAAAAATAAATAAATTTGGAGGTATTAATGTGTAATTAAAAATTACATCCATGTAAGTAATTAAGCGTAAATATGACATTTAAAGTCAATACTGTTATGAAGAATACGGGCCATGCTGAAATAGTAACAGTATTATCTATAAACATTGTAAAAACATGGAAACCACTTAACAATTACTGTATACAGTTACTTTTTATTTGAAGAGCCACAAATAACCGCCTCAATACAACAGTAACCCAATGAATACAGCAGTGCCCACCAGTGCCTACCAGTATGCACTAATGCCCGCCAGCGCCACCAAGTGTCGGCCAGTCTCCTAAGTGCCATCCCATATAAGTAACAACCTTAAAAGAGCACTACCCCCATTTACCGCCAACAACATTCATAACTGTTGCTGGATGACAGTGCCCGCTACTGGATGACAGTTCCCACCACTGGATGACAGTGCACGGCAATTGAAAACAGTGCACAATAATTGAAAACTGGTGATTTCATTTTGGAGCAGTCCAATGGACACTGACAATGGCCATGACTGACAATGACCAATGATTGCAGAGGCAGCCTGTGCTCACTATATGCATCAAAATGCATCACACCATAATTACATGCCAGTGACCACTAGTGCTGGTCACTAACATCCAGTGACAACCAATTTTCAATATAACAGATTTGGCAACAACTTGTAGACAATTTTGTTAGGGCTCTTTTATCATTAAGATATCTATTTTTCTGGCATCTTTAAAAAATATATATTTTCCCAGCAATCTGGACTTTTTTTTAACCACATGTCAAACATGCATGACTGCCGATTGCTTGAGTTTTCAATTGGCAATGTTAGCAAATGTTGCCCAGGATACAAATAATGTTTAACCCGTACATGGGTCCTGCTAGTATGTATATATACTTTTCTAGATATGAAGCAACCAATAAAGTTTTAACGGGGTTAATGCAAGAGTACTCAATACTGAAGTAGGGCAAGATATTTTTTTACTATTGTTTTTATTTTATTTTTATTAGTAAGGATTTTATTACATTTTATTATTTTATTTGGATTATTATTTATTTTTAATTTTTATTTTCATTGATATCATTATTAATATTATGGGCTCTCAAAGAGCTTTCACACAGGTTATCAAAGATCTCATTGAATACAGCGTGTGATGTTCCCTGGAAGCTGAGTGACAACAAGTCTCCCCAGACTTTGTAGTACTCTCCACCTCTTTTGATACCATTTGCAAATAAATCTGCATTATCGCAACAGCTGTTTGCCATTGATTTCTTGTTGGTAGTGCCCATTGGTCTTTACTGGAATTTGAGTGGCAATAAGCCTCCCAAAGGCCCCAGTTCTCTTTGCACTTATACAGTAGAGATCTGGTTAGTGCTTGCTCCTTGGTCTTTCCTTCCTCCTTGACTACTTGGCTATTTGGTTTCAGTCTTTTTTTTGGGGGGGGGCGCAGTCATGTGGTAATGGGGTATGGGGGTGGGGTTAGAGAACTTATAGATATGCAGCTTCAATGTTCTTGGTTCCATGTAAAGTTTCATGTTTTGTCTCTGTGGCAGGTTGCCTGGTCTACACTTTCGGTTCGTCTGTGTTAGTCTTCACAGTCAAGGGTTTTCCTTAATATTTCAGCTCTTTTCATTATTGTTGTTTGTTGTATTTTTCCAGTCATTCCTCCGATTCCAATTTCTCCCATTCTTTTTTCAAAATTTTTGTGGGATTGTTCCTAGTGCTCCTACTATTATAGGTATTATTTTGATTTTCTTCATCTTCCTTATCCCTTTCAGTTCCCTGGCTAGCTCTGTGTATTTGCTCCGTTTCTCCTTTTCTTTGATATTCACCCTGTGGTCAGCTAGAACAGCAAAGTCTACGATTTGACAGGATTTTTGTTTCTTGTTAATTATTACAATATCTGGTCTTCTTGCTTGGATGGGTTTATCAGTTTGTATATCCATGTCCCATAGGATTTTATGATTTTCGTTTTCAAATACTTCAAATTTGTGTTCATAGAACGTCATTAGTCGACCGTCTCTCACTGATAGAAATGATTGTAGATCAAAAATAATTAAATTAAAAGAAAAAATCAGGCTTTTTTCAAGCAAAGTCCCCCGACGGTTCCTGCGGGCCTGTTAGACTGTACAGTAAAAACTTCGTTTCATAAACATGTTTTTATTATAAAAATTTAAATAAAGACTTTTTATTTTTAGATTTTTATTTCCTTTAATTTCGATGAATCACTTCTTAGTCAATCCCGCAACAACCGTCGGAGGACTTTTCTTGAAGAAAACCTGATTTTTTTTGTTAATTTAATTATTTTTAGTGTGCAATCATTTATATCGGTGAGAAACAGCCTACCGATGACATTCTACGAACATGGCACATCTGTGTTTGTTAAAATTCCATATAGGGGCATCAGCAAACGTCGAGGGACTTTGAAGAAAGTCCAATATTAATGTAAAAAAGTCCTTAATCAAATTAAATTATAAATAGAGACATCTCACCACAAGTCTGCCACTTCTATAGAAAGCTGGAAAAGATAGTGTGGATACTTCAAATATTAAGCATTAAAACTGTATATGTGAAGAAAGTTAGAGGGGGGAACTTAGAACCTGTGAGGAATGACAAATAATCCGAAAAATCCGATGTTAAAGTTAAAAAAAAAAAAATGTAAAGAAAAAAAAAGATTAAAGTATGAGGTTTTGAAGCATCAGTTTCACTAAAAAAGAAAGAAAAAGATTAAAGTATGAGGTTTTGAAGCATCGGTTTCACTAAAAAAGAAAAAAAAAGATTAAAGTATGAGGTTTTAAAGCATCAGTTTCACTAAAAAAGAAAAAAAAAGATTAAAGTATGAGGTTTTGAAGCATCAGTTTCACTAAAAAAGAAAAAAAAAGATTAAAGTATGAGGTTTTGAAGCATCGGTTTCACTAAAAAAGAAAAAAAAAGATTAAAGTATGAGGATTTAAAGCATCAGTTTCACTAAAAAAGAAAAAAAAAGATTAAAGTATGAGGTTTTAAAGCATCAGTTTCACTAAAAAAGAAAGAAAAAGATTAAAGTATGAGGTTTTGAAGCATCGGTTTCACTAAAAAAGAAAAAAAAAGATTAAAGTATGAGGTTTTGAAGCATCGGTTTCACTAAAAAAGAAAAAAAAAGATTAAAGTATGAGGATTTAAAGCATCAGTTTCACTAAAAAAGAAAAAAAAAGATCAAAGTATGAGGTTTTAAAGCATCAGTTTCACTAAAAAAGAAAGAAAAAGATTAAAGTATGAGGTTTTGAAGCATCGGTTTCACTAAAAAAGAAAAAAAAAGATTAAAGTATGAGGATTTAAAGCATCAGTTTCACTAAAAAAGAAAGAAAAAGATTAAAGTATGAGGTTTTGAAGCATCGGTTTAACTACAAAAAGAAAAAAAAAGATTAAAGTATGAGGTTTTGAAGCATCGGTTTCACTAAAAAAGAAAAAAAAAGATTAAAGTATGAGGATTTAAAGCATCAGTTTCACTAAAAAAGAAAAAAAAAGATTAAAGTATGAGGTTTTAAAGCATCAGTTTCACTAAAAAAGAAAGAAAAAGATTAAAGTATGAGGTTTTGAAGCATCGGTTTCACTAAAAAAGAAAAAAAAAGATTAAAGTATGAGGATTTAAAGCATCAGTTTCACTAAAAAAGAAAAAAAAAGATTAAAGTATGAGGTTTTGAAGCATCGGTTTCACTAAAAAAGAAAAAAAAAGATTAAAGTATGAGGATTTAAAGCATCAGTTTCACTAAAAAAGAAAAAAAAAGATTAAAGTATGAGGATTTAAAGCATCAGTTTCACTAAAAAAGAAAAAAAAAGATTAAAGTATGAGGTTTTAAAGAATCAGTTTCACTAAAAAAGAAAAAAAAAGATTAAAGTATGAGGTTTTAAAGATGAGTTTCACTAAAAAAGAAAAAAAGATTAAAGTATGAGGATTTAAAGCATCAGTTTCACTACAAAAGAAAAAAAAGATTAAAGTATGAGGTTTTAAAGAAGAGTTTCACTAAAAAAGAAAAAAAGATTAAAGTATGAGGATTTAAAGCATCAGTTTCACTAAAAAAGAAAAAAAAAGATTAAAGTATGAGGTTTTGAAGCATCGGTTTCACTAAAAAAGAAAAACAAAGATTAAAGTATGAGGTTTTAAAGAATCAGTTTCACTAAAAAAGAAAAAAAAAGATTAAAGTATGAGGTTTTGAAGCATCGGTTTCACTAAAAAAGAAAAAAAAAGATTAAAGTATGAGGTTTTAAAGCATCAATTTCACTAAAAAAGAAAAAAAAAAGATTATAGCAGAAGTTTCACTAAAAAAAAAAAAAGATTAAAGTATGAGGTTTTGAAGCATCAGTTTCACTAAAAAAGAAAAAAAAGATTAAAGTATGAGGTTTTAAAGCATCAGTTTCACTAAAAAAAAAGATTAAAGCATGAGGTTTTAAAGCATCAGTTTCACTAAAAAAGAAAAAAAAAGATTATAGTATGAGGTTTTAAAGCATCAGTTTCACTAAAAAAAGAAAAGAAAAAAGATTAAAGTATGAGGTTTTGAAGCATCAGTTTCACTAAAAAAGAAAAAAAAAGATTAAAGTATGAGGTTTTAAAGCATCAGTTTCACTAAAAAAAAGATTAAAGTATGAGGTTTTAAAGCATCAGTTTCACTAAAAAAGAAAAAAAAAGATTAAAGTATGAGGTTTTAAAGCATCAGTTTCACTAAAAAAAAGATTAAAGTATGAGGTTTTAAAGCATCAGTTTCATTAAAAAAGAAAAAAAAAAGATTAAAGTATGAGGTTTTAAAGCATCAGTTTCACTAAAAAAGAAAGAAAGATTAAAGTATTAGGATTTAAAGCATCAGTTTCACTAAAAAAGAAAAAAAAAGATTAAAGTATGAGGTTTTAAAGCATCAGTTTCACTAAAAAAAAGATTAAAGTATGAGGTTTTAAAGCATCAGTTTCATTAAAAAAGAAAAAAAAAGATTAAAGTATGAGGATTTAAAGCATCAGTTTCACTAAAAAAGAAAAAAAAAAGATTAAAGTATGAGGTTTTGAAGCATCGGTTTCACTAAAAAAGAAAAAAAAAGATTAAAGTATGAGGTTTTAAAGCATCAGTTTCACTAAAAAAGAAAAAAAAAGATTAAAGTATGAGGTTTTAAAGAATCAGTTTCACTAAAAAAGAAAAAAAAAGATTAAAGTATGAGGTTTTAAAGATGAGTTTCACTAAAAAAGAAAAAAAGATTAAAGTATGAGGTTTTAAAGCGTCAGTTTCACTAAAAAAGAAAAAAAAAGATTAAAGTATGAGGATTTAAAGCATCAGTTTCACTAAAAAAGAAAAAAAAAAGATTAAAGTATGAGGTTTTAAAGAAGAGTTTCACTAAAAAAGAAAAAAAGATTAAAGTATGAGGATTTAAAGCATCAGTTTCACTAAAAAAGAAAAAAAAAGATTAAAGTATGAGGTTTTAAAGCATCAGTTTCACTAAAAAAGAAAAGAAAAAAGATTAAAGTATGAGGTTTTAAAGCATCAGTTTCACTAAAAAAAGAAAAAAAGATTAAAGTATGAGGTTTTAAAGCGTCAGTTTCACTAAAAAAGAAAAAAAAAGATTAAAGTATGAGGTTTTAAAGCATCAGTTTCACTAAAAAAGAAAAAAAAGATTAAAGTATGAGGTTTTAAAGCATCAGTTTCACTAAAAAAAAAAAGATTAAAGTATGGGGTTTTAAAGCATCAGTTTCACTAAAAAAGAAAAAAAAAGATTAAAGTATGAGGTTTTGAAGCATCGGTTTCACGAAAAAAGAAAAAAAAAGATTAAAGTATGAGGTATTAAAGCATCAGTTTCACTAAAAAAGAAAAAAAAAAGATTAAAGTATGAGGATTTAAAGCATCAGTTTCACTAAAAAAGAAAAAAAAAGATTATAGTATGAGGTTTTGAAGCATCAGTTTCACTAAAAAAGAAAAAAAAAAGATTATAGTATGAGGATTTAAAGCATCAGTTTCACTAAAAAAGAAAAAAAAAGATTAAAGTATGAGGTTTTAAAGCATCAGTTTCACTAAAAAAGAAAAAAAAAGATTATAGTATGAGGTATTAAAGCATCAGTTTCACTAAAAAAGAAAAAAAAAAGATTATAGTATGAGGATTTAAAGCATCAGTTTCACTAAAAAAGAAAAAAAAAGATTAAAGTATGAGGCTTTAAAGCATCAGTTTCACTAAAAAAGAAAAGAAAAAAGATTAAAGTATGAGGTTTTGAAGCATCAGTTTCACTAAAAAAGAAAAAAAAAGATTAAAGTATGAGGTTTTAAAGCATCAGTTTCACTAAAAAAAAGATTAAAGTATGAGGTTTTAAAGCATCAGTTTCACTAAAAAAGAAAAAAAAAGATTAAAGTATGAGGTTTTAAAGCATCAGTTTCACTAAAAAAAAGATTAAAGTATGAGGTTTTAAAGCATCAGTTTCATTAAAAAAGAAAAAAAAAAAGATTAAAGTATGAGGTTTTAAAGCATCAGTTTCACTAAAAAAGAAAGAAAGATTAAAGTATTAGGATTTAAAGCATCAGTTTCACTAAAAAAGAAAAAGAAAGATTAAAGTATGAGGTTTTACAGCATCAGTTTCACTAAAAAAAAGATTAAAGTATGAGGTTTTAAAGCATCAGTTTCATTAAAAAAGAAAAAAAAAGATTAAAGTATGAGGATTTAAAGCATCAGTTTCACTAAAAAAGAAAAAAAAAAAGATTAAAGTATGAGGTTTTGAAGCATCGGTTTCACTAAAAAAGAAAAAAAAAGATTAAAGTATGAGGTTTTAAAGCATCAGTTTCACTAAAAAAGAAAAAAAAAGATTAAAGTATGAGGTTTTAAAGAATCAGTTTCACTAAAAAAGAAAAAAAAAGATTAAAGTATGAGGTTTTAAAGATGAGTTTCACTAAAAAAGAAAAAAAGATTAAAGTATGAGGATTTAAAGCATCAGTTTCACTAAAAAAGAAAAAAAAAGATTAAAGTATGAGGTTTTAAAGCATCAGTTTCACTAAAAAAAAGATTAAAGTATGAGGTTTTAAAGCATCAGTTTCACTAAAAAAGAAAAAAAAAGATTAAAGTATGAGGTTTTAAAGCATCAGTTTCACTAAAAAAAAGATTAAAGTATGAGGTTTTAAAGCATCAGTTTCATTAAAAAAGAAAAAAAAAAAGATTAAAGTATGAGGTTTTAAAGCATCAGTTTCACTAAAAAAGAAAGAAAGATTAAAGTATTAGGATTTAAAGCATCAGTTTCACTAAAAAAGAAAAAGAAAGATTAAAGTATGAGGTTTTACAGCATCAGTTTCACTAAAAAAAAGATTAAAGTATGAGGTTTTAAAGCATCAGTTTCATTAAAAAAGAAAAAAAAAGATTAAAGTATGAGGATTTAAAGCATCAGTTTCACTAAAAAAGAAAAAAAAAAGATTAAAGTATGAGGTTTTGAAGCATCGGTTTCACTAAAAAAGAAAAAAAAAGATTAAAGTATGAGGTTTTAAAGCATCAGTTTCACTAAAAAAGAAAAAAAAAGATTAAAGTATGAGGTTTTAAAGAATCAGTTTCACTAAAAAAGAAAAAAAAAGATTAAAGTATGAGGTTTTAAAGATGAGTTTCACTAAAAAAGAAAAAAAGATTAAAGTATGAGGATTTAAAGCATCAGTTTCACTAAAAAAGAAAAAAAAAAGATTAAAGTATGAGGTTTTAAAGAAGAGTTTCACTAAAAAAGAAAAAGATTAAAGTATGAGGATTTGAAGCATCAGTTTCACTAAAAAAGAAAAAAAAAGATTAAAGTATGAGGTTTTAAAGCATCAGTTTCACTAAAAAAGAAAAAAACATTTAAGTATGAGGTTTTAAAGCATCAGTTTCATTAAAAAAGAAAAAAAAAGATTAAAGTATGAGGTTTTAAAGCATCAGTTTCACTAAAAAAGAAAAAAAAAGATTAAAGTATGAGGTTTTAAAGCATCAGTTTCATTAAAAAAGAAAAAAAAAGATTAAAGTATGAGGTTTTGAAGCATCAGTTTCACTAAAAAAGAAAAAGATTAAAGTATGAGGATTTAAAGCATCAGTTTCACTAAAAAAGAAAAAAAAAAGATTAAAGTATGAGGTTTTGAAGCATCGGTTTCACTAAAAAAGAAAAAAAAAGATTAAAGTATGAGGTTTTAAAGAATCAGTTTCACTAAAAAAGAAAAAAAAAGATTAAAGTATGAGGTTTTGAAGCATCGGTTTCACTAAAAAAGAAAAAAAAAGATTAAAGTATGAGGTTTTAAAGCATCAATTTCACTAAAAAAGAAAAAAAAAGATTAAAGTATGAGGTTTTAAAGAATCAGTTTCACTAAAAAAGAAAAAAAAAGATTAAAGTATGAGGTTTTAAAGATGAGTTTCACTAAAAAAGAAAAAAAGATTAAAGTATGAGGATTTAAAGCATCAGTTTCACTACAAAAGAAAAAAAAGATTAAAGTATGAGGTTTTAAAGAAGAGTTTCACTAAAAAAGAAAAAAAGATTAAAGTATGAGGATTTAAAGCATCAGTTTCACTAAAAAAGACAAAAAAAGATTAAAGTATGAGGTTTTAAAGCATCAGTTTCACTAAAAAAGAAAAAAAAAAGATTAAAGTATGAGGTTTTGAAGCATCAGTTTCACTAAAAAAGAAAAAAAAAGATTAAAGTATGAGGTTTTAAAGCATCAGTTTCACTAAAAAAGAAAAAAAAAAGATTATAGCAGAAGTTTCACTAAAAAAAAAAAAAAGATTAAAGTATGAGGTTTTGAAGCATCAGTTTCACTAAAAAAGAAAAAAAAGATTAAAGTATGAGGTTTTAAAGCATCAGTTTCACTAAAAAAAAAGATTAAAGCATGAGGTTTTAAAGCATCAGTTTCACTAAAAAAGAAAAAAAAAGATTATAGTATGAGGTTTTAAAGCATCAGTTTCACTAAAAAAGAAAAGAAAAAAGATTAAAGTATGAGGTTTTGAAGCATCAGTTTCACTAAAAAAGAAAAAAAAAGATTAAAGTATGAGGTTTTAAAGCATCAGTTTCACTAAAAAAAAGATTAAAGTATGAGGTTTTAAAGCATCAGTTTCACTAAAAAAGAAAAAAAAAGATTAAAGTATGAGGTTTTAAAGCATCAGTTTCACTAAAAAAAAGATTAAAGTATGAGGTTTTAAAGCATCAGTTTCATTAAAAAAGAAAAAAAAAGATTAAAGTATGAGGTTTTAAAGCATCAGTTTCACTAAAAAAGAAAGAAAGATTAAAGTATTAGGATTTAAAGCATCAGTTTCACTAAAAAAGAAAAAAAAAGATTAAAGTATGAGGTTTTAAAGCATCAGTTTCACTAAAAAAAAGATTAAAGTATGAGGTTTTAAAGCATCAGTTTCATTAAAAAAGAAAAAAAAAAGATTAAAGTATGAGGTTTTGAAGCATCGGTTTCACTAAAAAAGAAAAAAAAAGATTAAAGTATGAGGTTTTAAAGCATCAGTTTCACTAAAAAAGAAAAAAAAAGATTAAAGTATGAGGTTTTAAAGAATCAGTTTCACTAAAAAAGAAAAAAAAAGATTAAAGTATGAGGTTTTAAAGATGAGTTTCACTAAAAAAGAAAAAAAGATTAAAGTATGAGGATTTAAAGCATCAGTTTCACTAAAAAAGAAAAAAAAAAGATTAAAGTATGAGGTTTTAAAGAAGAGTTTCACTAAAAAAGAAAAAAAGATTAAAGTATGAGGATTTAAAGCATCAGTTTCACTAAAAAAGAAAAAAAATGATTAAAGTATGAGGTTTTAAAGCATCAGTTTCACTAAAAAAGAAAGGAAAAAAGATTAAAGTATGAGGTTTTAAAGCATCAGTTTCACTAAAAAAAGAAAAAAAGATTAAAGTATGAGGTTTTAAAGCGTCAGTTTCACTAAAAAAGAAAAAAAAAGATTAAAGTATGAGGTTTTAAAGCATCAGTTTCACTAAAAAAGAAAAAAAAGATTAAAGTATGAGGTTTTAAAGCATCAGTTTCACTAAAAAAGAAAAAAAAGATTAAAGTATGAGGTTTTAAAGCATCAGTTTAACTAAAAAAAAAAAGATTAAAGTATGGGGTTTTAAAGCATCAGTTTCACTAAAAAAGAAAAAAAAGATTAAAGTATGAGGTTTTAAAGCATCAGTTTCACGAAAAAAGAAAAAAAAAGATTAAAGTATGAGGTATTAAAGCATCAGTTTCACTAAAAAAGAAAAAAAAAGATTAAAATATGAGGATTTAAAGCATCAGTTTCACTAAAAAAGAAAAAGATTAAAGTATGAGGATTTGAAGCATCAGTTTCACTAAAAAAGAAAAAAAAAGATTAAAGTATGAGGTTTTAAAGCATCAGTTTCACTAAAAAAGAAAAAAACATTTAAGTATGAGGTTTTAAAGCATCAGTTTCATTAAAAAAGAAAAAAAAGATTAAAGTATGAGGTTTTAAAGCATCAGTTTCACTAAAAAAGAAAAAAAAAGATTAAAGTATGAGGTTTTAAAGCATCAGTTTCATTAAAAAAGAAAAAAAAAGATTAAAGTATGAGGTTTTGAAGCATCAGTTTCACTAAAAAAGAAAAAGATTAAAGTATGAGGATTTAAAGCATCAGTTTCACTAAAAAAGAAAAAAAAAGATTAAAGTATGAGGTTTTAAAGCATCAGTTTCACTAAAAAAGAAAAAAAAATTTAAGTATGAGGTTTTAAAGCATCAGTTTCATTAAAAAAGAAAAAAAAAGATTAAAGTATGAGGTTTTAAAGCATCAGTTTCACTAAAAAAGAAAAAAAAAGATTAAAGTATGAGGTTTTAAAGCATCAGTTTCATTAAAAAAGAAAAAAAAAGATTAAAGTATGAGGTTTTGAAGCATCAGTTTCACTAAAAAAGAAAAAGATTAAAGTATGAGGATTTAAAGCATCAGTTTCACTAAAAAAGAAAAAAAAAAGATTAAAGTATGAGGTTTTAAAGCATCAGTTTCACTAAAAAAGAAAAAAAAATTAAAGTATGAGGTTTTAAAGCATCAGTTTCATTAAAAAAGAAAAAAAGATTAAAGTATGAGGTTTTAAAGCATCAGTCTCACTAAAAAAGAAAAAAAAATTTAAGTATAAGGTTTTAAAGCATCAGTTTCACTAAAAAAGAAAAAAAAAGATTAAAGTATGAGGTTTTGAAGCATCAGTTTCACTAAAAAAGAAAAAAAAAAGATTAAAGTATGAGGTTTTAAAGCATCAGTTTCACTAAAAAAAAAAAGATTAAAGTATGAGGTTTTGAAGCATCAGTTTCACTAAAAAAGGAAAAAAAAGATTAAAGTATGAGGTTTTAAAGCATCAGTTTCACTAAAAAAGAACAAAAAAGATTAAAGTATGAGGTTTTGAAGCATCAGTTTCACTAAAAAAGAAAAAAAAAAGATTAAAGTATGAGGTTTTAAAGCATCAGTTTCACTAAAAAAGAAAAAAAAAAGATTAAAGTATGAGGTTTTGAAGCATCAGTTTCACTAAAAAAGAAAAAAAAAATCAGCGGAACAGCATTAAATATGTCCTTTTGTAGTGGTGTGGCGCATCTTCTTCTTCACCTTAACTTTCTACTGTCAGCCATCGTTTGTATTTGTCTTCTGTACCCGCACATTGCATCCAAAACAGGTTTCCCTTAAAAATAAAAAAAAGTTGCATTTTCTTAATGAAGTTAATAAACCACTGCAATAGAATTCATTCACGTTAATATTAGACTTTCTTCAAACAAAGTCCCCTGACGTTTGCTGACGCCCCTATTTGGAATTTCTGACAAGCCTCCTCTTGCTCCCATATGATTATATCAGAAATGCACCAATTTCGCGCTTTTAAATAAACTAAATTTGATACTAATGAATAATGATAGCGTTAAAAGGGTTTTCCAATGTTAATTTTTTAACAGAAAATTCTGCACCGATTCAGACTTTGGCAACAAATGACTTTTTTTTATAGCTATTTATCCACTGCTTTTTGGTCAATTTATTTTTGTAATTTTTGCTTACGTGCTCTTGAAAGTTAGCATTATGCCTCCACCCCACCTGTTTGAAAACATTGGAGACCCCCGTGTTAGAGCAATACATTAAAGATTTTGAGGTTTTGAAGCACAAGTTTCACTAAAACAGCAAAACTAATCGGCAAAACAGCATTAAACACGCCCTCTTATATGGGTATACTGTTTCATTATTATTTATATGTGGATGGGAATCGATAAAATACAATAAACATATGGGTATACTGTTTCATTATTATTTATATGTGGATGGGAATCGATAAAATACAATAAACATATGGGTATACTGTTTCATTATTATTTATATGTGGATGGGAATCGATAAAATACAATAAACATATGGGTATACTGTTTACTTATTATTTATATGTGGATGGGAATCGATAAAATACAATAAACATATGGGTATACTGTTTCATTATTATTTATATGTGGATGGGAATCGATAAAATACAATAAAAATATGGGTATACTGTTTCATTATTATGTATATGTGGATGGGAATCGATAAAATACAATAAACATATGGGTATACTGTTTCATTATTATTTATATGTGGATGGGAATCGATAAAATACAATAAACATATGGGTATACTGTTTCATTATTATTTATATGTGGATGGGAATCGATAAAATACAATAAACATATGGGTATACTGTTTCATTATTATTTATATGTGGATGGGAATCGATAAAATACAATAAACATATGGGTATACTGTTTCATTATTATTTATATGTGGATGGGAATCGATAAAATACAATAAACATATGGGTATACTGTTTCATTATTTTTTATATGTGGATGGGAATCGATAAAATACAATAAACATATGGGTATACTGTTTCATGATTATTTATATGTGGATGGGAATCGATAAAATACAATAAACATATGGGTATACTGTTTCATTATTATTTATATGTGGATGGGAATCGATAAAATACAATAAACATATGGGTATACTGTTTCATTATTATTTATATGTGGATGGGAATCGATAAAATACAATAAACATATGGGTATACTGTTTCATTATTATTTATATGTGGATGGGAATCGATAAAATACAATAAACATATGGGTATACTGTTTCATTATTATTTATATGTGGATGGGAATCGATAAAATACAATAAACATATGGGTATACTGTTTCATTATTATTTATATGTGGATGGGAATCGATAAAATACAATAAACATATGGGTATACTGTTTCATGATTATTTATATGTGGATGGGAATCGATAAAATACAATAAACATATGGGTATACTGTTTCATTATTATTTATATGTGGATGGGAATCGATAAAATACAATAAACATATGGGTATACTGTTTCATGATTATTTATATGTGGATGGGAATCGATAAAATACAATAAACATATGGGTATACTGTTTCATTATTATTTATATGTGGATGGGAATCGATAAAATACAATAAACATATGGGTATACTGTTTCATTATTATTTATATGTGGATGGGAATCGATAAAATACAATAAACATATGGGTATACTGTTTCATGATTATTTATATGTGGATGGGAATCGATAAAATACAATAAACATATGGGTATACTGTTTCATTATTATTTATATGTGGATGGGAATCGATAAAATACAATAAACATATGGGTATACTGTTTCATTATTATTTATATGTGGATGGGAATCGATAAAATACAATAAACATATGGGTATACTGTTTCATTATTATTTATATGTGGATGGGAATCGATAAAATACAATAAACATATGGGTATACTGTTTCATTATTATTTATATGTGGATGGGAATCGATAAAATACAATAAACATATGGGTATACTGTTTCATGATTATTTATATGTGGATGGGATTCGATAAAATACAATAAACATATGGGTATACTGTTTCATTATTATTTATATGTGGATGGGAATCGATAAAATACAATAAACATATGGGTATACTGTTTCATTATTATTTATATGTGGATGGGAATCGATAAAATACAATAAACATATGGGTATACTGTTTCATTATTATTTATATGTGGATGGGAATCGATAAAATACAATAAACATATGGGTATACTGTTTCATTATTATTTATATGTGGATGGGAATCGATAAAATACAATAAACATATGGGTATACTGTTTCATTATTATTTATATGTGGATGGGAATCGATAAAATACAATAAACATATGGGTATACTGTTTCATTATTATTTATATGTGGATGGGAATCGATAAAATACAATAAACATATGGGTATACTGTTTCATTATTATTTATATGTGGATGGGAATCGATAAAATACAATAAACATATGGGTATACTGTTTCATTATTATTTATATGTGGATGGGAATCGATAAAATACAATAAACATATGGGTATACTGTTTTATTATTATTTATATGTGGATGGGAATCAATAAAATACAATAAACATATGGGTATACTGTTTCATTATTATTTATATGTGGATGGGAATCGATAAAATACAATAAACATATGGGTATACTGTTTCATTATTATTTATATGTGGATGGGAATCGATAAAATACAATAAACATATGGGTATACTGTTTCATTATTATTTATATGTGGATGGGAATCGATAAAATACAATAAACATATGGGTATACTGTTTCATTATTATTTATATGTGGATGGGAATCGATAAAATACAATAAACATATGGGTATACTGTTTCATGATTATTTATATGTGGATGGGAATCGATAAAATACAATAAACATATGGGTATACTGTTTCATTATTATTTATATGTGGATGGGAATCGATAAAATACAATAAACATATGGGTATACTGTTTCATGATTATTTATATGTGGATGGGAATCGATAAAATACAATAAACATATGGGTATACTGTTTCATTATTATTTATATGTGGATGGGAATCGATAAAATACAATAAACATATGGGTATACTGTTTCATTATTATTTATATGTGGATGGGAATCGATAAAATACAATAAACATATGGGTATACTGTTTCATGATTATTTATATGTGGATGGGAATCGATAAAATACAATAAACATATGGGTATACTGTTTCATTATTATTTATATGTGGATGGGAATCGATAAAATACAATAAACATATGGGTATACTGTTTCATGATTATTTATATGTGGATGGGAATCGATAAAATACAATAAACATATGGGTATACTGTTTCATTATTATTTATATGTGGATGGGAATCGATAAAATACAATAAACATATGGGTATACTGTTTCATGATTATTTATATGTGGATGGGAATCGATAAAATACAATAAACATATGGGTATACTGTTTCATTATTATTTATATGTGGATGGGAATCGATAAAATACAATAAACATATGGGTATACTGTTTCATGATTATTTATATGTGGATGGGAATCGATAAAATACAATAAACATATGGGTATACTGTTTCATTATTATTTATATGTGGATGGGAATCGATAAAATACAATAAACATATGGGTATACTGTTTCATTATTATTTATATGTGGATGGGAATCGATAAAATACAATAAACATATGGGTATACTGTTTCATGATTATTTATATGTGGATGGGAATCGATAAAATACAATAAACATATGGGTATACTGTTTCATTATTATTTATATGTGGATGGGAATCGATAAAATACAATAAACATATGGGTATACTGTTTCATTATTATTTATATGTGGATGGGAATCGATAAAATACAATAAACATATGGGTATACTGTTTCATTATTATTTATATGTGGATGGGAATCGATAAAATACAATAAACATATGGGTATACTGTTTCATTATTATTTATATGTGGATGGGAATCGATAAAATACAATAAACATATGGGTATACTGTTTCATGATTATTTATATGTGGATGGGATTCGATAAAATACAATAAACATATGGGTATACTGTTTCATTATTATTTATATGTGGATGGGAATCGATAAAATACAATAAACATATGGGTATACTGTTTCATTATTATTTATATGTGGATGGGAATCGATAAAATACAATAAACATATGGGTATACTGTTTCATTATTATTTATATGTGGATGGGAATCGATAAAATACAATAAACATATGGGTATACTGTTTCATTATTATTTATATGTGGATGGGAATCGATAAAATACAATAAACATATGGGTATACTGTTTCATTATTATTTATATGTGGATGGGAATCGATAAAATACAATAAACATATGGGTATACTGTTTCATTATTATTTATATGTGGATGGGAATCGATAAAATACAATAAACATATGGGTATACTGTTTCATTATTATTTATATGTGGATGGGAATCGATAAAATACAATAAACATATGGGTATACTGTTTCATTATTATTTATATGTGGATGGGAATCGATAAAATACAATAAACATATGGGTATACTGTTTTATTATTATTTATATGTGGATGGGAATCAATAAAATACAATAAACATATGGGTATACTGTTTCATTATTATTTATATGTGGATGGGAATCGATAAAATACAATAAACATATGGGTATACTGTTTCATTATTATTTATATGTGGATGGGAATCGATAAAATACAATAAACATATGGGTATACTGTTTCATTATTATTTATATGTGGATGGGAATCGATAAAATACAATAAACATATGGGTATACTGTTTCATTATTATTTATATGTGGATGGGAATCGATAAAATACAATAAACATATGGGTATACTGTTTCATGATTATTTATATGTGGATGGGAATCGATAAAATACAATAAACATATGGGTATACTGTTTCATTATTATTTATATGTGGATGGGAATCGATAAAATACAATAAACATATGGGTATACTGTTTCATGATTATTTATATGTGGATGGGAATCGATAAAATACAATAAACATATGGGTATACTGTTTCATTATTATTTATATGTGGATGGGAATCGATAAAATACAATAAACATATGGGTATACTGTTTCATTATTATTTATATGTGGATGGGAATCGATAAAATACAATAAACATATGGGTATACTGTTTCATGATTATTTATATGTGGATGGGAATCGATAAAATACAATAAACATATGGGTATACTGTTTCATTATTATTTATATGTGGATGGGAATCGATAAAATACAATAAACATATGGGTATACTGTTTCATGATTATTTATATGTGGATGGGAATCGATAAAATACAATAAACATATGGGTATACTGTTTCATTATTATTTATATGTGGATGGGAATCGATAAAATACAATAAACATATGGGTATACTGTTTCATTATTATTTATATGTGGATGGGAATCGATAAAATACAATAAACATATGGGTATACTGTTTCATGATTATTTATATGTGGATGGGAATCGATAAAATACAATAAACATATGGGTATACTGTTTCATTATTATTTATATGTGGATGGGAATCGATAAAATACAATAAACACGTGTAAGATCAATGCTTCTTTTATTCAGGGCAAACTGCAGAGACACCAGCTCAAAGTGGTGTAAACATTAATTAGTTCCTCATGCAACATCTTCCCTTTTCTGAAAATAAAACAAAAGAATTTAAAAAAAAGATCTGATTAAAACAACAGATAAAACTAAAATAGTGACTTAGGCATTCATTAGGCTTGACTACCCTCTTGCCTCATAGGGATTATTCCGCTCTTTTTACTTTGGACTCAATTCACGATGTATAGTCCTTGAGCCTATCTGGATTTCTTACTATCCCAATCATGTCCTCCTCACTCTTTCTGGGTTTGGTTTTGATGGAGATAGTGTTGGGCTCAGTCTTTCTCTTTCATCATTTTGTTTTTGAGATGTCTGAGGATCAAACATGTCTTCTGTAACTGGTCACACATTCGCTGGTACCTCACTGTATGGCTGGTAGACCAGTGATGGTAGTGGGGTGTTCTGTTGATTTTTTAAAAATCTACCCTATTCCATCGATACAGCTCTCCATTAACTTTGATATGGTATGACCTCTCATCCAGTCTATGCCATATAATGGTTTTCTTCCACTCTTTCTGACCTTTTATGTGTGGTTGCATCCATACCATATCTCCAGGGTGAAAAGGTTGGAGTGGTTTTATTTTATAATTGAAGTACTGTTCTTTCTTCCTACTCTCCCACTTAATCATCTTGTTTAAATTTTTGTGTAATTCTGGTTTGAGTAGATACTCTCTGGTTGGAAGAAGTGTCTTTATTCTTTTGGACATCAGTTTCTATGCTGGTGATAACAGACCTTTATATGGCGTATTCCTGTGATCCAGCATCACTAGGAATGGATCAGCCTTATCATCCATCGCTTTCTGGAAGAGGTTCTTTGTCATCTTTACCGCAGATTCTACTTTTCCATTTGTCTTGCTATTGTAAGGACTGACAGGTGCGTGTATAAAACACCATTTTCTTGCAAAAGTTGAAAATTCCTGGCTACTGAACTGGGGTCCATTATCAGTAACTACCTGATCTGGTATTCCATGTCATGCAAAATGGTGTTTAAATCTGGTATTTCATGTCATGCAAAATGGTGTTTAGGTTTAGTGATCACCGTCTTTGCCTGTGTAGTTGAAAGATGATCAATTTCCCAGAAATTGCTCATTTAATCAACTGTGCAGAGATAGTCCCTATTTGCAAACTTGAAGAGATCTACTCCTATTTTTGCCCAGGATCTCTCAAGAACCTCATGAACCATTAAGGGCTCTGCGGATTGGCTACCTCATATTTTTTACATGTGGGACATTTTAAAACATAATCTCTGATGTCAATGTTTATATTTGGCCAGTACAAACATCCTCTTGTTCTTCTGCAACATCCTTCAACCCCTAGGTGTGTGGAATGCAATCTTTCTTTCAATCACAGTCCACTGGGTAGTTGGTACTACTCGATTTCCTCTGAGAATTAACCCGTCTTGTACAGTAATTTCTTTTCACATATTAAAATATGGTTTCACCTCTGGGTCAAGATGTACTTTGTCTTCTGGCCATCCTTCCACAATTACCTGTTGCAATATCTGCATACTTCTGTTTTCCTTTATAGCTGAGTGCAATTCCAGCAACCTTCCTTCTGTCACAGGAATATATTCAGTTTCCTTGACATTGTCATCATCTATATATTCGCTATTCACTCCACGTATATATACCCTTGATAATGTTCCTGCAAGGAACATTTTCTTTGCCAGGATGGTACAGAACTATCACATTGTAAACTTGTAACTGTATCAGCATATTTTGCAGTCACTTTGGGCATTTCCCCAATTCTTTTTTTTTTGATTATTGCTTCCAATGGCTTATGATTGGTCAGCACTGTGACCTGTTGACCAAACATATATTGGTGAAATTGTTCACATGCATGTACTACTGCTAACAGTTCTTTTTTAATCTGCGCATATCTGGTCTATTGTCTGTAAGTGCTCAACTGATACAGGCTAAAGGTTGACCTTCTTGTAGCAATGTAGCTCCCGTGTTTTCTTCACTTGCATCACACTGAATGACCTACGTTTTTTTTTTTGTGATCATAGTATCTCAATACTGATGCTCCACTTAGAAGTTTTTAAAATTTTTTTCAAAGGCTTCTTCATGGATTTGCGACTATGTCCATGGTACACCTGTGTTTGTTAAATTTCGAATTGTAGCCATCACGTCAGAGATGTGAGGTAGAAACTTTGCCAGATAATCCACAAATCCTCCCAATCATTGCACTCCCTTTATGTCTTTTGGGCAGGGCATATCCCTTATGGTCTTTACTTTCTCAAGGTCAGGACATAACCCCTCACTGGTTATCATGTGCCCCAGGAATGATGTAGATGTTTGTCACAGATTCATTTTTTCCATATTCAATCGCATCCTATGTTCACAACATCTCTGCAACAGCATCTTGAGCTTTATGCCATGATCCAACAGTGCTTCTTCCATTGTTTTCCCTTTTCCCACTACAAGAAGATCATCTGCTTTATTAACTCTCTCTAAGTTAGCCACATTGTTATATAGCACCCTCTGAAATGCCGGAGCAATGCCAAATGGTAATACCTTCCAACGAAAACAACCATATGGGGTAGGAAATGTTTTCGAGCTACCACTGGCTTCATCTAATTTTAGATGCCAGAATCCATCTCACAGATCCAGGGTCGAGACGACTTTACTGTCAGCGTTTTCTGAGTAAATCATCCAGTACCGGTAACTGAAAGTGTGTCCGGTTAAGAGTCTTATTTAGTAGTCTTGGGTCTATACATATATGTAAACGTCCATTTTTCTTGACTACTAGCGCTAATGTGCTTACCCATAGTGTTGCCTCATTTACATAAAATCACCCTCTTTCTTACAAGTTTTTCCAATTAAGTTTTCATTTTGTCCTTAAGTGCTACTGGTATTTTCTGTGCTGCTGCAACATTTGGTGTTATGCTCGGATCCATCTCCAAGTGTACCTCTCCCAATAATTCACCCAATTCCTTCTTAAATAAATCTGTTATGATGCTTCTTGGGTGCTAGTTGCTGACTTCATCTAGGTGAGATACTTTGGCAACCCTCTTGAACCTGTCATTATTGATTGTGATGAGTGTCATCTGCTGAATCGTATTAGCCCTAAGTAAGGAGTGGAAATCCTCCTTCACAATAATAAACTTTACTACATATTTCTGTCCAGTTTTGGGGTTTATCATTTTCACCAAGCACTTCCCCTAATGGCTTCATTTCTGCCCCATTCCACATGACAAGAGTATTGAGTGAGTGTTCAAGTGTTCCACTATCAAACTGGGAAACAATTGGCTTTCCTTTCACCATCATTTATTACCCTGGTCTTACAGAACTTATTTCTTCTTTCATTGTGACCATGTCTACATGTCCGTAGTCCGAAACACTGCTATTGTCATCTTGTTGTGTTTTGACTGCACGGATATTTTTTTTCTCACGGATCCACATTTAATAGCAAAGGTTCTTCCCATTGCATTTAAAACATGTCCTTCCAAATGCAGAACATGATTCTCTGCTCAGTTCATGTTGCAACACACACGCCTTACATTTCCTGTCACTTTGTGCGATGTTGTTTGTTAGTTTTACAATCAATTCTGTTCTCTTCCTCGGGTCTCAGGATTTTGGACTGTAGCATAGTATTTTCTGACAGATTTACAAAAATGCATAGACATATGTAAACTAAGTGTCTCGTTTTTAGTATTGCGAGTGTGTATTCCAAGAATTATTTGATCTTGTAATATCGATGAGACATAACTGTCACAAAAATTACAGGTTTTTTATCAACGCACGAAGCGACGTAATAAATGCTTCAGCAGTTTCTGATTCTCCCCGTTTCCTTGTATGGAAGACATAATGTTCATATGTTTCGTTTGTTCTCCCGTTAACGTATTCATCGAACGCTTGAATTATTTCATGGGGGCGTTCTCTCAACTTCAGGAGTAAAACATTGAAATCCACCATAAACATTAAACGCTTCTTCATCTCCCAGCTTGTGCAGCCACAGTGCTGTATGATATTTTATTGGGTGTTTCCCCAGATATGTAATAATGGTATAATTCTGCAACTTCATCTTAAAACGTCCCCAATCTGGCGACAAATTTCCTTCTATAGATAGTGGTAGTGGAGGTCTTATGCCAGGAACAAGTCCTTTTGTTTCTCCCATGTCGCCTTCAGTCTTATTTTTTTTTACTTCGCATGCACACAAACTAACAAAATCAAATGTTACTTATTTGCATTTGTCCTCTTTAAATCCATTCTCCATCACATTCTTCATGCTTGAAGATCGTTCGATACCACCCTGCCACTATGTTTGAGTATTATTTATATGTGGATGGGAAACGATAAAATACAATAAACACGTGTGGGATCAATGCTTCTTTTATTCAGGGCAAACTACAGCGACACCGTTCGAGGCGGTAAACTCTAATTAGTTCTTCTTCTTCTTCTTTTTCTTCTCTTCACTGCCGACATTTGTTTTCTTCTGCACCTGCACAAAAGTTGGTGTTTATTTAAGAAAGTTGATAAGCCACTGTATATTTGTGACCGACCCCCTCCTCCTCTCATATGATTATGAAATGTACGGATTTCATGCTTTTAATTTAACTAAATTATACTAAAAAAAAGAAAAAACGCAACACCCGACCCTTCTCTAACAATTGTTTTCTAAAACTACCCTTCCTCAGTGACAAAATCTCATCCGCAGCGAGGGGCTCAACATTCAACTCATCCACACTGGATCTACTTTAAGACAACAGCTCAACCAAAAACACCCATCGCATACACCTTCCCCTTGTTCACTCTCTAATTGCCCAATATCACACACAGGTTTATGCTTTAAGAACCACGTTGTTTACGACCTACAATGCGCTAAATGCAGTGCATCTTACATCGGAAGCACTACCAGATTGCTTCATCACCGCATTAAAGAGCACTTAAACACTACTGCTTCGTCGTTCTATAAACATATTCGCACTTGCATTAATTCAGAACCAGATTTTCACATCAACATTCTTGCTTCTTCAAGAAACGTAGGTCAACTTCGTATCCTCGAATCTTTAATTATTTCAAAAAATACTCCCACACTAAACAATAGACTGGAATTGAGCTCCGCTTTTATAATATAAGTTTAAAACATAAGAAAAACAATAATAAAAAAAAAAACTTGCTTGAATAGTCATCTCCCTTGATTCACAAACGCAACAAGTATTTCAAACATCAACTGATTTATTTTAACGTTCTCCTAACGTCATTTTTTGTTCTATATTTTGCGGTATCACGTGGAAAACTCTGCGGCTACTTTTCCAATTTTGAACACTCTTCCGCTGTCTTCTCTTGAAAATGGACTAATAAGTCTGAAATATATCGAGATTTATATCACCATTGAATACAACAGAAAAAAAAAAATTACTGTTGTTTAGAGTTAAAATTTGTGTGAAAAAGAAAAAAAAAAGAACTTTATTTCTTTTGTTTGCATTTAATTTTACTCTATATAAAAAAAAAAAATCTCGCATTGTTCTTGGCTTTTAATTTTACCTTATAATATATATATATATATATATATATATTATATATATATATATATATTATATTATAACCTTCGTTTATTTACTGGATTTTTTTCCATTACAGCTGTTTTGTTAGTGGGAAGGCAATTTTACGATTTATGTGTCCATAAAAATGTCCTGTCCCCACCAACTTTTTCAGATGTTTTTCCATTAGATTTTTACAACAAAAGATATATTTTTAACATGCTGAACATCGTATTCGGGTGAAAAAATTTCCAAAGTCATGCTTCCTCACTTATTGCGTCTTTTTTATTACGATTTTTTCAGAAAAATACAAGTTTATTTGAACAAAAATGTTGCAATTATTTTCATTCAAAGTTTTCCGAAAAATAGCAAAATACGGAACTAATCTACTTGAAACCGCAATCCTTACCATAATGGCTCTTATGACTTTTGTCAATGATGTATATGACAACCAATTCATACAGAACGAAGAAATGCGAAAAGTTGTCTGACAATTTCAAAGTTTTTCAATGGCTTGCCAAGCGTTGGTTAATAGCCAATTTTAAAACTTGTGAATTTATAATTTACCTTGAAGATTGCAACGCAATTCGCCGTCCATTGTTGGCTGGAGATTGTCATGTAAAAAGACATCACGGTCAATGCAGACGAAATCTTGGGGAAAATCATGGCATTATTACATAGGAAAAAGACGAGTGTGATGGTGGAATTGCAAATTAATATATAATATATATATATATAACAATAAAATTGTTGCCGAACAATAAGTTCGATTTATTTTGTTAAATAAAACTTCTGTATTTTTTAGGACTAATAATAAAAAAAAGTGCAAATATTTGGGAGCTGACCTCTTCAATTTAGTCGAGATAACATTTTCAATATAGCTACTTTTCTCTATATAGCATTAAAGAAAATGGGTATTTTTTTAGATTAGGTCCACCTCCACAATTTTCTTTTAAATGACCCCTTTTATTGGTTTTCGATTATGCTAAATACGAAGATCACATTGAAATCCTGCAGAAATGATTAGTTATCGAGATATAAAACGTTGTATTATGCATTGTATTCTTTGGCGGCCATCTTTTTTACGCGCGTGCAGTGTTAGTTATAGATGAGTAGATTTGTTTATGGTGCGCGCGTAAAAAGATGTCCGTCAAAGAATACAATGCATAATACAACTTTTTATATCTCGATAACTAATTATTTCTGCCAAAATTTCAATGCGATTTTCGTATTCAGCATAGTCGAAAACCTATGAAAGTCGTCATTTAAAAGGAAATTGTGGAGGTGGACCTAATCTGAAAATTTACCAGAAAATGTTCCATGTTTAAAAAAAAAAAAAGATCAATTTGTTGTTTCTTTCTGCCTTTTAAGCTCACCTTAATTTAACATTTCGAAAAGATAAAACTAACAAATAAACAGTGTTTTTTTTTTTTTTGTATTTTGTTTTGGTAAAAAATCGTAAGACTCAACTATTTGGGAGCTAACTTCTTCAATATATGATGTACATAAAGTGGGGCTTAAAACATCAATCTACGCAAGTACATAACAATGACGTGAAAAATGTTTATATATTAATGTACTATTTTTTTCCAATTTGACTTTTTTTTTGTGAAAATTTGGCTATATATATTATTTAATCGGAATTCATTACTGAGATGAGTATTATTTATTTATTTATTACGGGCTATTATCCTCATCTTTCTTAGATGTTGTTTCACGACGTTTCGGCCAACTATTCCTCTGGCCTTCGTCAGGTGTTAATCAGGACGGGATAGGAACTCCGAATCTCCTAACTGCATTCTCAGCAATCACTGTACGTTACTACGGTTCCAGGTGAGGATTGTCTGAAGATAGCCAAAACGTGGTGAGACGACAACAACTATGGGTGGCAGTAATTGCTGAGAATGCAGTTAGGAGATTCGGAGTTCCTATCCCATCATGGTTACCACCTGACGAAGGCCAGGGGAATAGTTGGCCGAAACGCCGTGAAACAACACCCAAGAAAAGATGAGGATAATAGTCCACAATAAAATAAATTTAAAATTTGGTTTTTTTTTTCTTTAAAAAAAAAAAAAAAGATTTGGCTTATTTGAAGCCAAATCATTTTAGTCTGACAACACCGATTCGGCGATTAGGGTCAACTTTTAGACACGTTTAACGGTAAAGTTATCCAATATGGTCCAGATGTTTGCGTATTTAAAGTGTATATATTTGAATAGAATTTATCTAGAAAAGATGTATGTAATATTAAAAAAAAAACAAAAAAAAAAAAACATTAAAAACAAAAACAAAAAAACAATGCCTATACAGAAATTTTTTCTCGCAATAAACTCATGCAGCATCATCTCATGAATTTTATGCGGATAGAAAGAGATGAGAGATGAAAGCTGAATATATTTGTCAATTTGAGACAAATAAAATGAATAAAATTCTCCTTGGAAAAACTAAAATTACCATGTACCTCCACCTCTCTACGCATGTTACAATTTTAATTTATTTTAAAGCATCAAAGTAAACTACTTTATATGCCGCTATCTGGGAAACACCGGGTAATCTTGCTAGTTTGAACGATTTTTCCAGAGTAGCTAACGAAGAATAAATGAAGGGTTAAAAGTTTTACTCAAGTCCATAGTTAGGTGTATCAGAATTTGGGGGGAATTTTGGACACCCCTAACACGAAACTGCGAATAAAATATAAAAAGAAAAAAAACTCGTAATTTCTCTTTTAAAAGTGGGTTGTTTATTTTCTTTATGGATTATACTTCCAAAATAAACTATTAAAGTTGTATAAAAAGTAATAGAAATATTATTTTTTTTATTTAAAAAAAAAATAGTAATGAAATTAATTGAATTTTACGAGTTCAGTATTTTTCAATTTTTAAACTTTAAAAATCTATCAAAATTGTTCTATTTATTCAATTTTTACGATATTTTCAGGGTCAATGTGAAATTTTATGCTCTTTCCAATACACTGAATATAATATTTTAGACAAACGGTTTTTTTTTAATTCACGCCCCCCCCTATTTTGAAATTTTTTATAAAAAGTAAATAATTAATTTATGTGCCAAAGTTTTATATATCACAAATTGAAGATAAAAGAGCAATAAATAATATATTCTAATTTAAAACAACAGCAAAAAAAAAAGAACAGTTTTTTCGAAATTTACCTGTAAAGTCCGAAGTTTAAAACCTTAAAAAAAAAAAAAAAAAAAAAAAACACGTTGTTTGTATTTAATTTTTTTTTTTTTTTTAAATGAAACCTTGGTACTTACTCCTTTAATTAAAAAAAAAAAATTGGGGTTGAATTACATTTTTCGAGTAGTATGAAGCTTGGAAAGACAGGGGGTCGAATTATTCAATATTTTTCCCAAAGTTTCTGACACACCTACTTTTCGGTTATGCTGAAAACGAATATCGCATTTAAATTTGCCGCAAATAAATAGTTAAATATTCGGAGATCTCTTGGAAATTCCTCGTTATGAGTAGTGGTTATTTTTAGCGCGCCATAAAAAAAAGAAAGAAATGCTTAATATCCGGAAAACTTATTTGCGCCAAATTTGAATGAGTTTTCAGCATATCCGAAAATATACAAGCCATTTTAAAGGTGACAAAATGGAAAGCAAGCAAAATTTTATCAGAAAAACAAAATTAAGTTTAATTCTGTATTTTCAAAAATTATTTTTTTACGATTACCGTTTCCACATGTTAAGGTTATTTAGCAAGTTTAAGTTCCGCATATTCCCAAGTGATAAACATTTTCCACTAAATAAGCTACTTTTTCAGGGTATTTGCTGTCAAACAAAAATAGCAGCTGACGTAAACAACTTGAGAAAGACCGAAAAACCTTTAACACGGAAGGCGCACTTTACCTATTCTACACTTTCACCTTACAATTTAAAACACTGAAAAAATAAAATTAAAACGAAAGATCAACTGGAAGTAGGGTGAAAACAGTAATTGTAATATAGAAAAACCGGGGCGCGGGGAGCTAAGTAATATGGTAGAATTTTGATCGGACCTGGAAAGATTTTACCGGATGAATTCGATTCGTGGAGTGTACAAAATTACTTAGGTATAAAAAAAATCTAATTTTCGGTACTACTACAGTATATCGCCGAAAATGGAGACACAATTTTTTTTCGGGCACCTGTCGTCAGAATTAGGATCGAAGCAGGAAATAAACAAATTAAACTAGATATTAAGTATTATAAACACCCCAACCTCCCCATGTTAAGAACGGCTTTCGGAATAAACTACCCCCCAACCTCGAAAGCCGTTCTTAACACGAGGAGGGGGTATTCCAAAAGCCGTTCTTAACATGTTGAGGTTGGGATGTTTATAATACGCTGAGCCCTGGGGTACCTCGTAAAAAAAATTACCGTTTTGCGATATGAGAAAAACAGCGACGGCAACCTAGTAAAATAGGACCGTGGCAGTGTAGTGTGGCAGTGTGGCACACCACGGCCACCGAGTCTTTACTCTCGGTGGCCACGGGCACACACGCCTTTTTTGGTTTAAGCAACGCTCCCTGCAACGCGCTGCGTACAATGTAGTCAATGAGTATTTCGCAATGGGGGCACTTAGCAGTATCAGAATTTTTGTAGGAATTTTTGACACCCCTAACACGAAACTGCGAATACAATATAAAAATCTCGTAATTTCTCTGTTAAAAGTGGGTTATTTATTTTCTTTATGGATTATACTTCCAAAATAAACTATTACAGTTGTTTTAAAAGTAATAAAAATATTTTTATTTTTTTTAAAACAGTAATGAATTTTCCGAACTCAATATTTTTCAATTTTTAAACTCAATATTTTTAAATTTTAAAAATCTATCAAAATTTTTCTATTGATTCTATTTTTACGATATTTTCAGGGTCAATGTGAAATTTTATGTTCTTTCCAATAAACCGAATATAATATTTTAGACAAACGTTTTTTTTAAATTCACGCCCCCCCATTTTCACGCCCCCCCCATTTTCAACTTTCTCTTAAAAAGTAAATAATTAATTTATGTTTAATAGTTTTATATATCACAAATTGAAGAGAAAAGGTCAATAAATAATATATTCAAATTTAAAACAAAAAAAAAAAATCAGTTTTTTAGAAATGTACCTGTAAAGTCCGAAGTTTAAAACCTTATTTTATAAGAACACATTTTTTCTTTGTCTTTTTTTTTTTTTTTTTAATGAAACCTTGGTCCTTGCTCCTTTAATTGAAAAAAAAATTAGGGCTTGAATTACATTTTTCGAGGAGTTATAAGCTTAGAAAGATAGAGGGTCGAATAATTTACGCCTCTCATTTTGAAATGTCTATTAAAAAGTAAATAATTAATTTATGTTTAATAGTTTTATATATCACAAATTGAAGAGAAAAGGTCAATAAATAATATATTCAAATTTAAAACAAAAAAAAAAATCAGTTTTTTAGAAATTTACCTGTAAAGTCCGAAGTTTAAAACCTTTTTTAAAAAAAAAAAAAACACATTGTTTTGTTTTGTTTTTTTTTTTAAATAAAACCTTGGTCCTTACTCCTTTAATTGAAAAAAAAAATTAGGGCTTGAATTACATTTTTCGAGGAGTTATAAGCTTGGAAAGATGGGGTGGAATTATTCACTATTTTCACGAAATTTCTGACACTGCTACGTCAGCAATACAATTTTAGCAAAAACGAACTTTAATTTTTAAACGAAAAGTTTGGTATACCTTTTTGGTATTTTTTTTATGCAAGTCCAATTCACTGTTCACATTAGAAATTACTTTTATAGGTTTTTGGGCCCTCTTGCAGTTTAAGGAATCTCAAAATACGAAGAAAATGGGGCATAAATCGCGTTAGACCGGTAGAAAGAATGCCACTTGATTGGACAATGAAATTGGCGTCATTTTATAAATAAAATGAAATACTGAAATTGACAATATTAGGAAATATATATTTCTTTATTAGATAATTTTTATTAAATACAGGAATTAAAAAAAATACTTTTAGCAGTTTAGATCTTTTTTATTGAATCACTTCCGCGTAATTTTATAAAATGACAAACAAATAAAGATTAGAAATATTAATGAAACGATATTGAAACTGACAATAGTAAACAGTTGATTTTTTTTTTGATTAATAAATTCCAATTTTTTTAATGAGAAACTTTTTAAAAATTCTTTATACAATAATTATTTTTTATATTTCAATATACGTCCACCATATGCGCGCGCTTGCGCGTACAAAATGGCCACCCGTGATAACATAGTATCACATGGTGTAATATTTGGAAAACTGTCTAATTTTAATTTTTCGCCAATACTACACTGTGACAAGGCAGTTTGGTACGCGAGTGCACATTTAACAGCCTTCGTTTTAGCTCGCGCGCAGCGTAAACGAAGGCTGGGCTGTGAAATGGAAAATAGTCCCAGAGTTCATGGGTTAATACGATGCAAAAGAAATCAAACAAAAAAGTTTAGCCAATAAACACAAAAAAATGCCCCCTCTCAGGTGGCCAGAAAGTGGGTGCTCATTTTAAGTTAAACTTAAATGGAAAAGTGGTCACCCACTTTTCGAAAAAGTAGTTTCTCCATATCATAAAAACTATTTTTTGTGACGGAAACGGTTTGCAGATTCGATTTTAGCACACCGAAATCTACAAAAGAAAAATATACGGACGTGAGACGGGCCTTAAAGTAAAATAATACCGAATAAACACCCAACTTTTCTATGTTAAGAACGGAACGGCTTCCGGGATAGACACTCCAAACCTTGTCAGCATACCCGAAAACCTCATGTCAAATGTGAACGAGGAGTTATACGGGTACTCCTTGGGCATTGAGTTCCATGGCGACCAGCAGAATTATTTAATGGTCGCTCCCTTGGCCCCCCCCCTTAGTGAAGGCTGACGCATGCGCACATAAAACTTTATTTTTTTTATTTACTTACGTTGGCTTAGTAAATAAACAATTTTATTGATAATTTCGTAACCCCGGAAAATTGTAATGAAAAAAAAAAAAAAGTTTCATTCAACACACAAAAGCAAAAACGGGTACTGGTCGCGGTAAGAGTTCCCTGCCGAACACCCTCCAAAAACAACGATGTCTCCCGTTTCTCGCGCAGCCGCAAAGGACATGTTTTAGTTGCCATAGTAACAACACTTTATCGACATTGTTTTACTGTTTAAAGACAGTACTACACATTTATTAATAATATCTCACTTTTAATCACTTTTATCGACATTTTAAAACTTTTTTTTTTACTCTTTTTAAATGACAACGTTAATGTTTATGACTATTGAAATAAAACATTATGTTTATGACTATTGAAATAAAACATTATGTTTATGACTATTGAAATAAAACATTATGTTTATGACTATTGAAATAAAACATTATGTTTATGACTATTGAAATAAAACATTATGTTTATGACTATTGAAATAAAACATTATGTTTATGACTATTGAAATAAAACATTATGTTTATGACTATTGAAATAAAACATTATGTTTATGACTATTGAAATAAAACATTATGTTTATGACTATTGAAATAAAACATTATGTTTATGACTATTGAAATAAAACATTATGTTTATGACTATTGAAATAAAACATTATGTTTATGACTATTGAAATAAAACATTATGTTTATGACTATTGAAATAAAACATTATGTTTATGACTATTGAAATAAAACATTATGTTTATGACTATTGAAATAAAACATTATGTTTATGACTATTGAAATAAAACATTATGTTTATGACTATTGAAATAAAACATTATGTTTATGACTATTGAAATAAAACATTATGTTTATGACTATTGAAATAAAACATTATGTTTATGACTATTGAAATAAAACATTATGTTTATGACTATTGAAAACATTATGTTTATGAATATTGAAATAAAACATTATGTTTATGAATATTGAAATAAAACATTATGTTTATGAATATTGAAATAAAACATTATGTTTATGAATATTGAAATAAAACATTATGTTTATGAATATTGAAATAAAACATTATGTTTATGAATATTGAAATAAAACATTATGTTTATGAATATTGAAATAAAACATTATGTTTATGAATATTGAAATAAAACATGTTTATGAATATTGAAATAAAACATGTTTATGAATATTGAAATAAAACATTATGTTTATGAATATTGAAATAAAACATTATGTTTATGAATATTGAAATAAAACATTATGTTTATGAATATTGAAATAAAACATTATGTTTATGAATATTGAAATAAAACATTATGTTTATGAATATTGAAATAAAACATTACTACACATTTATTAATAATATCTTTTTTTTTTTTTTTTTTACTGTTTGTGTCACTTTTATCGACTTTTTCTTTTATGAAACTTATCGGCGGTTCTTGAAATTTACTTACCACAAAACTTGTCGGCGGTTCTTGAAATTTACTTACCACAAAATGATGATAGAATAATAAATTTACTTACGTTTAATCAATGTTATTTTCTTTTTTAAATAGCATTTTCTTTTTAAATGATGACGTTTTTACTGTTTATGAATATTAAAAGAAAAATAATTACTAAACATTTATTAATAAGAAAATGGGTGCTAGTGCACTTATGATCCGCGCTATATTTTAAATCGTATTTCTAAGCTTAAAGTTTAATGTTTTTTTATTCAATTGTAAGGTTAAAGTAGAGAATAGGTACAAAACACCCTCCCCGTGTTAAGAATGGCTTTTTAAATAATAACGTTATTTCAGCACGGATCAATAAGTGCACTAGTACCCATTTTCTTATTAATAAATGTTTAGTAATTATTTTTCTTTTAATATTCATAAACAGTAAAAACGTCGTCATTTAAAAAGAAAATGCTATTTAAAAAAGAAAATAACATTGATTAAACGTAAGTAAATTTATTATTCTATCATCATTTTGTGGTAAGTAAATTTCAAGAACCGCCGACAAGTTTTGTGGTAAGTAAATTTCAAGAACCGCCGATAAGTTTCATAAAAGAAAAAGTCGATAAAAGTGACACAAACAGTAAAACAGTAAAAAAAAAAAAAGATATTAATAAATGTGTAGTAATGTTTTATTTCAATATTCATAAACAATGTTTTATTTCAATATTCATAAACATAATGTTTTATTTCAATATTCATAAACATTAACGTTGTCATTTAAAAAGAGTAAAAAAAAAGTTTTAAAAAGTCGATAAAAGTGATTAAAAGTGAGATATTATTAATAAATGTGTAGTACTGTCTTTAAACAGTAAAACAATGTCGATAAAAAGTGTTGTTACTATGGCAACTAAAACATGTCCTTTGCGGCTGCGCGAGAAACGGGAGACATCGTTGTTTTTGGAGGGTGTTCGGCAGGGAACTCTTACCGCGACCAGTACCCAAAAACGCATACTAATGACAAATGATTTATTCGTTGAAATTTACTAATTTTTAAATGAAAAAAGTAAAAAAAAAAATAGTTGTTTAAGTGCGCATGTAAAAATGTTTGTAAAAGTGAAATTTTTTTAGATTAGGTCCATCTTATAAACACCCCCAACCTCCCTATGTTAAGAACAGCTTTCGGAATAAACACCATGGAGGGGGGGATATTTGCAAAATTTAACTGATATTTGTTGTCAGCGTACTCACCCGCAAATACTATTATATAAAAAAGAGGGGTTCTGCAACGGACACTCAACCCCCTTCTCAGAAGTAGATTTATTAATCAATAGAAGTCGTCATTTAAAAAGAAAATTGTGGAGGTGGACCTAAATGTAAATTTACCAAAAAGTTATGCTCTCCATGTAAATTAAGAATGTTTGTGACAAATTATCAATAAATGGTTTAGTTACCTTTGTTTCTTTATTCATGAAAAGAGTTAAGCCAACGTAAATAAATAAGGTTTGTAAAGTGCAAAAGGCAACCTAAGTAAATAAAAAATGTTACGTGCGCATGCGTTAGCCTGGACTAAGGGTAGTGACCATTAATTCTGATGGTCACCATGGAACGCAACGCCCAAGGAGTACCGTTGGACGTAATATAAAAAGGTATCGTATTTAAATTGCCGTTTCATTTTTATAGCAACCGTAAAACAGCAATCTCCTCCCTTTTTTACCGGGTTTGTTTTACTCTACACCAGAGGCAATATCAGTTACTTTTCTTTATGTTTATTCGATTCTTAGTAAAAAGGCAAATGGCGGCATACTCGTTGTTGCATACGTTAAGTTTGGGAAAATGAATTCAAACTAAAAAAAAAAAAAAAAACTACAAAATACTGTTCGAATCAGGCTATGCCACGGTTAGCGAGTTTCTAACAGTATTTTACTTTAAACTCATTTTCCCATCTTAACGTATACAACAGCGAGCACGCCGCCATTTGTCTTTTCCACATAAAGATAACACAACTTATCGAGTTAGGTAGAAAAATAACTTATCTTGCCTTTAACATTTTTTGCTACTTGCAGTTCAAATTGTACGTATCTGTTATGGAATGAATTCTCAGAAAAAAAAAGAAAAAACAATTTATGATATCGATCAAAAGGCAGTCAGATTCCGATTTTAGGAAGAAAAGCTAGTATTAAAAGATGGGGAGCGAGTGTCAGCACTTGAAATTGAGTTATCTCCCCGTGGCATGTTCAAAAAATTCAAAAGATGACTACCTTCACCGCGCTGTTAACGTTTTTCCGTTGTAAAAACAAAAACATCAAATTAAGTGAAGTTTTCGGAGATCTCCAGTCAAAAACGGATACGTACAATATATAAACTTTTATCGATATAGTTTCATTTTTTTTATGTGATTAAACTGTACAAGTGGGTTTTTTTTTGGGGGGGGTACAACCTTTTTCGTAGTAAAACAAAAGTTTTATTTTTGATTTAATTTATCTTTTAGAAACCGTCGAAAATTTAATTCGGACCAGAGGCGGGCTGGACGATCTGAGATCAAGATTGCGAAATGATCGTGATTTCATAACCGTATCTCGGGAGTCAGTTATTAGCTCGAAGAAATAGGACGTATTGACTGGGGAGTTGTTGGACAAACTCCGAAAGGAACCAACGACATCCGCATCCCGCACACCTTATTATCACGTTCAGTAATGGGGGAGTGTATGTACGTCGGCAACAAATGAAGTGTTCACAGAGGTACTGTTAGCAACATAACGCATCACGTCTGGCGTACACAAAATGACCAATACGACCTGGGCCAAGGTAGGCCAAGCCCCAGCGCCTCTGAGCGCCGCCTCTCAGGAAGACTAAAACAAAAACAAAAAACAAAAACAAAAACAAAAAACACACCACACCTTAGGGTAGAACAGATTTTCTCGGACCTTACCCTCCTTTGTATTGGTCCCTCCCTCACCCCAGTTCGGTTCCTGCCGTAAAATTAATCCTTTTTCAATTATTTTTCTGCGGATTATCGATCCGAGACTTTTCTTTCATATTAGCAGGGAAATTTAAGTTTAGAAACTTAAGTGAGGGGGGGGAAAAAAAAAAAACAAAAAAAAACCCCACCTTCAATTATAACGTTTGATTTTTTTTTTTTTTTTATACACTACAGCAGTGGCGGGAAATCTTAAGGAGAGTTGTGGCACAACTCTCCTTAAGTGCTGATTGAGTTTTTTCTGCTTTAGGTTTGACTGTGGCAACTTTTTGGCGGCGGGGTTTGCCTTCCTTTGGAGTATCAATTAATAGAACGTTATAATTGAAGTGATCCCACCAACGTGTAGTCATTAAAACAAACAAACAAAAAAAAAAAAAACACACTTATGGTGCCGCGCCGAAATTAAGTCATTCCTGTTCTTGCGACTAACAATGTAAGACATCGCGAAACTTGAATTTAACCTGAAAAGCTTAAAATAGGGCGGTACAAAAAATATAGACACCAACTGGAAAACTTTTCCTAATGTGAAAGGAAACTGTTGTAAACGAGAATACGCAAAATAAAAGCTGGAAAAGAATTCATTTTACGGCAACACACACGGATATGGTAAAAATAAAGATTTTCAATTGAACTTATGAAACTATCTGAGTGGACAAATGACCGATAAGTTAAAGAAATAATTAAATAAATCGAAACCTTTGTCCACTAAAAATAATTGCGTAAGCATTTTTCATTATCAATGTACAAAAAATATTTGGATAAAAGTAAAAACAAAACACGCTAGATTATTTTAGTCTGAAAGTTTTTCATGGCTAAAAAGACCAAGGTTTGCACAGGGGGTCGACCTAGACGAGAGTACCCAAAATGGCCGACCAGGACTGAGATATGACACGTGACCGGATGTAATGGAAGAAATATCTCATGTATTTAATTTAAGCCGTCGTTTCGTATCTTACAACATCGTATCTTACAACATATACAACAAATACTTTATTGTAACTTTTTCTTTAATAATCTATATTTAATAAATATTTATATAAAATTATCAGAATTGAAAAAAAAGCCAAGCTGGCAACCCTGATAGGCACTTGAATGTACTTTGGCAACACGGCTCTAGCTGAAATAATTTATTAAGGAAACAACGTAAATAAATAAATTAGAGAAAAGGGAAGCGATACGGTAGAGAGAAGAGCAGTGTTGCCAAAGTAAATTCAAGTGCCTATCAGGGTTGACAGCTTGGTTTCTTTTTCAATTTTGGCTTCAAATTTGGCTTTTTTCTGATAATTTTATATAAATATTTATAAATTATTAAAGATTAAAGAAAAAGTTACAATAAAGTATTTGTTGTATATGTTGTAAGATACGATGTTGTAAGATACGAAACGACGGCTTAAATTAAATACATGAGATATTTCTTCCATTACATCCGGTCAAGTGTCATATCTCAGTCCTGGTCGGCCATTTTGGGTACTCTCGTCTAGGTCGACCACGGAAAATTTATCGGCTCTAGATGAAGGGAAAAAAAAACATAACGAATCAAGGTTTTTGTTCATATTTTTAGACAGGGTATTTTTCTGTTACGTGCGTTAAGAACAGATTAAAATTTCTTATTGCTGTGTCTGTTTTCATACCATACGCTTCCCTATACATGGCCTCGTCCACATGTGACCATTTCATGTTACCTACCGATCCAGACACATGCTTAACCTTTCTTTTAATACGGGACCAGTAGCCCTCTATACTGTTCGTACACACACATGTGACGGGGGGTCTACGAAATGTTCAGAGTGATTTACTGTGCCGTGTTGGTAACCGAGTGATGTAAGCCTGCTATAACTCCTCCATTCATCTGTGAATATGGTAGACCCCGGTTCCACATTTTCTAAAATAGCCGCTTCTAGGGTGACGGACGCAAAAAACCGAGTTTCGCTGTTCTGTCATAAAACCCTATTACCCATTCTTGCCTACTAACTCTGCCAACGTTATTTTTGCGTTTGAAATGTAAACTTTCGTCTACTTCAACTATGTGTCCCGTTCCGCCCAACTTTTTTTTATCTTTTAATAACTTGCTCGTGCATATATCTCTGCAATACTCAAACCATTGAATGGCGACACCCGTAGAAACCCCACTGAAATTTGCGGAAGTAGTCACAGGTGTCTGTGAAACAAAATCGAACATAATTTGCAGTATAGTGTGAATATGGAGCTTTGACTTCTCGAAAAAGGTGCCCTTCCGCACCGACATCCTTGTACCACACATAGTGCATCTCCAACAAACTGTGTCTAGTTTAAACGCTGCAGATGGCCTGATACACATTGAATGTCCACAATCACATATTTTCTGGGTGGACACGAGCTGTTTACTTTGGGCATACTGTAATTCTTTCTCCTGGGTAAAATTAAGGAGAATTTCCATTCTTGGAGAAGTAGCCATTTTTTACAAGCTATACGGTAGAGAGAAGAGCAGTGTTGCCAAAGTAAATTCAAGTGCCTATCAGGGTTGACAGCTTGGTTTCTTTTTCAATTTTGGCTTCAAATTTGGCTTTTTTCTGATAATTAACGGAGTAACTAATGTGATGTTCAGTAGTTCGCTGTCAGTGTAGCGCGCCCATCGTCTCTATTTATACACAACGCGCGGACGTAGTTGTAGACATACAACAAACTGACGCTCTCACAACAAAATGGCAGCTGTTCAACGTCATATGTGTTTCTTCTCTACACATTTATCGCTCAATAAGGTGTCGTCTTTTTATCAAAACCCTTATTTAATCATTTCACATCAATCTTAGCACATTAGTCTACAATCCCTAACAAGAATTATTGCCACGAACATTTTCTCTGATTTGTTATTTCAAATAATAGGGCATCGTGTCGCCGACGTGTCGGTTCATCGAAATCAGGGTGGCCTTCATTCAATCTTAAAAATAATTAAATCCATGATATATTTTCGTCTTTTTTCTTCGCTAATCTAAAATATAATCATATATCGACAATCTGGAGAAAAATCAGCTTCTGACATTTTCATATACGCCAGTTATACTCGGTTCGATTACAATAACAAACACAATATCTTTTTCAGCACCGCCATTTTTTCTCGCTTACATTTTAACCGATAGAAAATATATTCTTCAAAATTCTTTCTAAAAGTGTCATCGGCCATTCCGAACCAATCTACATATTTATAGATCATTAATTTTTGTTGTGAATGAAATTCACAAAAATATATTTAACTTGTGATTACATTTTGAAAACACTATTCAATTTCTGTGTTCACTCACAAAGCGCGATCTCCGAGGAGTTAGATTGAAGGCGACTTTCAGCTTCATTCGTTCGAAATAGATACTATTTTAAAAAGATTTCTCTTTCGAAAAACACAACATTACCTTTATTTGTCTTATTTTAAGATAAAACATTTAAAATAATAAAAAAAAAATTACTTATTTTCTCTATTTCATACAACTTTACATATAAAGATAAAATATGTTGAAAAAATATTCATCGGGTTTATTCTCTTAAGTTCGACATTTTTTTCAATGCGTTTTTTTTTTTTTAAACAAAAAAAAATCACAAATTATTTAATATATTAATTTTTCGAAGCAGAATTAATCGGGAAAAGTAAAAGTGAAAAATAAAACGTCTGATTTCAGTTTTTATTAATTTATAAAAATGAATATCTTTTTTTGTTTTATTTACCGACAAGATTACTAGCGAATATAATTCATTTGCATGAAAGAACATTTAAAGGAATAAATGTTTTTCGGATTTTTAAAATTAATTATTAAATTAACAATTTTTTTAACATTTATTTTTCGAAAACGAAATATTTTTATTCTATAAAAACATCCTCCCCAAAAAAACGTAAATTGAAAAGAAACAAGAAACGCACAAAAATGGTTTATCGGGATTCGATTATCGTTTGTTCTCCCCAATTGAGTTAGACACAAGGTCGGTTTTTAATGCGAGGAAAATCCAGCTCCACAAAAAGGGGTACTTTATTTGTTCATCAATATCGTATGAATCTGAAGAATATTCTTGGCATTGGTTTCCCCAATATTTTCCTAGTCAGAGTTCGATTTAGAAAGATATCGGGCACCACGTAGCATCCTGCCAGTATCTTAAGTGAAAGTGATTTTAGTGAACGAATTGGATTCGAACTTGGAACGTCTGTCCGTGCCATTCACTAAACCACCGTCACGTTTAGTGATTTTCCAGAATAGGTAACAAACCAAAAAAGAAGTGAATAAATTAATAAATGTTACCAGAGGCAAGCGGAGTTACATATCAAAATATATTTTTCTATGTTTTAACTTATTTTAAAGTGTTTTTTTAGTTAAAAATAACAGTAATGTAAAACAACCTGTCGAGATAGAATAAAAAGAAACACATGCAAGTTTCTTTGGAGCAATGCTGAAATTCGATAATCGCTCAAAAATCGAAAATGAAACAAAATGTTGATTGAAACAACACACCCAATGTCATCCACCAATCGTGCGGGGGAGGTAAAAGTGGTTCAATCGTTAACGACACGGATTGATAACTTGGGTATCTCAAATTCGAATCCAATTCGATGGTCACTTAGGACATTGATAATCTTCACGTGGTCGCTCCTGTAAGTATCCGAGTTCTTTCTAGAAATAATTCTGGCCAGAAAAATTTCGTGAAAACCAATGCAAATAGAATCTTCGGATTCACACGATGTATGGACAATGTCATTAAATAGGGGTTGTGTGTGATATGAGAAACTAAGTCTGTGTAGAAAAATGTTTTTTTTTTTTTTTTAATCTTAAACATTATTATATGAAGAGTTATTTCGAATAAAAAGTTAATTTATTTTACCCATCTAATCTCGAAAAATGCACGATTAAAATGTGTAAACATTGCATGAAAAATATCCAAGATGGCTGTCACCCGCAATTTCGTAGAGCAAGTAGCAGCCTTGACCTTGCGATCAAAAACGAAGCTCGAGTTAAAATGTACAAATCGATGAAGATCAATCGTGCGAAAATATAATGTTCTACAGTAGGTATTTATTTGCTTCCCCACGTAAGCAAAATATGACACAACGTCGTTTTTATGTGAGGTGAATGGGAGGGGAGGGGAAGGGGATGGTACATATAGGGTCGGCCCTACATGTACCAACAACCAATTGCCACAAGGGCAATGGTCACAAAGTGCAGCATCTGTCGGAACAGATACTTGCGCGAGCCTTTTCTAGTCTCACACAAAAACATGCGTTCACATCTCAAGCTATATTACTTGTCATATACATACGCGCACACAAACATACGCGCGCACGTCCACACACGCACATATATTCATGTTCGCGTACATACACTCACATTCACATGTATATATACACACACGCTAACGTACACACATGTACTCAAACGTACGCACTCAAGGACAACGTCACTTCCCCTTTCAAAGGAAATCCACACATTGTGCAAAAGACCACCGGAAACAAGTATAAAAGCAAGAGCAATAAGCAGCATCTTTCTTTTCAGACCAGCTTCCTAGCTGGGCGGTCTACGGACCGACAGCGTGTCTTTTCGGCATACGCACGCACGCGCGTGCCTCACACCACTTGCTACTATGTGGTTAGGCTAACGAACAGTATGTACACTTTATACGCTTTCTCTCTCCATAACCTCGATTGACATTCTCATTCTTTCTCTCTCTATATATACAACTTGTCCCTGAGCATACCTTCGCATAGCTGACTGCTAACTGATGTCAACCCTCTATCCTTTGTCTTTGTCTACACGCTGGACTATCATTCTCATTTCTACTATATTACTCACCTCTCTTCCCACGCGCGAACAAACAATAGTGAGATGAACACACATTTCCTTTTCTTTCTACACCACCAGTCCTGCAACAAACGATGGTTACACCCGCGCAGACATGAACACGTGTTATATCTAAAACATCTATTCTTTCAACAGTAAATAAACGACACGTTTATCTATTCCAGCAATTGAGTCTTTGTTTCCTTAATTCCATTCGTTTCATTATTTTTTTCTTTTGTAACGGGATTAGGATTTATATATCCTGGTCCTCTACATACTACACTTTGCTCCCCCCACGGTTCGAACGAAGCCACCATTTTGTTTTTCGTTCTAACTCCATGACGTTTTATTTTAAGTGCAAAAAAAAAAAAAAAACACTTTAAAATAAGCTTAAACACAAAAGTACTTAGCCAGGTCGACAGAAGAGTAACTTAGCTTGCCTTTGGTAAAATCTATTTGTTGTGTATTTATTTTGTTCACTCCCTTTTTTTTTTTGTTTCGTTAACTATTCTGCAAACACGCCAACATTTCTGAATTCACACACACACACACACACACACACACACACACACACACACACACACACACACACACACACACACACACACACACACACACACACACACACGCGCGCGCGCGCGCAAAATAGAATTCAAGCTGGTTTTCAGAAGAAAAAAAGCCAAAACATTAAACAAAAACTCATTTAAAAAAAAAATCAAATTAAAAAACTTTCGATTTGACAGTTTAAAGACATCAAAATCAAAATCGAAATTCCCACAGACATTGCAAACATCGTCGTGTTTATAACTATCACAATACACATCGATTTTTTTAAAATTACTATTGAATAAAGTAAAACAGGTGTGTGTGTGTGTGTGTGTGGTCACATAATACTGAAATTAACAGGAAATCGGGGTTTTACTAAATATGTACGACTAAAAATGATGTACTTACAAAATATCACGAAATAATCTTGTAATAAACAATTAAACGAATTTACTCAAAAGTTCCGAGAGGTTATTTTTGGTAAATATCTTTTTAATCCCATATTTATATAGATATTTACTAAAGAAAACTCCCGATTTTTATTAAATATTCGCTCTTAAGTCCGTCAGCGCAAAAAAAGTGTTATTAAAATAAACAATAAAACAACTTAGTCACAGTCGCGATTATTTTTGGCAAATTCTTAAAGACTGAGACTTTTTTTTTTTCAACCCAGTGTGTCTCTATTTACAATGCCTCCCCACGGGACAGAATTAGACACCAGGGTAGTTTTTTTTTTTTTTTTTTTTTTTTTTTTTTTTTTTTTATGTGGAGAAAAGGAACAAAAATAAAAATTGTCTCAGTCGTGAAGGATTTCTCCTCCACTGACAGAGAACTAGAAATTGAATTGCAACATCAGAAGAATAGATACTACACTTTGATCTTGACCTGAAGGCAACCCAGTGTCCCAGTGTGTCACTTTTTTTTGTAAAATAAATAAATAAATAAATAAATAAATAAACAAGTTTATTTCTTTATTATTGAAATAAAAACAAAACGAATTTAGTCAGTCACAACTTTCAGTCGATAATTTTTTTTTACAAATCAAATTGTACGCGTGACCTTTTTTTAAATTTGAACTTTGTAACACAATAACAACAATCTTTTTTAAAAGTAGAATAAATCCCTGAAGACTGAAGCAATGTTTCCAATCTCGTGTGCATCTTTTAGGGGAACTAAAATAAATATTTTCTGTTTGTTTTTCTTTTTTCTTTTTTTAAAATAATATTGCATAAAGTTCTGTTTTATGATGACGCGACTCTGATTCATTTCTCATAAAAAAGAGTCCGCTGCCGCTGCCCGCTGCTCCTTGTCCAGCCTGCAAAGAGTGTTTATCCGAAAGCCGTTCTCAACATGGGGATGTTGAAAATAAGAAAATGCATTTTGGAATAACCACCCCCAACATCACTAGGTGTATCGGAATTTTTGACACCCCTAACACGAAAGTGCGAATAAAATATAAAAAACTCGTAATTTCTCTTAAAAGTGGGTTGTTTATTTTCTTTATGGATTATACTTCCAAAATAAACTATTAAAGTTGTTTTAAAAGTAATAGAAATATTTCTTTTATTAAAAAAAAAATAGTAATGAAATTAATTGAATTTTACGATCTCAGTATTTTTCAATTTTTAAACTTAAAAAATTTATCAAAATTTTTCTATTGATTCAATTTTTAGGATATTTTCAGGGTCAATGTGAAATTTTATGCTCTTTCCAATAAACCGAATATAATATTTTAGACAAACGTTTTTTTTAACTGACGCCCCCCCCCATTTTCAAGTGTCTATTAAAAAGTAAATAATTAATTTACTCACCAAAGTTTTATAAATCACAAATTGAAAATAAAAGATCAATAAATAATATATTCAAATTTTAAACAAAAAAATAGTGTTTTTTAGAAATTTACCTGTAAAGTTCGAAGTTTAAAACCTTTTTTTTTTTAAACCACGTTGTTTGTTTTTTTTTGTTTTTTTTTTGTTTTTTTTAATGAAACCTTGGTCCTTGGTCCTTTAATTGAAAAAGAAAATTAGGGGTTGAATTACATTTTTCGAGGAGTTATAAGCTTGGAAAGAAGGGGTGGAATTATTCAATATTTTTCACGAAATTTCTGACACACCTACAACATCACCATGTTAAGAACGGCTTTCGAAATAAACACCCTTTGCAGGTTGGACAAGCAGCAGACAGCGCACATTGACAAAAAAAAAGCAAAAGAAATTATTTTGAAAAGTTTTCTCAAACATTTTTGAAGTTATATTATCGTCGACTACTGTTATTTATTTTTATTTTATTTTTTTAAAAATTAAAATGGAGTAAAAAGTTCGGTGCTAATACAGTAATGCAATGCACTATGCAGTAATGCAGTAATGCAGTATCAGAATTTTTGTAGGAATTTTTGACACCCCTAACACGAAACTGCGAATACAATATAAAAATCTCGTAATTTCTCTGTTAAAAGTGGGTTATTTATTTTCTTTATGGATTATACTTCCAAAATAAACTATTACAGTTGTTTTAAAAGTAATAAAAATATTTTTATTTTTTTTTAAAACAGTAATGAATTTTCCGAACTCAATATTTTTCAATTTTTAAACTCAATATTTTTAAATTTTAAAAATCTATCAAAATTTTTCTATTGATTCTATTTTTACGATATTTTCAGGGTCAATGTGAAATTTTATGTTCTTTCCAATAAACCGAATATAATATTTTAGACAAACGTTTTTTTTAAATTCACGCCCCCCCCATTTTCACGCCCCCCCATTTTCACGCCCCCCCCATTTTCAACTTTCTCTTAAAAAGTAAATAATTAATTTATGTTTAATAGTTTTATATATCACAAATTGAAGAGAAAAGGTCAATAAATAATATATTCAAATTTAAAACAAAAAAAAAAATCAGTTTTTTAGAAATTTACCTGTAAAGTCCGAAGTTTAAAACCTTATTTTATAAGAACACATTTTTTCTTTTTGTCTTTTTTTTTTTTTTTTAATGAAACCTTGGTCCTTGCTCCTTTAATTGAAAAAAAAAAATTAGGGCTTGAATTACATTTTTCGAGGAGTTATAAGCTTAGAAAGATAGGGGGTCGAATAATTTACGCCTCTCATTTTGAAATGTCTATTAAAAAGTAAATAATTAATTTATGTTTAATAGTTTTATATATCACAAATTGAAGAGAAAAGGTCAATAAATAATATATTCAAATTTAAAACAAAAAAAAAATCAGTTTTTTAGAAATTTACCTGTAAAGTCCGAAGTTTAAAACCTTTTAAAAAAAAAAAAACACATTGTTTTGTTTTTTTTTTTTTTAAATAAAACCTTGGTCCTTACTCCTTTAATTGAAAAAAAAAATTAGGGCTTGAATTACATTTTTCGAGGAGTTATAAGCTTGGAAAGATGGGGTGGAATTATTCACTATTTTCACGAAATTTCTGACACTGCTATGAATGCACTTACTGCGCATCCGCGCTATTTTTTTAAATCGTATTTCCAAGTTTAATTAAAGTTTTATATGTTTTTTTTTATTCAATTGTAAGGTTAAAGTACAGAATAAGTACAAAACATCCTCCCCTCCCCATGTTAAGAATGGCTTTTTAAATAATAACGTTATTATTTCAGCACGGATCACTCTCTGCATGAGTACCAAAAGTTCAACTAAATCTTATATAAACCCAAGTAACTTTTTTCTTTTTTTAGCATAAACTATATTCTAAGACTTTGAAACGAAAATTTAACAAAATTTGAAACTTATTTATTTATTTATTTTACAAAAAATTTTAACGAAAAAAAAAAAAACCCGGGGGAAAAATGGCAGAATTGGAAAAAATAATATTAAAAAATATTTTTTGGAAACATTTTTTATATGAATCTAAAAATATATGGTAAATGTTTCGTTTAGGTCCACCTCCACAATTTTCTTTAAAATGACGACATTTAAAGGTTTTCGACTATGCTGAATACGAAAATCGCATTGAAATATTGCAGAGATAAGTAGTTATCAAGATAGAAAAAAATGCATTATGCACGGTAATTTTGGCGGCCATCTTGGTTTTTTTTCCTTCGTGTAAAATTCTGATTGCTTAGGGCGCGCGCGCATGCGCGTAAAAAAATGGCCGCCAAAATTACCGTGCATAATGCATTTTTTTCTATCTTGATAACTACTTATCTCTGCAACATTTCAATGCGATTTTCGTATTCAGCATAGTCGAAAACCTATAAATGTCGTCATTTTAAAGAAAATTGTGGAGGTGGACCTAAACGAAACATTTACCAAATATATTTGCCAAAAATAACCTCTCGGTAGAAATTTGTGAGTAAATTCATTTTATTGCTTATTTCAATAATACCACAACAGATGTTTACAATATTTTGCGCTGACAAACCCTGAAGCAAGTTCATGTAAAAGTTGCTTTAATAGCAAAATAGCAGCAGAAGAAAATAATCGTACATATTAGTCGTAGAATTTTAGTATACACCTTTATGTACGATCAAAATCCTGCACGACTATTGTCCGTTCCGGCTCCTGCTGATTCAAGCAACTTTACGCGTTGTTTCTATATGACAAACAGCAGGGGCAGTCAGTCGTACAATGATCGGGAATCATTTTGGTCGTACACATTTAGTAAAACCGCAGGAAATCGTAATCATTAGGGCTATGACAACAGAATATTCTTATCATTGTTTTAACTCTCGAGTATATATCCGACACAGTTAGACGCAGTTAATCAACCGAAAACCGCATCACATTATATATAAAACTAAAAGCATATAAGATATCGGCAGGATTGGAGTTTAGGTGGCGATTTAACCTCGAACCCAAAACAACCCAAACCAAAAGCGAAAGGGACACAAATATCGAGTCACCGGTTTGTATCCCTGGAAACAGTGACCATTTTTATTTGGGTTTGTATTACTGTACACATAGATTCGAAAAAGTTGTCAAAAAACAAATATATAACAAATAAATGTTATCAAAGGCAAGATAAGTTATTTTTCTACCAAACTGGATATATTTTTCGTGTTTTTATTCAATGTAACATGTTTATTCAGCTCGAAAATCATACAGTGTTTACCGATGTATTGGAACATTCAAGATGGCGTCTTATTCTCTCTTTAACACGGTAAGTGTGGGAAAAGATGTTATAAATAAAAAACCGGATAAAATACTGTTAAAAACTCGCTCAATATATGTTACCGTGACATAGGTTGACATATATTCAATAGTATTTTAATAGTATTTTGTATAGTTTTTTTATTTATAACACCTTTTTCCATACTTACGGTGTTATACGGAGAATAGTTGCAAAACAATTCTGCAAAAGTACCAGAACAATTCTGTTCGTATTTAATTTTTTTTTTAATTATAAAAAAGTTCTATATGTTTACAAGGTAAATAAAAATGGTCACTATTTCCAGAGATACAAACCGGTGACTCGATATTTGTCCTTTTCGCTTTTGGTTTGGGTTGGTTTGGGTTCGAGGTTAATCGCCACCTAAACTCCAATCCTGTCCACCAAGGATAGCTTATAACGAGTACGTGCAAAAATGGGGAAATAAAGATAGGGGTAGATAGTTTTGGAAGCCGATTTATCACCATTTTTTTTTTGTAGGTTTCCGACTACTTTTTGATTGTACTTGAAAGTACTCGTTGGCCTTTTGGTCAAGATCAAAGTGTAGTATCTGTTCTCTCAGTTACTAAACTTGACCCACCACCGGGCTTTCGGGCTAGGTTAAGGTGTTTTTTCGTACTAACCTTTGTTAGCAAGGACCGACCCCCTCCTTTGGGGAGTCAGGACCTAGAGGACCGACTCCACATTTGTGGGAGCTTGGACCCGGAAACCGATCCCCTCTTTTGGGAGACTGGAATCTCGGGACCAACACCACTATCGCTGGTAGTTGAGACCTTCTTTTTTCATTTGTTGTTTTTGCATGTTGTTTTTTCTTCGTTTCGGTCTCACTTCTCGAGACTGGGATGGTCTAATTTCTCAACACTTAATTGCCTGAGCAGCACTCTGACCTGCCAGGCCCAAACTTTGTCTATCTTCGCTGCTCTCCCAGTGGATCGAGCAGACAGGGTTCTCTTTCTCGCTTCCGTTGGGGTAAGTTAGTGGGTAGGGTGACGTGGGGTAGGGCGGGTGCTTCGTTTCTGCTCCCCTCTGTGGGCAGGGATGCCTATCCCCTCTCTCTCTTAATTGCGACGCGGCACTCTGACCCGCTAGCACCCACTGCGTCTTTCTTCTCTGCTCTCCCCCCTCGCGGGGGGATCTGAGCTGCTAACCCGACATCCCCGTGAGGGGAAGTCAAAAACTCTAATTTCTTCAAAGTCCGCTCCTCCCCCTCCTCCCCCTCCATTCCCCTGGGTTTTCTTTTCCCCCACTACACTTTGGTCCGCGCCAGCGGCCAGTGCAACCGCCACGATGCCAGGCAGGAGGGGTACATCACCCCAAATGCGCAGCATCTCAACTGCGAACGACTCCCTATGTGAGGGAGCCGATGCATCTCCCGGCGAGACGGCGCCAGGAAACAAGGTAGGGCCCCGGCGCGCGGCGACCTTGGAAGAAAGCGGGAGGGTAGGGCCACAGCCCGCGGCGACCCCCCGAAAAGCACCTGCAACCGCTCCCCACGAGGGCAACCCAGCGGAAAAAGCTGCCGTTAAGTCACTAGCTGGGGAAAGTGCAGAACCCAGCCAACCAGCTGCACCCCAGGACGGCAGAACCAAGGGAGGAAGACCGGGGAACCCATCCCCCGCTCCCCCAAAGGGCGACTCCCCAACAGAAAAGGAGGAAAACAGCACCGCGGACCAAACCGAGGCGCTGGATGAAGATGTAATAGCCTCCATCTGCTCACTATTCGGCGGGGAAGACAGTGATTGGCTCCCCAACACTCCCCAAGAGGACCAAATACGGAAAAGGGGTGACTCTCCGGCCAGTGGTAACAAAAGCAAGCTGGAAGGAGAGACACTCTTGACAGTACCCACCAAGGCTCCAGCTGGGAACACGGCACCAGAAGGGGAGACACCTCCATCCCCTAAGGGGACAGCCACCCAGCAAAGGAAGAAAATAAGAAAGGGGAGCGGCCCGGGAAGCAAACCAAGCCAGGACGAAACAACGCCAAAGACACAATGGCCTACTTTGCCTGGTAACGGCCCAGTTCCGAAACCAAAAATGCCCATAACAAGAGAGAGCCCCACAACACCAGCTACGCCCCCCAACCCGAGTCCAGCTGACACCCACCAGGATGGAGGACCGGCATGGGGCCCCAAAGAGCAGCAAGGGAAGTTGACGCCCGAAGACTACAGAGCACTCTTCGACTCCACTTACAAGGAGTATACCCAGGGGAACAACATCCAACCCCTCCCGGGTCAAGTGGAAGTTCTGGAGAAAAGAGTGTTCTCGCTGATAACTTCAGACACCAAGACAAGGGGTCTGACGGGCGTCAACAAGGACACCATGATGAACGTGTTGCTGGAGCAGAACATTCCCGCCAACTACATCTGTAGAAGGAGTTACGCACAGTGGGATGTTCTGCTCCCCACCTCCGAAGACGCAGTCAGGCTGTCCAGGACCTGCCATCAGAGCAGGAACATAAAGCTCCAACCCATCTATATGAACAAGAGGAGAGCAAATGTTTCTGCTCTAAACGTCCCCTGCTATATGGAGGCCAAACAACTGGGGGCTATCTTAAGCCAGTATGGAGACGTAGAGGAAGTCACCCCGGTCCGCGGATTAAGAAACATCATGACCGGGGACTACAAAGTACAGATGGTCCTGGACAAAGCTGGATTCTACGCCATCCCAGCCACACTCAAGTTCGGAGAGTGGACACTCTCCCTTATAGTGGAAGGGAGGAGGCCTCATTGCTGGCTGTGCACACAACAAGGGCATATGGCGAAGGACTGTCCAAAGAGGAATGGAGGGAAGAAGCCCACAAAAGCGGCGGGAACAAGCGTGACAACAAATCAAGCCGCTGCTCCCGCGCCGGCCGCAAATCCTCCAGAGGCACCGACAGGCTGGGTGACGGTTGTAAAGAAAGGCAAGATCAACAAACAGCCATCCTTGCAGACAGTCACCCAAGACCAAGAACAACCGAAGAGCGAGACGGAGAAAATGGACACACAGACACCCTCCTCCTCAAACAAGAGGAAACTACCAGAATCTGAGGAGGAGGCCGCGTCAGAGGCAGAGGAAGAGACAACAACAGTCTCTATGGCCCTGAGCGCAACAGAGATCAGGAGAGCCAGGAGGAGGAAAAGCCGCAAGACACGCGCAAACCCTCCTACCCCCACTGAGACTGAGAAGGACTCCCTCGCAACAACAACACAGGATGAGCCCCCTGTGATCCCAACACCCCAGCAACCCGAACAACCTTCCCCCTCTCCTATAAAGGCCCCAAGAAACTCTTCCCGCCCCTCATCCCGTGACAGGAGCCAAAAAGAAGAAAACGAGCAGGCTACCCCCTCCCCAAGCGCTCAGCCTCCCCATCAACCAAAAGAGGTCCCCTCCCCCACTCCCAAAGTCCGCACTGAACGGACCAAAAAGCTCCCCTTCCTGCCAGGAAGCAGGATTTGTGAAACAGACCCTCTCCAACCGGCTCCGGACCTTAAAGGACAACAGAAGGTCCGGTACAATAAACTTAAAAACTTTGAAAAAGTCGGTGGAGACCTAGTAACAGACCCCACTAAATTCAAGGACGCTCCCTTGTTGACCACTTTCGTTAGGGTCGACAAGGACGCTAGGACTGGAGGAATGTGGGCAATGATTAAGGCAGCGAAGAATGCGATCCCAGGCCAGCAGCTGGTGGATAGGGACCATCCTTCACTGACCAACATTTTCTTTAAATGTGAGGGTAGAATCCCCATGTATGTACACCCATCGCTATACAGGGCACTCAAACTAACCTTCCCCCTGGACGTGGGGGGCGTGGCCAAGGATGGATCACCTTCATCGGATTTACTTACCGGCAGCCTTGGCCAGGCCTGCCATGTCCTCACTGCCCAGGATTTCAGACCCGTCTGTGACAGTGCTTGAGGTAAGTGATCATGTCTTTGAACTTGGCTACATTGAATGTGAGGGGCATCAGGTGTCGAAGCAAGGCCTCGCGCGTTGTGAGAGACTTGGTGTCCCTCAAGGTAGATATTGCCGCTATCCAGGAGACCCACTTTGTTTGTGACGGGGATTGTCAGGTGCTGGTAAACGATTACGATGTCTACTCAGCATATGGCAATACCTATAGTCGTGGAATCTCCTTGCTAGTGAGTCGCACCCTGTCAGCGTCGGTGAATGTTGTTCACGCAGGCGAGGACGGGCGGGCGCTTGTTGTTGATGTTGCTGTTAATTGTAGTGTTTTTCGGATTGTTGCTGTTTATGCTCCCAATGCTGCTGTAGAGAGGGCAACCTTTTTTCGACGGTTGGAGGGCTTCTTAGTGGATCCGGAACGGTTAGTTTTAATGGGGGATTGGAATGCAATCCTTGATCCCAAAATAGATAAGGTCGGGGGGACTAGCGGGTCGGCGTGGTGTGACAGCAGTCTGTCTGACCTGATGGCCTCGTGCGATCTCGTCGACAGATTTCGTCTGGATCATCCGGGGCGGGAGATGTGGACGTGGCATCCTGTAGTGCCTTCCCATCCAAGCACTTACTTGGATCGGATGTTAGTTAGAAGAGGTGATGTAGACTTCCTATCTTGCCCCACGTTCCACTTGCTAGGACACTCGGACCATAAACTTGTTATGGCCCGTTTGAGCTTAAGTGCTAGGCCTAAACTGGCCGGATACTGGAAGTTCAACAGCACCTTGTTGGAGCTGGAGGACTACCGGTTGAAGGTCACTGAGCTAATTCAGCGGGCTTTAGTGGGGGCGGTTACAGGGAGTAAGTGGTGGGTTAGTCTTAAGGCCAAAATTAGGCGCTTCTCTGTCCAGTATAGCCAACGCCTCGCGATAGATAAGGCTAAGGCAAAGAAGAGTTTAGAGGATAAGCTGACCCGGGCGGTGGAGGGGGGAGACCCCCTAGAGTTAGCACTAGCTAAACAAGATCTCAACCGCTTGGCTAGCGAGCGGTATGAAGGTCAAGTAGTTAGGGCTAGGTTAAACAAAGTTTCTAACGAGGCTGTGAATGTTGACGCTGTTGAGCGTAAGGCTGCTTTAAGGCGCGGTTCGGATGGGTACATTCGTAAAGTACATAACCTGGAAGGACACCCCTTAGTATCGACTCGGGAGATCTGCGAGGGGTTTCGGGAGCATCTATCAGTGCGCTTCACCCAACTACCCGGACTCAGGGTTGATGAGTTTGGCAGCTATTTGGCTGACTCGCCCCGCCTCACGGCGGCTCGGGCGGCTAGCTGTGATGGTCTTATTACTGAACATGAGGTCATTACTGCGTTGAAGCAGGTCGGCTATAACAAATCCCCGGGGCTTGATGGTTTACCCTACGAGTTTTACTTGAGGCTGTCGCCCATGTTGGTCCCTATTCTGAAGGATATGTTCAACCATTGGTTTGCCCAGGGTTCCATCCCTGGACAGGTGACCAAGGGTGTGATCACATTGCTGAGGAAAGGTCAACGGCATGGTGGGAAGGAAAACTTTGATGATTTTAGGCCCTTGACTCTGCAAAACACAGAGTTAAAGATTTTGGCAAAGATTCTTGCGAATCGCTTGCAGGTTGTCATCACTGACTTGATCGAACCGGACCAGACTTATGCTGTGAAGGGGAGATCGATTCAAGACAATTTACACTTGATACGCTCGATCATAGAGGGGACAGAAGACGATGCCGAAGCCGCGCTGATCAGTTTGGATCAGTCCAAGGCATTCGATAGGGTCGACCATCGGTTCCTAGGATCTGTGCTAGAGGCCGCCGGATTTAATCCGGACTTCCGCAAGTGGATCTTTGTTCTGTATGACAGGCCGACGGTAGCGGTGCAGATCAACGGTAAGCTGTCGGAGTCATTCGCTGTCTCTCGGTCGGTGCGACAGGGTTGTCCGCTGTCGCCTCTGTTGTATGTCCTGGCGTTGGAACCCCTCCTTCGCAAGTTAAGGGACGAGGCAGCTACACCAGTCCTGCGCGGAATAGCTCTCCCTGGAGGCACACGAGCCAGGGTTTCCGCGTTCGCCGATGACGTCACCGTGTTCGTGTCTTGCCTCACGGACGTTCAAGCGGTGGTCGAGGCGCTCGCTCGATACGAAGAAGTAACAGGGGCCATCTTCAACCGTAGCAAGTCTGTTGGCCTGCGGTTGGGGGCCTGGACCGGGGTAAACTCGCTTCCAGGTATTTTCAGCTGGACCGATGGACCGGTCCGCATTCTCGGTGTCTGGTTTGGACCGGGACTTCAGCTGGAAAAGAATTGGTCGGAAGTACAGTCTAAGGTCAAATCGTCAGTAAAGACTTGGATTGGAAGGAAATTATCCTTGAAGGGTCGGGCGGAGGCTTGTGCTACATACGTCTTTCCGCTCATCCTTTACCGTTTGTCTGTACTTCCTCTCCCTGCAGAACGACTAACCCGCTTACAAGGGCGCCTCGATTCACTTTTGTGGAACGAGGGTAAGCATTATGTCTGCAGAGAGGTCTGTGTTCAAAATCCGAGCGAGGGAGGCCTGGGTCAGCCCAGTCTCTTGTGTCATAGAAACGCCGAGAGATTGGCTTTCCTGGGTCGTTCGCTTGAAGGAGACGCTCCTTGGGTCCCTGTGGTTTAGAACTCGTTTCCCAACCTCAAACCCAACCCTTCGGTAGAAGGTCGTTGTAGACCGAAGGGGGAGTCCAAGTTCTTCTCCGAATGCCGAACCGCTCTTAGAGCTTTGCCGGGGACCAATGTCCTCGATCAGCCAAGGAAGAAACTGTATCGGGATTTAGTGGAGGGGACCGCGAAGGATCCACTTTGTAGGCGGATGGGATGGTCGATGGAGGTTGTCCGTTCTCAATGGCGTTGGGCGCCGGGACGGGAGATTCTGAATAACTCGGAATTCTCCCTGACTTGGCGACTGGTCCGAAATGCGCTGCCCCTCTTCGACGTACTTTTCCGGTATAAAGAACATACCAGCCGCTTCTGTCCGTGCTGTGACGAACGCGAGCCCGAAACAATCGAGCACGCGTTTTTTAGTTGCAGCCGGATACAGCCCCTATTAAGGTACGTCGAGGGGGTAACAGCTCGCATCGATGCCGAGTGTCTGCTCGATCTCGACGTAGGAACTTTTGTGTACAACATGGAGCCGCCGTTCCCCAGGGAGGAAAGTTTGGTTTTCCTGGCGATCCTAGCAGTAGCGCGCATGACCATTTGGATCGCGCGCCTCAAGTTGGTCCACGAAGGGACATCTGTTCCTGATCGGGATCTAATCGTTTACTTTAAACATTTGCTTAAAGTAAAGATCAGATGCGATTGGAAGAGGTTGCCTAGAGTGGAATTTGACAAGAGGTGGGTGCACAGCACTAGTTTGTGCATCCGTCGAGGAGCCAAGTTTCAATACATGTTCCCTCCTTAGGCATGGCATGGGCGGTGCTGGGTCCTACGGAACCCATCCCGCCTAGGTTAGCATTATAAGTTCAGTAAAGTAACTCTTGACTGGTGGTACAAATGAGATCCTGTTCCTGATTTTATTTTTTGGTATTAGAGAACCTCTGAGTCTGCCCAACCCCCCCTGCTCCTCATCTTTATTTTCTGATGCCCCCGATCATCCCCCTACTCAGAGGTCACCTTCCTACCCCCTCCATCCGTTGCTTTATTTTCTCCCACCTCCATTAAGGCGACTTCCCCAAACCCCATTAGGGATGCTCTGCTTGTTTTCGGTTCCCCGGAAAACAGTGGGGGATCTAGCCACATAGAATAGTACAGGGGGGGGGGGTCTTACTAACAACACATTAGTAGATTTTCCTTATTTTTGAAATGAACATTTTCATTAGTTTTTTCCCACTCCACGAATATTTTATGCCAATTAATTCAAGAACTCTTTCTAATGAAATCGAACTTTATTTTCTCACACATACACACACACACACACACAAAAAAAAAAAAAAAAAAAAAAAAAAATGCACACACAACATACAGAAATGAATATACAAATTGTACATAGTTAAATTTTACATTGAACGCTGGGGTTATTAGTTAGATTAGGATCCACAGAGTGATTGAGGTATTTTGGTAAATGTTGCCAGTCAAGAGTAAGACTTCAAAGTCTCATCTGTTACATAGTCAAAAAGACCCTGTACCCTCCCCCTCCCAATTTCTTGTAGGGCCTTGTGCCTAATTTTGTTGAATTGAATTTTTTGTACGTTTTTTATGTTTAATTTTTTCTTTCTCAATAAAATATATAAACAAGATCAAAGTGTAGTATCTGTTCTTCAGATGCTGCACTTCATTTTCTTGTTCTCTTTTGGTGGAGGAGAAATCCTTCACGACTGAGACAATTTTTATTTTTGTACCTTTTCTCCACGTTAAAAAACGACCCTGGTGTCTAACTCTGTCCCGTGGGGAGGCATAGTAAATAGGTACTTGTGTTCCTCATGGAAAGAGAATTTAGAGAATCTGCATAAAATCTAGAAGTGTATTATTATTCAAAGTGTTCTTGAATTTCTAAATAAGTGCCTTATTAAGTTTTCTCTGAGGGCATAAATGAAGTGTATGAAATTTTCTGGGGAAGACAATGGAAGTGTTCCTCAATTTTTAAATCACCTTCTGTGTGTCAAATATCTCTGTGTCCCTACCTGCATGTGACCTACATGAACAAAACCCCCAATCAAACTTCAAATATAGTAGAACCCCGGGATACAGCATTAATCCATTCCAAGGTAGAGATCATAAGGTGAAATCACCGTATGGCGGGGCCTAAGCAAAATTTTGTACAATACATATTAAAAATTAGTAACAAAATGCTGTACAGTATATAATACACATGTATATAATCAAATAACATTATAAATAACACCGTAAGGCGGAGCAAATACTGTAACCAGGGGCTGAAAAAATATTGTATTCCACATAGTAACCTGAAAAAACCGTATCCCAGGGCCACCGCATCTCGAGGTTCTACTTTACATATATTTTGATTTCAATGAAATTCAAATATCTTGAGTGTCATTTTCACAACGTTTTGGTCGATGTAACCTCTGACTTTCTTTACATCTATCTTGTTGAACTTAGCAATGTTTTTCGTGAACTCAGGAATTTGGATGGAAGTTCAAATGGAACCCTTTATTATTTCACTGGGGTAGCATGCTCTTGTTCTGTCAATCATGACTGGATAGTGGCCCTAAGTAATTTGCAATTGTATTTTTTAGTTGCCCTCGCTGAGAATTGAACCTTCAACCTTTACAGTTGATTTTTTCCAGTTATTCTAACCACTGCACCACAGGTCCTTGCGAAATGTTGTGAAATGACACTCAAGATGAGAACAATATTTCAATGAATCTAAATAATACAAATTCTTTTAGACCAGGGTTTCCCAACTTCAGGGTACCATGGAGCTCCTGAGCAGGGCAAGGTTTTTTCACAGAGCACTAAAATTTCTAAAATAAATATGAAAAACATTAATTTCAAATTTTAACGCTAACTAATGATAATTTTTACAACCATTTTTTTGTTTTTGATTAACCAAAGATCGTTGCATTTTTTTTGTTAATTTAAATAATTTGTTTTCAGGAACCATCCTGAAACACTCTGCACCTGTAATTATGTATGATATCTCTTTCCAGTAAAAAGAGAGAAATAATTAAATTTCTGCAGCCATTTAAGTTTCCCATATAAAGCGTTTGGTCCTCTTTAAGAGAGGGCTTCCGGAGCCCATCAGTCTCACTAACGTAGCCCCACTTTGGAACACTCTCATATATTAGGCGAACCATGGCATAGGAAGAACAGTTTTGCATCATATTTTAGTCCATTGCAAATATTAAAAGGAACATATAATGCTACTAAAATTTATATTTAGAATCCTTATTCCAATTTTGATCAAAATTCAATATTTGACTTCCTAGAAAATGTCTAAAATTTATGGAAATTGGAATTGGGTATTTTGTGTGCGATATAGTCGCTAGAAGATTGCCGTGCAGGGCTAACGGACATCCTTCTATTCTGTTTTTTTTTTTTATTTTTTTCATCAGAGACCCTCGCCATTTTTTTAGGTGCATTGTTTTCATCCCGGCTGAGGAACTCTATCTACCTCTGTATCATACTCCTACAGAGAGAGGCTAACAGATGCTTCACCTTGCCCAAGACTAGACGGTATAAGATAGGGACGTTTATCTCTCTGGTATACCTACTAGCTTATCTGAATACATACAGCGTCTTGGATTTCCAAATGGTCACCCTTCTGATACTGGCCAGCATTAACGTCATTTAACTTCGGTAATCTAACGAGAACCGATGTGTTAACATGATTTTGCCGTATGATTGATCTCTTACAAAGTTTTTGTCTATAACTTAAGGGCTTCCAGAGCCTCTCAGCTTCTCTCACAGAGCCATGTATTAGGGGTTATACAGGAGAAGGGGGAGGGGGTCAATAAAATAAAAGAAATTAATATGGCGTTATGAGTGTAGTGTAAAAGTATATAATAGTGAGACTCATTAAATCCCGGGCAACGTCGGGTCTTCCTGCCAGTAGCAGATAATCCCCCTTGTAATATATTAATTGTGTTTTTATTGATGAAACATCAAAATACTCAATAAACACTATTTTTCACCAGAGAATATAAGTCTACCGTGTGTCCTTGATTTTGTTTTTAAATCCATATCGATTATCTCCGCGTTTTGGGAAGGGTTATTATTATACTTTAAACGAATTATTTGGTATTTATACGTTTTTTTTCCTTCTTCTTTATTCGTGCCTTGGGAGGTGATGGTAGTTAAATGCTTAATGATACGAACTGACAACCTAGAAGAGCAAGGTTCGAATCCAGTTTTATTCACTTTCATTTAGGATTAAAAAAAATTGTTTTTTATTCCATTTTCACCCCAAACAAGGCACAGTGCCACTTTGATGTAGGGGGCTACTATAGGGGACATAAGTTGCAGGGATACTGGAGTTGAGCGGCAATATGTCTGTTCACATTACACTTGAACTTCTGAATGTTAGTACTATTGGGAAAGCAGGAACACGAAACGAAATTTCAAAGTCTAGCAGTTCTGGGGAAGTTGGCAATCTTCACACGGTTCCTCTTCTGAGTACTTGATGTCTTTCTAGAAAATTATCGGGGAAACCGATGCCAACAATAATCACCTGATTAATCAATTCATGTGATTTTTTGGAGTATGACATTTTCGTTCTGTTACGAGTACACACATCATAAAGAATTTGTGTATTTAAAAAAAAAATTTTTTTTAATTAGGTTGAATTCTGGACTTGCACCTAATAGTGCATATTTCAGAAGTTAAAACATATTATGATTTCAAATTTCTGAAACATGTTCCGGAAATAAATATTTAACATTTTATTTACCATATATACGCACGTTTCTAAAAAAAAACACACATTTTTATTAGTAAAAGTACATTTAGGTAATAACGTAAACGATTTTCGTTATCAGTAGTATATTTCAAAATGCATGTGTATATTGTTAAATTTAAATTAGAACGTGAATAGTTAAGAAACTAAAACTATATATATATATATATAAGATGCGGTGTTTACCTGATATAAGTGATGTTAAACTTCAATCTAATATAAATACTAAATATTTGTATATGGATGTTTTAATCCCAACCAAATAAAAAAGCTAAATACACACACAATAGAGAGTATAGCTTATTATAAGAGAAAAGAAATCAAAACTGTAAGTTGAAATTTACAATCAAATTTATTGCTCGCTTGAATACTACAAAAAACAATTTGCAAAGTCCTTATTCCATGGAGTTTATCTCTTTCTGTCCTCTGATGAGAAGAATAGCTAGAATAGCATTCTTTGAAACTCCGCGGAATAAGGACTTTGTAAATTGTTTTTGGGAGTATTCAGTTGAACAATAAATTTGATTTAAATTTCAATTTACAGTTTTATTTTTCTAGTATATATAAATATATATATATATAATATTAACTATATATATATATATATATATATATATATATATATATATATATATATATATATATATATATAAATGGGGGAGTTAAAGGAAGAGAATAAGATCAATTCTTTAAGAGGAGACTTATCGGTATAATGCAAATATCAGCAAATTCATTTGGAGCTTATATAGAAACCAATAAATAATAAATCTGTATATATTAGTATATAGTTTTATATCATCATTTTCTTTCTTTATTGCTATATATATATATATATATATATATATATATATATATATATATATATATATGTGTGTGTGTTTGTGTGTGTGTGTGTGTGTGTCTTCAAGTCCAATGTGAACAAGTTCTTGATGAACCGTCCCCCTAAGTAATCCAATTTACAAAATTCCCACTACTTATGTTTACTACGCTATAATCACATTGACTAATGTATACCCATTAACCCTTATCCTCGAGTGCCCTCCTGGCCTTGATAAGTGGTAATTCCTGTGTAATATATATATATATATATATATATATATATATATATATATATATATATATATATATATAATAAAAATAAATATATATATATAAGTTATAAAGTAATAATATTCAATGTAGCTTAATCGCCATATATATTTTATAACTTATTAACTAGCTCTACCTACGTATTGAGCACTGTTGAAGTAAATACTTAAAGTTTACGCATAAATCTATGCTTTTGTATATTAATTTATATGAGTAAATCAAGTAGTTATATATATATATATATATATATATATATACACACACACACATATATATATACACACACATACACACACACACACACACACACATATAGATATATTGTTGGAAAGCACAGAGAGTTTCCGTTTAACGACTTTATCTTGATTTTTTTCCAATTTATGTATTAATTTTTTGTAGTATTATCAAATGTTTACATTTAAAGATTAATACGTAAATTGGAAAAAGTAAAAAAAAAAAAATGTCGTTAAACAGAAACTTCCGTGCTTTTCAACACTATAAGGTTCCAATGAAAACTTGAGATAGCAAACTATGTAAGAAGAAACATACTTCATTCACTTTTTCCGATATTTCGGCTCTGCAGCAGGTGATATTTATGAAGTTAGTTTTATTAAGTTGAAGACGGCTTAAGTACATGTAGAATGGCCGATAAGGTAGAAGCTTGGGGAATGTGTGAGAATGTGAAAGAAAACATATTACAATAACAGTGATAAGCGGGGGAGTGGTATTAGTTATTATGCTGAAATTTTTTGATAGTGCTGTAAGCGAGGTTAATGTGTGTGTATGCATATGTATATGTTCTATCCGCCTTGAATATTTGTAATTTGTTGTTTTTTTTTTTTTTTTTTTTAAATAGGAGTCACCACTTATCAAAGGCCGGAGGCCACTCGAGGATAAAGGATATTTAGTGTACAGTAATCAATGAGATAATATGGTAATAATCGTTATAGTCGAGTATATGTGCCTACATTTGTGATTGGTTTGGATTATCTCTTCTTATATATAAAAGGTACTTTTGTGTGTGTGTGTGTGTGTGTGTGTGTGTGTGTGTGTGTGTGTGTGAGTTCGTTCTCTATGGACACCGAAACAGCAAAATCGTATATATTTTTTTTTCAAATTTCACACAAATGTACCTAACATACCTGAGAATGTTCTTAGATAGGTATTGTATCGGAATGGCCCCGATAAGTATCGAAAATTGATGATCGGAAACATTTGATTAAAGTAGGATTTTGACCAAAGTTAATACCCTTATACAGTCAAACATCGTAAGTGCATTTGAGAAGTTTTATCACCGCACAAGCAGAGGGGTCAAGCATATAAAATCAAAAGTAGATTCTTTGATAAGATAGGGGCACGTTTGAAATGAGTGTTTCTATTTAGAGCACACTTGAACCATAATACTTGACTTTTGCATTTTAAACTTTAATTCAAGCCGTTATATAGAAAAATAATTTTATAAAATCAACAGTAGGTTCTCTACAGTGCAATGTACACTATAATGTATTGTGCGCTAAATCATTGTGGGAAGGCATGTGAAGCTTTCTCCTGGTGCATCTCGGTGGGTCTCTAACAATCAATTGATTTGATTAAAAAATGGGCGATTTTACCAATTTCGATGACAATAAAAGCATTGGAAGCGTGGAACATTTGTTGATTCTCATTCAATCCCAGGCAACGCCGGGTCTCTCTGCTAGTTCAGTATAGAAACAAGGAAACATATGTTTGAAGGAGAGAGAGAAAAGTGGTTGTGTGTGCATCCAGCAAATATATCAGTGATGTTGTGTTGCAGGGTACACAGAGACAAGGCCCAATACTTGGGGAGTTAACATTTATAATAGAAGAGATACAGGGAGCAATTCTTATGACAGTGGAGCTGAGAGATAGATGTGAAGAGAAGTGTTAATGATAGTTCTTTAAACAGGAGGGAGATGCATTATCGGAGAGGGGGGGGGGGCACAGTCAACCTTTGGAAGGGGGCTTTCAATACAAAGTTCTTTATACAAGACAATGAAGACAAAACACATTACCTTGACTGACAAACGAAGACAAAAGACTTACATAACAAATACAAGATGATTATTCGTCCAGTTGGTGATTAGAATTCGATGCCTGTTAAATTGCTACATTGTCATCTTTTCCTGACCTTTCTGCTTCCTAAGAAGTTTCGGTCAGTCTCTCCGATCTGCTCTACCGGACTAACTGTTTCTCTCTTCCCGACTCACTTGGACTGCCTCTGACTGACTATCTGCCTGTATTATAGTCTAACTTAAGTGTATATATTAATTCTGTACTTCTTTGTGACGTCAGCACACAGGCCAAACATGAATCCCATGTACATGCACCTGCTTCCAACATGTGCCCTAGCAACACAAGTCCCAGATTTTGTCTGTGGACATTCTTTAATTCCATTGTACCATTATTCATGCTTCAACCCAAAATGAACCAACACAACTTTCTGTTTACCACATTCTTTGTTGTGTAAGTTATTTCTAGCTTGCATTCCTCACCACAAAGGATAATTCACTGCATTCCTGGAATCGTATCTTAATTAACAAAAATGTATTCGTTTTAACTTTTAATAACTGTGTTCGATTTCAGAATTCTCCTTCAATAATGATATTCGATCCTAATTACTTCGTTACTAAATAAAAACTTGATAGCTGTCCCCTTCAACATATAATAGTGGGAGGTTGGGAGTGACATGTCTAGACCATGAATGATATGTTTTAATGTCATGTGTCCGAATGTCATCTTTGCTAATACCCCTTTTTTTCTTTTACAGTAATGCCTTGAGATACAAATGCACTAACACGAATTTGGAAATACGACGATACATTACATCTACATTTACGTCCTAAAATAGGATGAATATTTGGAGACACGATTTCAAAAATCGCACGACACCAAAAAATCAACAAACGGAAAGCCAAAAAACAATAAATAAATAAAAGTACAAAAAGAAAAGCCCCCCCCCCAATACAAAACTCAAAGTAAGAAAAAAATGAGTGTGTGTATCGTAGGATAGTCTGTCCTGTCTCAGTCTTTTCTCCCTGCCTCCTCTTACTCCTAACTCACCTTCATCAGCCGTTCATCTCTGTCTCCATAGCAAATTGGTTACACTTTTATTATCTATTTTTTTTTTTATCCATCCTTTCTGCTACATTGAGACTTAAATATTAAGCATTTAGTTAATTCATTCAATATTTTTAATTATGTTTAATTTTGCTCCTTTTTAGTTACCATATCCTTCGTGCCTGTGTGGTAGCCTTGCTTATCCCCCTCCCTCTTTCTCCTCCTCCTCCTCCTTGAATGCATCCCGTATGCTAGCACTCACCTAGGCAGTACGTACAAGTCTATTTTTTTTTTTTATTGTTTTTCTTATTAATATTTATTATTATATATCAATTTCCTCTGTCATCACTGGTGTATTTGTCTTTCTTTAATGATTGTTGAATGCAATTTGAACATGATTTGAGATTGTTTTACCCTTGAAACAGATTAATTCTGTTTCTTTAAATTAGAATTGAAATCATATTTTGAGATACGATTTTTTTTTTCAAGATACGTCGGCGGTCATGGAACAAATTAAATTCGTATCCCAAGGTATTGCTGTATTTATTTACTTTTTAAAAAATATATTAGCCATTTTTTAATTATAATAGCCACAATTGAGCCCCTGAGGAGATGATTTGTAACCAAGCCAAATGGGTTAGTCATGCACAAGCACAGTCAAGGCACGACATGCATTAACCCTAAGTCCCAGTGGCTACACTTTTACTTCGTCCTGTGATAGACCCTTTCAAAACGTAACCAGATACTCACTGGCCACTGGAATTATCGCTTTGATGCTCAGAGTGCACAAAACGTGCACAACCTTAAATCTGTGTGGCAGAATCTTTAAGACACTGGCCATTTATTGTTAGTCGTCAGGGTTAAGCTCTTCTTTTACAAGTGCACTGATCAGCAGATTTGAGTTTCTCGCAGTTGCAGATTGGCATCAAGGTTGATCTGGAAATTTGCTCTCAATCGCCCCCACAACAGCGGAGTTACTATTCTTAAGAGCATATGTGAAAAAATTGACCACACCCTGTCTGCTCACCCTTCAGCTAACATCCACATTTGTGGTGACTTCAATGTCCACAATGTGGAATGGCTGACCCACTCTAACAAGACAGATGATGAGGGGAGGTTCTGTTATGATTTTGCCATTGCCTATGACCTCACCCAGATTGTTCATGAACCTACCTGAATGCCCGATACTTCCGGTCAGTATGCTAGCCTTCTAGACCTTTTTCTCACAACTTTCCCTGAGCTTTGTTCAAGTTCCGTTCTGTCTCCTCTGGGATCTTCCGATCACGCGGTTGTATCAGTTAAGATAAAAATGAAATGCAATAAGTCTGGAGATGTACCTCTCCACCGTACTGTATATCGATACTCTACCGCTGACTGGGATAGCTTCCGTACACTTATATCCGATCTACCACTGCATTCCATGTTTAAAAGGATGTGTCCTCCATAGTATCAGACCTGATCGAATGGCTAATTGTAGGCATAGACTGATTCATACAATCCGAAAAATTCCAACAGAAACCCAACAGCCAGCCATGGTTCTCCCCAGAATGTGCTGCTGCCATCGCGCACAGAAATCACTTTTTCCATAGCTACTAACGATACTACTTAGATGCACTAAGACTAAAGCTGCCTTCAGGACTGCCAGCAACCACTGCAAAAGAGTAATAAAAAATGCAAGAGAGCTATATGCTCAGTCCGTTAAATCCAAAGTAGCTGAGCAGCGACTTGCTTTCCACCAGTTTTGGCAAATAGCAAACAGGATCCTGAACAGAAGCGTGCGTTCTATCCCAACCATCATCAATGGACCTGAGGTCATCTCGTCAGCATTTGTAAGGCCAAACTATTTGCCAAGAACTTTGCAGCTAATTCTACCCTATGCGACGAAGGCCATCAACTCCCTGTATTTCCTCCTATAACGAACAACATGCTCTGCAACATACAAATATCTATGCGTGATGTCGAACCTTGATTCCAGTAAAACAACTGGCCCTGACGGCATTTCATTGTGCTGTAAAAGCTTCAACCAGAACTTGCCCCCATACTTACAAAACTGTTTAAGCATTGCCTTAAAGAGAAGTGCTTCCCAACACACTGGAAAACCTCATCAGTATACACTGTATTTAAGAATTAAGGTGATAAGTCATCTCCCTCTCAGTACAGACCAATAAGTCTCCTGTGTGTCATGAGTAAGCTGCTGGAATCCATATTAAATAGAGAAGTAGTCAACCACCTCAGTAGAAATAACCTTCTTAGTGACATACAATATGGTTTCCATTCTGCCAGATTTACAGCAGATGTGCTAACGGTTATATCTCATAGGATTAGCAAATCTCTTGACAAAGGCTTCCTCTCTAGGGCAATTGCTTTTGACATATCGAAGGCCTTCGATAAGGTATGGCATAAGGGCCTACTTCACAAGATTTCCAGTTACAGTATAACTGGAAATGTTTTCTCAATTATTAAATCATTTCTCTCTGATAGGCTCATAAGAGTAGTGGTTGATGGGCAGAAATCAGAGGCCCGCAATATTAATGCTGAAGTCACTCAGGGGTCCATCCTAGGCCCAACTCTCTTCCTGATATACATCAATGATCTCCCAAAACACATACTTAAATCATTCGTTGACATCTATGCTGATGACACGACCATCTATGCCAACACATCAAAGGCCGTAAATGACAATGTTCTGTCAGATTCTCTCTCCTTGAGTGTGTGGCACAGTGGGGGAAGAGGTGGTTGGTTACTTTTAATGCATCTAAAACCAAGCTCCTATCTTTACATCATCAACGCTCTGATCCGCATCTGGGATCAATCGAAATGGATGGCTCTCGCCTAGGGGAAGCTCCATGTTTTGATAAGCTTCTGGGCTTGACCTTTACCTCTGACCTGAAATGGAATACGTACATCAAGTCAGTTGCCAAGGTCACTGGAATAATGGTAGGATCCTTCTACCATTCCAGAAGATATCTCACAACTGATGCAATTCTCTATCTCTATAAAAGCCAAGTACATCCAAGGATGAAGTACTGCTGCCACATCTGGATAGGAGCTGCTAAAAACAGCCTATCCTGCCTTAACAGAGTACAAAATAGGCTTCGTGGCCTAGTGGGTGATGCCCTTTTCTCTTCCCTGCAACCTCTCTCCCACAGGAGAGACGTTGCGAGCCTGTTTTTATTTTATCGTTACTACCATGGCAGGTGCTCGTCTGAACTCCAGCCTCTGGTCCCCCCTCGCTAATCTTACACGATAAACACCCGCCTAGCTGAAACCACTGTCAAAAATTTTCCCCACTCCTTATCTGTGCCAAAATCAAAATGTAGATTCCATGAACAAAGCTTCTTTCTTAGAACTGCACGCCTGTGAAACTCTGTTCCGGTTGCCTGTTTCCCACTTGACTACAACCTGGATGTTTTCAAGTCCAATGTAAACAAATTCCTGATGAATTGCCTCCTTAAGTAAGATACTTTATCAAATCTCCAACACTAACGTACTGTACACACAATAACCCTTATCCCCGAGTGGCTTCTGGGCCTTGATAAGTGGTGAATACCTTGTAAAAAAAAAAAATTTACTGGATTATCTTTTAAATATCATATAATAAATGTTGTCTATTTCTCTGTCGAGTTTGGCGTCTGATGTGATGGTACACCTGGTGAACGGTCTTCAGCTTAGTCTCGCCAATGGTGATGTGGGAAGGGCGGTACTCCCGACATCACCTGGGGAGCTGTTTGGTGGAAAACTTCCGTCTTTTTCAAGCTCTCAAGTCTGAAGAGCTGCGCCTGCACAGTTCTTCGGACTCGAGGTCAGCTTGAAAAAGACGGAAGTTCTCCACTAACCAGCTCCCCGGATTGGCAGATTTTACAACAGAATCTGGAAAAACAGACACTTAAAAAATTGCACAAAAATCAGTGTGTACAGAGCCATAGTACTCTTCACCCTCCTGTACGGCTTTGAGTCCTGGACAATTTACCGCCACCAATTACAACTCCTCGAGCATTTTCATCAGTGCTGTCTCTGCACCATTCTCAACGTCCACTGAAGTGACTATGTCACCAATATTGAGGTCACCGTGCGGGCGGAAATCACCAGCATCGAGACCATGCTGCTGAAGTCACAACTACGCTGGGTCGGGCACATCTCCAGAATAGACGATCATCGCCTGCCCAAGATAGTCCTATATGGCGAACTCTTTACTGGCTATCATGACAGAGGGGCAGTGGCACCGAAGAAAAGATATAAAGACTCTCTGAAGAAGTCCCTCGATGACTGGCACATTGACCACCTCCAGTGATCTGCTCTCGCTGCTGACCGTGTTACCTGGCGACGTACTGTCCACCAGGCTGTCGCCACCTTTGAGATCTCCCGCACAAAGAATCTGTGGGAGAAGCGCTGTAGGAGGAAGATTCGGGAAGCCTCAGCAGCCACACCTGACGTGACTTTTGACTGCAGCCGCTGTGACCAAATCTGCTTGTCCCGCATCGGGTTCGTTAGCCACAAGCGTGCCTGCAGCCAACGTGGAAACCCCCTCCCCCGTCATAGAATCTTCGTTCGTGAAGTACTGCCAAGAGAGAGAATATATATATATATATATATATATATATATATATATATATATATATATATATATATATATATATATATATTTCTTTTTATATATATCTATATTTTTTTCTTTCTGTTTTATTTTTATCTTCTTGTTTGAGACATTTGATTTGTCTCTTTTTCTCTCTTCTTCTTTTTCTTCATTTCAACGATTTAGATAATTTTTTTTATGAATAAGCATATCAGAAGGAACACTGGCGAAGAATATCTCTTCGTTTATTTCTGACTGAGAGTGTAGTCCTATTTAAATAATATTTAGATTGTATTATAATTTTCTAGCCGCCAATAAGAAGAAGAAGAAGAAGAAGAAGAAGAAGAAGAAGAAGAAGAAGAAGAAGAAGAAGAATATTGATGATACTAATAGTAAGTAGAAACTGGAACGGTATAATTGTAATTCACCCCCGCCCTGGCCCCTGCCCCTCTCTTTTGTTGTCACCATAAACTGGCGCCACATCAAATAAGCTAAGGAGGGTCAAGGAGGATAGAAATACCAAGGAGAGAAAGCAGTAGCCAGACATCCCATGGATGAATGCAAAGAGGACTAGGATCTTCGGGAGGCTTACTGACACCCAGATTTCAGTGAAGACTAATGATCGCTGCCAACGTGAACTCAATGGTGAGCGGCTGTTGCGATAACACAAATTAATCGGGTTCCTGCTCCCCAACTGTACTGAGATGCAGGAGTCAAGTGTAATGTGAACCGACATCTTGCTGCCCAACTCCCCACATAGCACCCCTGTAGCTTATGTCCCTAATAGTAGCCCCCTACATCAAAGTGGCAATGTGCCTTGTTTGGGGTGAAAATGTAAAAAAAAAAAAAAAAAAAAAAAAAAAAAATCTGCAAAGATTATCGAAGGAGGAGAGTGCTGGAAATCCGGGGAGACTTGATGTCAGTAAGACTCCAGAGAACGCCACAAGTTGTACTCAAAGAGAAATCTTTGGTAATTGCCTGTGTGATTACTAGGGCTGTGACAACAGCATATTCTTTTCATTGTTTTGACTCTCGAGTGTGTATCCGTTGATATCTTATATGCTTTTATGTAGAGATGTGGTTCTCGGTTGATTAACCGTGTCTGTGTCGGATATATACTGGAGAGTCAAAACAATGAAAAAAATATTCTGTTATCATAGGGCTAGTGATTACTCCTAGTGAGTAAATGATGATGATGATGATGATGATGATGATGATGATGATGATGATGAGAAAAAACGACAACGACAACAACCACAAACAGACAACCAGTTCAGATACCGTTGATTGTATTTACACACAATGCAAACGAACGCGGAATATTCACGTTTTAAGATCGCCCCCTTCCTCCGGGTCTCTCTCTCTCTCTCTCTCTCTCTCTCTCTCTCTCTCTCTCTCTCTCTCTCTCTCTCTCTCTCTCCTTATCCTATTGTCAGCATTTTTGTTTGTTAACCCTACTTACCCTACCCGCATCACCTCCTCCTCATCTCTCACTTTATATTCTCGTCCCAGTCAACCACGGTCTTTTTATATTATTATTGATCTCTCTCTCTCTCTCTCTCTCTCTCTCTCTCTCTCTCTAGTTTCTTTCTTCTCGCTCGCTTCTAAAATTAGAGTGCCTATAATATCACCCGCCCCGCACTATCTTCTTTTGTAATCCTCTCACGTAACTGCAATAGAAACGAAAGACGTCCCGACTACTGATTCCGCCGTCTTCAGGCAGTCGCGTTAAAAAAAAAAAAAAAAAAAAAAAAATAGTTATGTTTGTGCGGCGTTAACAATTTAACGAAAGAAAGAAACACAAAAACAACTCCAAGCGGGCCAAACAACGCACGATCTGTAGACAGACGATATCACCGCAATTTTGCTGAAATAACACACACACACACACACACACACACACACACACACACAGAGTAGATTTACGTATGTGTGTATGTCTGTGTGAAAATAATTAACCGATAAACTCTGGTCACAAAACACTGAAATTGACAGGAAATTGTAATCAAAAACCAAGGATGGTTTATAACGAGTAAAATCTTTGTTTGGATTGATGAATAACGCGTACAGAAATATGTTGGCAAAAACCAACAATGTAGCGTTTGCTAAGGTCTTTTTTAAAACAAAGATTGCAGTTCATGTTCGCTTAAAGTAATCCCTTCATTTCTTTCTTTTTTTTTTTTCTATTCTGAAGAAGATCGGTTAAGGGCTGAGCCAAGTTGGCGCAGTGAGGTATCATCTATAAAAGTTAATTAAACCAAGAAATTTCCATAGTTTATGAAGAGAAGTGGGAATAGGGTAATCGACAATAGATCGAACCTTCTCAGGCAGGGAACGCATGCTGTCCTTGTCAATAATATGACCAAGAAAAGATAATGACGAAACACCGAACTCACATTCGTTTGAGTGGGTAATCACGCTGTATTTCGATGGTCTGTGAAATAATTTGTTTAGGTATTGAATATGTTCCTATGTGGACGAGCTTGCCACTAATAAATCGGCGATATGTACGTGTAAACGAAAGGCAATCCACGTGTAACTACGTCTATGAGCTGTTGAAAAGCCTGGGCGGCGTTTCTCAATCCAAAAGGCATTTCTGATGAATTCAAAAAGTTCAAACGGAGTAGTAATGGCGGTCTTGGGGATGTCTTCGGGATCGACAGGGATTTATTTGTATGTGCGCATGAGGTCGATTTTGGAGAAAATTAATTTTCCGTTGAGTGAATTGGAAAAATCTTGCAAGTGAGGGGTTGGGTTATTATCCGGTATTGTCCGGCTGTTAAGTGCCCTATAATCCCCCACAAAGACGCCAGTCACCCGATATCTTCTTAGGGACCATGCAAAGTAGTAATAGAGAGTTGTTGTGAGATGGACGAATGATGCCTTGTTCCACCATGTGTTGAAACTCTTGTTTAGTTGCTTTCAAGCGGTCGGGTTGGAGTCTGTGCAGACGCGCGCTTATGGGTGGACCTTGAGTCTGTATATGATGCGTGACGTCATGTTTGACAGTATCATCCATGTAGACAGGTTGCGTAATGTTTGGAAAGCATCGAAGTATTTTAGTGTATTCATCTTCCGTGTTTTTTAAGAGGACTGGGCTTATTTTTGCCAATTTGCTGTTTCTGTCTTGCACTGATAATCTGGTATTGTTATCCAATATTTTCCTGCGTTTGATGAGTATGCCGAAACGGTGAAGGAAATCTGCCCCAAGTATTGGAAATGGAAGCTCCCCCTACCATGAATATCTATTGAAATGTGTGTTTTAAACATAGGTCTAATGTCATCAATTTGTGACCGTAGGTTGGAATGGTTCGCGGCTTGTAAAAGAAACAGTGTCTGCGTGCATCATTCCTTTACCAGCTTGCTTGGGATAACACTCACTTCTGCTCCTGTATCGTCGAGAAGATGTGTACCTGAATTCCTGTCAGTGCCGTAGAAAATGCGATGTGTACAATGCCAGCCAGGGGTGTCAGTCGCATTTATCACCTGGCTGTGTCGTTTCCCGACGATTTAAATGTTTGTGTAAATGCACAGGGCTGTTGGCGTCTCACAGCTTTTTCTCCATAACGATGATAATAATAGCATAATCGCATATCATCACTGTTGTCTTGACAAAGGTATCTGTTCTGACTCTCAGAACGTCAGCGCCAAAATTTGTTCTGTTGAGGATAGTATGGTTTGTGCTGTCTTGTGGTTGGATTCCGTATCTGGTTGCTTAACTCCTGTATGCGTTCAGCTGGCTTTTTAAGCACCTCTTTGATGTCTGTGGTGTCTTTGTCAGCTCCAAGTGTAGTGAGGGAGATGGTCAGGGCTGCAGTTTGGTTGACTGGGGAGACTGATGCTGTAACCTTTATAATTTTGTTGGCAAGGTCGGCCAAAACTTCAACTGGTGTCATCTCTCGGGTGGACATGAGTATCATTTGGACTTTGGATGGCAGTCTATTGACGAATAGCTGTTTCAAAATGTCCGGTTGGGATGAGTTCTCACCTCGTAATCGCTTCATCCTTCTCAAAAGTTGAGAAGTCTTCCTATCACCCACTTCTTCTTCCATGAGGAGCTGACAGAGACGTTTTTGTTGCGAATCCAATGTTCGTTAAATCAGTTCTCACTTAAAAGTGTTGTATGTAACCGATCTAGGTGGAGTCATGATTAAATCACGCATTTTGGACAGTACTTGGTATGGTAGCGATGCCATCATGTAGTTGAGTTTGGTAAGCTTGCTGTGGATTCTTTGCATATTCTGCGTGTGCGAACCAAAGTGTGGGATCATCTGCCCAAAAAGATGGGACTTTAACCAATGTCAGCGTAGTTGGATTTGATGACACTGTGTCATTTTCTATTTTTATGCTGTGTGAGTGTTTTGGTCCGGCGCTGTCGTCCGGTTAGTTCTCAATCATGGTCCATATACTGCAGGTGTTATGATTTACTGAATTTTGCTATTGTTATTTATTCAGCGATGTTATTCAAAATTAGCGACCCAGTGTCCTGTCCAAGTAGTCATCAGTTTTCGGATTCACATGCGGAGTCACCAATTTGTTGGAGTATGTGCAGAGGTTGCATGTTGCTTTTGTAGTTGGGGTTACCACCTTGTAGGCACACGGAGGAGTTACCATTTTGTAAGACCTGACTGTGGAGTCACTAACTTGTAAGGGTGTGAGTCAGCATTCACTAATCCATATCAATTTTTAGGACCGACGTTGCAAGTACAGAAATCTCTTAAACACGAAAGTAATAGGGTATCCAAGGACCCGCTAAAGGTAAATTTAACGAGATCGCCAATTAGTAGAAAGGTGTCACATCCTCACATATATAAAAATAACTCCGAAAAATAATGAAACCTGACAAAGAACTCAAAATCACTGTATTAATATGGAATAAACAATATTTATTTATATGTTAGGAATATTAATTTGAATCGTTCCAACGTAAGTTTGTTTTTGTAATGCGTGTTCATTATTCAAGATTAACAAGTTGCGGATTTTGTGAGAATAGCATGGAGTTTGAAATTACGGATTTTTCTGTATTCAGAGTGCCACACGTGGCTTGAAATAAATGTGATTATTTTTTTGAGAGAAAAATGAACAGTCCATAATCATGAGGGTGAAAGTGCACGTGTGTTCATCACGTAAAAAATTGTAATTCGAAATAACATTGTTTAAAAAGGGAGTATTAAATTCCCAATCAGTATGATAATTTTCCATGACGAGGATTAAGGTGCATGTGCATAGTGCACAAATTCAAGACACTGGATTTTAACGCCTCCCAGTGGCGGAGTTATTCTGACATACGGTTTTGGGGAAACAAGAGAAAAACTGATTTGATTTTCGCAGCAAATCTTTATATAGGGATGTTCTCGAAAGTGCCAGCTTGATTGCTGCATCTCTATGCACGAAAACATAACATAGTTCCTTAATTCCATGTGTGGATGTGGTTTGATCACACCGTTCGCACGTTCTGATACGCTTGGGTGTTGAAAACGGTGATTGATATGAAAATATTCCTGCTGTATGTTACTGTCGCTACAGCATATTAAAAATAGCTTAAAAGTGGTTTAATTTTAAATCTTTCTTATCTATCTGTCGATAGTTCAGACGGTAGGGAATGCGGCTGGAGCACTAAATGTCTTGGTTTCGATTCTAGCTGATGGCATCCAAGTCATTTTTTAAAAACTTTTTAAATCAATAATACATATATATAATATTCAATAGAAAATTCGTTCCAACATAATAATAGATGCACTGAGACTAAAGCTGCCTTCAGGAACGTCAGCAACCACTGTAAAAGAGAAATAAAAACAAGAGAGCTATATGCTGAGTCCGTAAAATCCAAAGTAGCTGATTAGCGGCTTGGTTCCCACCAGTTTTAGCAAATAGCAAACAGGATCCTGAACAGACGCGTGCATTCTATCACAACCATTATCAATGGACCAGAGGTCATCTCGTCAGCATCAGACAAGGCCAAACTATTTGCCAAGAACTTTGCAGCTAATTCTACCCATCAACTCCTCGTATTTCCTCCTATAACACACAACACGCTATGCAACATACAAATATCTGTGTGTGAGGTCACCAAGCTAATCAAGAACCTTGATTTCAGTAAAGAAACTGGACCAGACGGCATTCCAATTATAGTGTTAAAAAACCTTCAACCAGAACTTGCCCCCATACTTACAAAACTGTTTAAGCGTTGCCTTAGGAAGAAGTGCTTCCCAACACCCTGAAAAACCTCATCAGTATGCCCTGTATTTAAGAATTCAGGTGATAAGTCATCTCCCTCTCAGTACAGACTAATAAGTCTCCCGTGTGTCATGAGTAAGCTGCTGTAATCTATATTAAATAGAGAAGTAGTCAACCACCTCAGCAAAAATAACCTTCTTAGTGACACACAATATGGTTTCCATTCAAACAAGTAAAATATTTGTTTATTTTCCTAATATTACGTTGTGATTTGGTTTCAAGCGCACTTGATGCGTATTTTATTTTTTATATATATATATATATATATATATATATATAAATATGATAATTTATGTATATGTATGTTTATTTTTATTTTCTATTGTTAAATTAAAATTATTTTGTATCACTATCTTAGAGTAAAGTTTATCCTGTAAACACAGTTGTTCGCTATTTCTCTCCTACAGTTTAATAGATGTTGGGGTTCTTTAAAGTATAGGATAGCAAATTTTTCATGAAGGCATAATCTACATGGATCGGCTAAGTCTCTACATGTGTTTGCCTATCTTACTATTTTCCATTCGACTACTGGCAAACGTCTGCTTTCTTTGTGTTCCCAGTATTTGTTTGCTAGTGTTATTTTCATTCGGTGTTTGTTATTTTTTAACATACTTTTGTGGTCATAATATCGGGTTTTGAAATCTAAGGAAGACATACCTACATAATATTTCTTGTTATTTAGGTTTTCTTTCAAAAGTTAATGCTAATCCAATATACGTAAACCCTAAGTCCAATCACCCACCATTCGTTGTTCCTGCTGTTGAATCAGCTCTTGCTAACTGGTGACCCATTCATAACATTCATGTTTTATCCATCTTTTTCATTCGCCAATTTAACTACATGTATATTAAAAAGTAAAATACATCAGACATTTCAATCTCTCTGTCAAGAAAACCTTATTCATATATACTTTACCACTAAGGCATAATCTTTGAATACCACACCATATGCACTGAGAAAAGTTACTATTCCCCACCAACACACACTACATCCAAATTTCTTCAGGATTGTAACTAACCTATTAACGGTTATCGTTCATTTTCTAGGACATAAATTAAAATTTCACTGGAACTTTTATTACTGCATATATTTCATCAAGGAGAAATGCTTGAAAAACATCATCCGTCTCTCAAGTATTTAAAAATACTAGAAATCAGTCTTCTGCATCTCGGTACAGACCGATTAATCTTTTGTGTATTATGTGCAAGTTGCTTGAATCTGTGATAAATCAAGAAGTTGTCAATCAGAAACGGTCTACTCAGTGACAAGCAATATGAATTTCGTCCTGCAAGATCAATAACTGATGGTGGTGACTGCAATAAGGATAAGTGAATCTATAGAAGGGGCTTCATTGGTGACTGTAATAAGGATTTGTATTTATAGAAGGGGCTTCATTTCTATATCAATAGTTCTTGACATATCAAAGACCTGATATTGGGTTTTGTCATAAAGATCTATTTCACGAGCTTGCTAACTGGAGAATATCTGGAAATGTCCTCTCAACCATAGAATCCATTCTTTCAGATTGGTTCATAAAAATAGTTGCTGATAGGCAGAAGTCTGAAGCACATAACATTAATGCTGGCATGCCTCAGGGTCTATTTTTTAATTTTGAAACAACAACAAGCATGTAAGACAAAAGAAATTTGCATCTTCAAAAAACAAAAAACAAAAAAATTCGACATTCTCGCGTTCGCTTAATTCATATTCTAATGATTTATTTTCTGACCTATTGTCACAATCGATTTGCTGTTTTTATAAAAGCTTGATTGCGTGAATATTAAAATATTTAAATTTGTTGAAAACGTTTGGCGTAGCTACAAAAAAAAAACATCTAAAGAAAAAACAAGCAAAACATCAAAAGCGGGTACAACAACAATCACAACAACAACTAAAATAATAACGATAACGACAAAAATAACAAAACAAAAAACAACAGGAAACAACAACAGGAAACAACAACAATAACAAAAACAGCAGAATAAAAATAACAACAAACAACAAAAAAAACAAAAAATCTACTAGAGCAACAACAAAAACACCTATAAGAACAACAAAAACAATAAAAACAACACAACAATAAGAATAATATAATAAACAAAAACAAAAATACCAGTGAAACAACAACAGAAACAGCAATGACAAAAACACTACCATCGCTAACAACAACTATAATATTAACAACAGCAGAAACAGCAACCACAAATGACAACAAAAACGACAACTACAATAATAACAATAACAAAAGCCACCACCATCACGACTACCCACAACAAAAGCAGGGAGCTGACAACTTGGGTGTGCCAAGTTTGAACCAAGTTCATTCCACAGAAACATTGTCATTTAAGAACGTTGGCAACCGTCACGTGATCCCTGTCATAAGTACCCGATATCCTTCTAGAAAGAGTTCCTAATAGAATGATATTTGGTAAACGAATGCCAACAAAAATCATCATCATTATCATCATGAATAATGTGGTCCCTTCCGTAAGTACCCGATAATCATTCTAGAAAGAATTCTAACCAGAAAGATATCGGGGGAAACAAATGCCAACAAAAATCATCATCAAGAATTATGCTCAACAACAACAACAACAACAACAACAACAACAACAAAATCAACAACAAACAACAACACCAACAAAATCAACATCAACAACAATAACAACAAAATCAACAACAACAAACAACAATAACAACAAAATTAACAACAACAGCAACAACAACAGCAGCAAGTAAAAATACGAAAACAAAAAAAGTAACAACCACAAGAAATAACAAAAGCAGCAAAAACCACAAGAAGACAATACAAACAACAACAACAACAACAACAACAACAACAACAAAAACAACAACAAAAACAACAAACAAAAAACACAATGATAAAAATAGCACCAACAATAAAAAAAAAAAGATGAAAAACAAAAACTATGCCGTCCCACATTCAAATTGGCTTTGTGCCATATTCATCGATGTGGGGGAGGCGAACAAATACTGCAAAAAGATCTACGATTGCCTTACGTTTCTAAGGCAACCCAGTAACCTCTTTCGAAATTGCAGTAGTTATAATTCCTGCAGTGTTCCATTGAAATAAATTTTACAAGTGTTGTATTTAATAGCTCAAAAAATTCGCCCCCATGAAGTTCGTCCCTCCCCGGTGGAGGGCATACAAGTAATTACTCTAGTAATTATTATTATTATTATTAGAAGTTTTCACACAGGCCATGATCAAAGATTTCTTTTTGAGAATAGTTTGTGGTGTTCCCTGGAGTCTGGATGACAAGAGAACCTCAAATGTTTCCACTAAGGGCTCATATTTACTAGTTTTGGGATGATTAATCAAAATTGGAATCGGGAATAAAAAAATAAGAACTTTTGGGGTATCGGAATTGGTATCGGAATTGGTATCGGGATTGTAAAAATTTGTGCATATTTTCCAATGCCAAAAAACGATTCCTTTAATTATCTTTTTTTATTTGATTTTGTTTAAAACAAAATCTTCCACTGGTCGCAGTAATGTTAAAAGGATAAATAGTTATTGATTTCTACTACCAATAAACTTAAAATCTATGGATTACCATCTCCCATAAATGTGTTTTTATGTTTGAGAAAATATATGCATAATTAAAATGTGTTTTTTACGTTAATCGGGAAAAATAACAATTTTATAGTTAAATATTTAGAGATGTATAATGAATCAGAATCAGAATCGGTAATTGTATCGGAATCGGGAATTTAGGATGGAATCATCCCATCGCTAATATTTACTACCACGCACATGTCGCTTCAGGAGAGGAGATTTAAATTTTGTTGACCACGTGGATATAGATACTCCAGAAAATGATTTTCTTTGGAAATTAAACATACGTTCATGAGGAGTACAGTTGGAGGCAATAGAAAGTAATAAGCGTATACAATGGAGTACTGCATCTAGAGCTTTTTCCTAGCTAGCAATAGGGATATTACTCGACCGCAGCGCTAGGTTCGCCATTTGCCAGATAATTCCATTGTATCTCTCTGCTTGTGGATTGAAAGTGGTGGTTTGCTTAGTGGTGATGCGTTGAAAGTGTAGGAATTCCTTAAGCTCATCTGACATGAAAGCGGTGCCCCAGTTGGAGTGCACGGAAGAAGGGTTTTCAAAAATGGAAAATAGGTTTGTTAGATATTTTTTTTACCATAGCTGCTGAGACATTAGCACAAGGGTAGGCGAAAGGGAAATGGGAGTATTCGTCAACCACAGTAAGTATGTACTTATTACAAGTGTTTGATGGTAGAGGTCCTTTCATGTCAGATGAACTGAAAGGAATTCCTACATTCTCGATGCATCACTATTAACCGAACTACCCCCTTCAATCCATGAGGCAACAGACAAGCAGATAGATACAATGGCATTATCTGGCAAATGGTTAACCTAGTGCTGCAGTCAAGTAATCTCCCTATTGCTAGCTGGAAAAATGTTCTAGATGTAGCACTCCAGTGTATACGCTTATTATTTTATCATTGTGCTTGTTGTTGTTTTTGTAGCTGAAACAGGCAAGTTTTAATTTCCACCTTGTAATCTTTTAATTTTTTATTTTGCTTTTAACTTTTAGGGTTTAGCATGAAGGAGACAGATTTTTGATATGTGATGAGTTTGAAATGCTTTCCGAGTAATAAAAGTCGACAATTTCAAATCACTTGTAAAATAGCATAAGCTTCCTTTATCACTGCGGAATGCTTTTCTTCTAAAGAAGTAAAAGTTCTTGAAAAGAAAGCTACAGGCCGACAGTTTGAGTTTCCAACGCATAAGTTTCTATTTCCAAAGATGAATTATAGTGTATACTTGCTTCATTAGGATTTAACAATCTCCTTCTTTAGGCAATTGAAGGCATCGGACTGTTTCTCAGTGAAAGGGAAACAAGTAACTCTAGTTACGAGATATGATTTTTCAGAAAAATTGGATATCCACCAAGAATAGTGGGAGAACATTCCTATCGCTCATCAGAGGAAAGTGAGGTTCTTCAGCATTAGTAGGTCCATCAATCTCTTAAGTCAATCGAGGTCGGGTTTTATTGACCTCTTGTTTATGGTATACCCATCAAGTTCATGGAGCTAAGTGAATAATGGCATTTACTTTTATTCTGAGTTAGGCCGTACTTTGATAGTGATCCATGAAGCGCTTCAGATTGCTGTCACGCTCTCTCTGATTATGACGACATATAGTGACGTCGATATAGGCATGGGTACCTCGGAAATGTTCTTACTTTATCATATCATACAGTCGCTCGCTGGAAACTGACCACCTCATTAGTCACTCCAAAAGGAATTCTACAGAATTGGTACAGAGATCCAGCAGCTTCGAATTCTGTATATTTCCGTTCGTCTGGTTTGATGGCAACTTGGTGATATGCACTAGTCAAATCAAATGTACTGAATGTTTGATAGCTGGCAATCTCGTTTACAATGTCCTCTATCCGAGGAAGGGGGTAAGCATTTAATAGAGTGTAACGGTTTATTGTCTGGGAATAATCCATGACAAGTCTTTTCTTGTGATTTACGAGCGATATTGCTTGTGTTTGGGCTCACCATGGTGAATGAAAAAGTTCTATAATTCCTTCCTTTGTGATATTTCTGACTGAATGAATTTTAAGTCAGGTAAGCTATGTCTCCTGGATTTAAAAGCTATTGGATAACAGTTAAGAGTTATATTAGCAAAAAAGAAAAGAATAAGGAATATTATACATGGCAATATTTCCACATAAGGGGGGGAAGGTTAGGGTTAGAGTTAGGGTAAGAGAGGAGGTACTTTTACTGTAGAGTGTTGGTGTAGAAAACTATACCCAAAAATGACATTTCAGCACAGGTTAGACATAACGGATAGCTTGACATTACGGTACTCTCTATCATTCAAGTGGAGGAATACTATACAATGTCCTACGGTTGGGGACGAATGGGAATTGCTTGCCATGAAAATTCCTTCTTTACTTGGTGAGATAGTTAGTCCAAGCTTTTTAATCTTGTCAGGGTGAATAAAATTTTCGGAGCTTCCTGTATCAACGAGTATATTAATAGAATTACGTTTGATTTTCCCACATAATGTTGAGCAAGATAGACTCTCAAGTTATATGTCTGAATAGAAGAAACAAAGATAGACTTACTGAGATTGATAGCAGCAGCAGCTGTAGGCGATCTACAGACTCGAAAAGTGTTCTTTATTTATAGAATTTTTGTAGATATAGTTCTGAGCATAACACTTAATTCTGTTATGTTTCTGGTTTCCACAAAAGAAACATTGTTGTCGCGAGACCACTGCTACTATGTATTCTTCATTGTCGTCCATTTCTCCAGTCTAAATAGATGTATTTACTGAAGAGTTCTATTGGGAGTAAGATACTAGTTGCTTTTGAGCTGTCTCGAGTATGAGCACTTGGTCATAAACAGTTTTTAAATCAAGAGTGTTATTTTTTAAATGTCTTTGTCGGATAAGATTTGATGAAATTCTGTTGATAAAGGCATCTCAAATATGTTCGTCCCTAGCCTGTGTAGGGAAAATTTTGGTGTGACTGCAGTCAAGGAAGCGGACTGCTAAGGGTGGCATGTGTGAACTCGAAACCCGACTGATGGGACACAGAAAGGCGACAAATCATCAGGTTCGATCGCGTCTTAATTTGCATAAATGAGACAATATAAGGCTGGCAGTGAAGAGGTCGGAAAACGAGTTGAGTCCAGTGGAGCTCTCGAGAACCAGACTGAACATGTTAGAACGGAGAATGTTGCCAAGAATCCAGTCTAGGCTTTTTTTTTTTTTTTCGATTAGAGCCTGTATTTCTATAACTGCTCAGAAATTGCAGTCCTTGGCAAGTGTTTTAAAACTTGGATATATTGGTCTACGCTTTCGTCGGGTTGCTGTTGACGAGTATTCAGTAAGTGCCTGCAAAACATACTATTTTTAGGCTGGACAAGACTCTTTCCAGAATGTTCATGACTAAACTGTAGTTGTTGGTGTCCAGAATATGCTTGAAGATAGTTGGAGAGATACGCTTAATGAGCAGATTCAATTTAAGCCTGTCTGTTATAGGTGTTTTATATTGTGTTTTACAGGTTGCATGAGGAATATGTTGAATGACCTTTTCCAGTGTTGCCAGATGTCTGCAGTATCGGGTTTGCTCGGGTTCAAGTCTAGTTGTTAATGGTTTAAGCTACTTTTCCATCCTGGATTTGCTAGCATAATAAATTGATATAGAAGAGGACCGGATAGAGTAAGGAAATACAAAAGGAAAACAAGAATAGCTTGAGTAAGCTTTATTCTGCTAACAAATCAGCATAGGGTATTTATAACGGAGAGTATGAATATTTGAAGATATAACTATAAGAACTTGAAGTGTAAACTTTTCAAAAATTACTGTATTCGCTATTAAATAATCAAAAAGGGTTGATATGCCATAAAGCCATAAAGCAAAACAACTAGCCACTCAACTTCTATATGGTTGTCTGGTGTCAGAGTTTTACATAGAGATGAAATTTAGACAAACTCTAAAAAGTAAATGGCTTTAATTGCTACCTTTTTCTTTCTCCCCTTCTCTTCATCACTTCAAAAGCAAGTTAGTTTCCACAGAAATGTGTTAACTCAAAATATTTTCCACCAAAAGTAACAAGTCTACGTCAAAATAACAAGCCAATGAGAACTTAGAAACCCCTATAAAACAATGACCTGGTCAACTGAAATCAAAATTCTTCCTGTAGCGGGAGGGGGGGATGGGGGAGGGACCTGTGACATTCTTTGACCCTCAACGTCAACAAAGCCCATACTAAGAGACTGGCATGCCCCATGCTGAAATTTCTTTAAGCATGCTGCTACACACACACACACACACACACACACACACACACACACACACACACACACACACACACACACACACACCATTGAAATAAACTTTCTACTACTTTTGTTTATTTCTTATTCAAGAACTTTAAAACTTCTCAACAAACTTTGGCTTTTCAAAGTATATTTTATATTTCTGAAAAATTGTTGATATAAGTATATTTTAATTTATTTATTGCAGACGCTTATCCTCATCTTTCTTAGTTGTTGTTTCACAACGTTTCGGCCAACAATTTTGCTGGCCTTCGTCAGATGGTAACTGTGATGGGATAGGAATTCTGAATCTCCTAACTGCTAACTCCTAACAAAAAACAACAACTAAGAAAAGATGAGGTTAATAGTCCGCAATAAATAAATTACTAAATAATACCCATTTCAATAATGAATTCCCATTAAATAATTTAAATTTCTCTACCCTGCAACCTCTCTCCCACAAAAGAGACGTTGCGAGCCTATCCTTGTTTTATCGTTATTTCCATGGCAGGTGCTCGTCTGAACTCCAATCTCTGGTCTCCTCTCGCCAATCTTTCACGAAAAACACCCGTCTAGCCGAATCCACTGTGAAAAAATTCCCCCACTCTTTATCTGTGCCTAAATCAAAACGTGAATTCGATGAACAAAGCTTCTTTCTTAGAACTGCACGCCTGTGGAACTCTGTTCCGTCTGCCTGCTTCCCACCGGACTACAACTTGGATGTGTTCAAGTCCAATGTTAACAAATTCCTAATGAACCGCCCCCTTAAGTAAACACGTCATCAAATCTCCACACTAACGTAATGTACTTGCAATAACCCTTATCCCTGAGTGGCTTCCGGGCCTTGATAAGTGGTGATCACTGTGTAAAAAAAAAAAAAATATATCTCTAGAATGCAGTTAGGAGATTCGAAGTTCCTATTCCGTCGTGGTTACCACCTTATGAAGGTCAAAGGAATAGTTAGTTAAAACGTCAAAAAGCAACAACTAAAAAAAGATGAGAATAATAGTCCGCAATAAAATAAATGAATAAATAAAACTCATCTCAGTAATGAATTCCAATTAAATAACATATATAAGTATATTTTGTTCATGAATTCATGTTTTATCGCTTTCATTGTTAAATTTCTGTTGTAGAATTAGTACTTTTATTCATCTTTTTCATTCGCCAATTTAACCACATGTGTATCAATTGTTGGGTTTGTATTACTGTACACATAGATTCGAAAAAGTTGTCAAAAAACAAATATATAACAAATAAATATTATCAAAGGCAAGATAAGTTACTTTTCTACCAAACTGGGTACATTTTTTTTTGTTTTTATTCAATATAACATTTATTCAGCTCGAAAAACATGCAGTGTTTATCGATGTATTGGAAAATTCAAAATGGCGCCCGACACTCTCTTTAACATGGTAAGTTTGGCAAAAGATGTTATAAATAATAAACTAGACAAAATACTATTAAAAAAACACCGAATATATGTCAACTTATGTTACGGTAACATATAATGAGCGAATTTCTAACAGTATTTTGTCTAGTTTATTATTTATAACATCTTTTCCTGAACTTACTGTGTTAAAGAGAGTGTCGCGCGCCATTTTGAATTTTCCAATACATCGGTAAACACTGTATGCTTTTCGAGCCGAATAAGCATGTTACATTGAATAAAAACACGAAAAATATATCCAGTTTGGTAGAAAAGTAACTTATCTTGCCTTTGATAACATTTATTTGTTATATATTTGTTTTTTGACAACTTTTTCGAATCTATGTGTACAGTAATACAAACCCCAATTGTTAATGCTGTTAGCAATTTTCAAAGAGGATAGCGAAATTCTAACATTCCATTTTCTGAATCTATCTCTGAACCTTGCTTACCAGGTTCGAGTCTCGGCTTATCCTAATTTCATTTTCCACTTATCTAATATTTTTCTCATTTACAAGAAAAGGGGACAGCCTTTCTTGTAACACTATCACCAAAAATGCACTATCCAAACCAGGAATGACACTACATCCTCTCACAAAACAGTAAAATACCTTAAACATTTCCATCTCTTCACCAAGGAAATACTTATTTATATATTTACTTATTTATATATTTACTTATTTATACTTTAACACCAAAACATAATCTTTGCATACCACACCACTCACAGTAAGAAAACTTGACATTCCCCACCAACACACTCAACATCCAAATTGCTTCAGGATTGCAACTAACTTATTAATGGCCATCGTTCTTTACTTCGGACATAAATTAAAATTTCACTCAAATTTATATTAATGCATATATTTCATAGCTATCCTTTCCCACAAGATAATAATCAAGTATTTTATGTACTTCGTAAATATTAGGTTGACAAGGAAGGATCTTATGGTTTTTAACTTTTAAAATCAGATGAGCATATCTCGGCTCGAACAAAAATTTATTTATCGAAATAAGCACCATCAGAGTTAACACACTTTTGCCAACATAAAACAAGTGTAACGTAAAAAACTGGTGCTGATGAAGTCGCTAAAGGCGTTTTTAATATCGCTTGGGTTTTTTAAGCATTTCTCATGCAGAAAGTTGTCGAGATGCTTGAAAGAGTAGTAGTCAGTAGGTGAGAGGTCTGGAGAGTATGGCGGATGAGGCAGAGTTTCATAGCCCAATTCATTCAACTTCTGCAGGGTCGGTTTAGCAACATGCAGTCGGACATTGTCGTGGAAGAGAAATGGGCTTTTTCTGTTGACTAATGCTGGGTTTTTGAAGTTTCTGATACATTTCATCTATTTGTTCACAGTACTTTTTTTGCCGTTATGGTTTCGCCTGCATAAAAATAATAACTGTAATGGATGAGACTGGTTGCAGACCACCAAACAGTCAGCATGACCTTTTTTTTGGTGCAACTCTGAAATAAATATAGCGTTCCATTCAAAATTCTGTACCGAGTCCAATAGAAAGACTCCTAAGTGCAACAAAACATACGTGAAAAAGGTTGGAGGTTACAATCGGCCAAAAACGAATAGCATTCAAAGCGAGAACAGTAGCGCGAATAATCGAAATCATAAAAATTATCAATTCTCATCTCAAAAATATGCAGCCATCATTCACAATTTTATGTTATACATCATTCATTTGTTTGCTAAAGTAAAATCGTTAAATTAATTGACACTAATATTTGTTATTTCCCCATTATTATCATTATTACTCATTAGGAGTTTTCACATGGGCCATCATCAAAGATTTTTCTTTGAGAACAACCTGTGGTGTTCCCTGTAGTTTGAGTGACAAGTTTTCTCCTGTTTCCAATATCTTCCAACTCTTTCAATAACTTTTGCAAATGAATTTGTGTTATTGCAACAGCCGTTTACCATTCATTTCTCGTTGGCAGCGTTTATATCTATTATAATAATAATAATAATAATAATAATAATAATAATAAGAAGAAGAAGAAGAAGAAGAAGAAGTTAACTTACAAGTTTGTGGTTTCAATTTTTTGGGCTCTATGTGATGTTCCTCTATCTTTTTGTTTACTGTCTGTTGTATAAGCTCAGTCTTCTCCTTGATTCTGATTTCTCCTAGTCTTTTTCACCAATTTTTTTTTTTTTTTAGACTGTTCCAAGTGCTCCTGCAATTATTGGCATTACATTGGTTCATGTTCTATATTCCTTTCAGTTCTCTGGCAAGTTCCATATATTTGTTTTGTTTTTCTGTTTCTTCACTGTGATCTGTAGTGACGTCAAATCATCATCATCATCGTCGTCGCCGCCACCACCACCACCACCACCACCACCACCACCATCATCATCATCATCGGCGGCCTTTAGACCTCTACTATTGTAAGTATTGTAAGTACCACCGACATCCTTAGGAGAACCCTTGATCTTTGAAGCTACTGGTTTGGAGCCGGGATTAAGGGAAATCCTCTGGAAATGAATTCCATCCCTTTTCAGAGAGACGTTGATAAACGAAATCATCATCATCCTCCTCCTCCTCCTTCTTCTTCTTCTTCTTCTTCTTCTTCTTCTTCTTCTTCTTCTTCTTCTTCTTCTTCAAAACTAAAGTTAAAGTTCGTTTCTCTAATGATGATTTCCTCTATATTGTAATCAGACAAAATACATGTTAGAATATTCCTTAAAAAAAAGGAAATGGTGCAGAACATCTACGTTACCCTCTATCTGCCAAATATCTATCTGCTTCCATCTTCAATAACCCAACTTCAAATGTGTATATCGGATTTTAATGGAATTTAAAACATATGTATTACTAATTAAGAGAATTTTCCAAGATTCCCGTTTTTTCCAACTTGATTAGGAGTCGAAACGTAAAGAGAAGGGCAGTAAAAACAAAGAAAAGTGATATGGTGTTACTGTTGGACCAATGAACATAGTGGAAAAAGTGCATAGTGATGATCCTCATTGTATCATGAGCAACGTCGGGTTTTCCTGCTAATAGTAAATAAAAAAAAACAATGTTATGTAAGTTACGTATAGGTGAGAAACATACGCATACACTTAAATACGAGAAACTGTTTTATAATTTAAGTAATGTAGAAATATGTTTATTTCTAATCCGTACGGCGAAAATTGATAGGAGCTTGGACGATGAATGGGAGATAACTTCGCTTATTTTACATCCTGAATTACGCCCCATTTATCGTTTTAGTTGCCTGTTAATTGAAAGTTAGTTCATAAACAGTTGAAGTTTTAGTGGGAATTTTGTTCGTAAATCGATTTGTTTGTAAGGCCAGATGCACGTTAAGCAATGCTTGATCGAAAAATTTTCCAATATAGTTAAAAAAAATAAGTTGATGGTTTAAATGGATTAACGAGGTTGAATTATGAGTTGCAGTGCAGAGGATAGGTTAACTATTAACCCCACCTTTGCAAGATCTTAAAAAAAAAGAAAAGAAAAGAAAGGAAAAATACAGTCGATAGATCGATTAAAAAATATGTCGTTTAAAGCAAAAATAATATTACATCATGTCATGTCGAAAATAGCAATATATTCAAAAATTACGAAAAATCATCGAATAGAAAGGTATTTATAGTTTTAAGTAATTTTTACGGAAAATTGGGTAAAATCGCATTTTTCGAAGACATTACAAAGTAGACAGTAGAAGTTTACACGTAGGGGACATAACTCTGAAATGAATAATTTAGATTACTTGTTCATGGTTGCAATATTTGTTGTCTATAGCGATAGACATTTTTTTTTAATTATTAAAAACACAATAACAGTTGTTCTACGCGATGATTTTTCGTAATTTTTGGATATATTACTATTTTCGACATGGCAATGAAGTACGTAATATTGATTTTACTAAAAACGATATGTTTAAAAAATCAATTTGTCGACTACAGCGTAACAAGTATATAAAAAAAATCATTCTTAGAACTAAATAAAAATTTTTTAACAGTGACGTTTTGTCCACACTTCTGTATGGAAGAGAAACTTGGCATCTCAAAATCAGCAAGAGATAAAATTAGATGCGTTTGATTCACAGTGCCTTAGAAAGATTCTAGGGATCAAATAGAGTGATCGAATTACTAACCAATAAGGTCACACTAACCAACAGATGGTATCATCAATAATCTACATATGACGTCTAGGTTTGCTCAGATATACTCTAAGATTGGTCACAGAGAGAATTGCCAACCAAGTGCTTCAATGGAACCCTGATGAAAAAAGAAGAAGACCAAAAATGAACTGGAAGCAGACAATCAAGAGAGATTTGATTGCAACAAGAAGAAACTTGAGGGACGCTGTGGATCTGCTTCAGAGCAAAACTATTAGTATAAGTTGATTGCTTCATGCGCTTTAAGACAAGGGAGTTCCTAAGTCTAAATAAAATGGGTTAGACAATAAAACTTTGAAGATGAAGATGGCACACCCCATCTGTTTATGAATGATTTAGATGATGGAAGGCAGAGCAAATAAATAAAAGGGCTGATGTTGGTGAGTGATGCAAGTAATTAAATTACAGAAAAAAGAGAAGCGCAAGAACTCATCTCGTTACCACCACAGCAAAGAATTTTTCTTTCTCTTTCTCTCGCCAAACAGAATTTCCATAAACAAAGTTTATTTCGTAAGACTAATCCTATTAAATTAAAAAAAAAAAAGACAAAAACAAACTTATTTTTGACTTCTGCTAAACAAACAGCGGAAGTAAAAAATAAGTTTGTTTTCTGTTTAGAAGAAATCATACCGGTGTATACCAAGAAAATGTTCCTTCTGATTAATGTTTATGCAATTCCAGTTTGATTTTAAAACTCTACCTTAAAACTAGTTTTTCATTTAAAATGCTTACATTTTTTAGAATGGTTTTGCTTTTAATAAAATATGTTAGAATAAAAAAATATTTTTTAATCATTACTTAATTTTTTTTTTTTTCAGAATGTTTTTTTTACAAAAAAAAAATATATTTTAAAACTTTACATAAAAAATAGTAGGGTTTGTTTTACAATCTGCAGAGATTTGAAAAAGTGGTAAAAAAATCAAATATATAACAAATAAATGTCACCAATGGCAAGATAAGCTATTCTTCTACCTAGCTGGGTAGGTTTTTAGTGTTTTTACTTAATGTAATATGTTTATTTGGCTCGAAAAGCGAGTAATGTAAACCAGTACACAACCACAAGAAAAAATAAAAAATGTATTTGTTATACGGCCAATTTTTCTTGTGATCGTGTACCGGTATACAGTACTTGTTTTTTGAGTTGAATAAACATTGTACATTAAGTAAAAACACTAAAACCTACCCAATTAGGTAGAAGAGTAACTTATATTGCCTTTGGTAACATTTATTTGTTATATATTTGATTTCTTGACCACTTTTTTTGAATCTCAGTGGATTGTAAAACAAACCCAAATAGTCTTTCTAGTTTGAAAACTGATTTCAGTGGATTTTTAAAGTTGTGTTCTGTCCCACCTAAAATCTTTTGAGTCCACTTCAATAATCTTGATAATACACAAGTCCATTCGCATAACATGCTGCCTTTCAACTCGCTGGTCGTTCCTTTTACTGCTTCTTTTATGCATTTTTCATAATTAAATTTGCATAGAGTTTACGTTACTCACACGTGATCGTCAAATACAAAAGCGACATTGCTATTTTATCCTTCTTTTTTTTTTTTAAAATTATCTTTTCCTTAAGAAAATGAACACAACATTCATGCCACGATTTTCCCTACACTCCCCCCTTATCTCATGATCATAAACAGGGCAGCGAGAGTAGTATCCGTCTTTGTTGGGTACTTCTTCAAAGACAAAGAGGAATGATGCAGGCCTCACTCTTATGTGTACTCTGCAGGTCAGTTTTCAATAGACACCTCATCAATTGGGACATTACTAGCATCAGAATCACTGTAAAGCGGATCTGATTTCAGATAGATTAGCCACTCACTATCCTCAGAATCACTTTCGTCACTTAAGTATGTTCGTATTACTTTAATGTGCTAAGGCATCCCATCAACTTTCACAGACTGTGGGCTGATCACTTCAGTAACGCGACCCATGTTATATTTTGTTGTGTACCTGCCACACAGATTTATAACCCAAACGACGTCTCCTCTTTCATACTTCGCTCTAGTCACTTCTGGTTTAGGCAGTGGTTAGCCTCAACACTTTTGATTTGAACATGATATCTATGTAGTACATCAGCTGGTGTGGTAAAAAGTGAAACGTCGTCCTTTAGGATGATGTTGTGCCAGTAGACGGCCTCCAATATTGAACAATTCTTTCTAGCTGTGATGGTCTTAATGGTCCTATGACTTTGTTCTACAAATTTGGTGAATAGGGACACCGAAACCATAGATATATGTCCCAATTTTTTGCAAATTCTCCAAACTCTTTACTGGTGAAAGTAGTGGCATTGTTAGTCAGTATTTCCATCAGCGGGCCTTGTTGAAGGAAAATATTTTCCAACTCTCAGATAACAGTGGTTGCATCTGTCTGACGCAGTGGCCGCCATATTGCATATCTAGAGGGGCCACAGTCGATGAAAGTTAGAAAATTCTCACCATTGTGGTGGGTTATGTCCATCGCTAATCTGCTCCAGTTGTCCTCTTTTTTCCAGCGGACAGGTGCTGGATCTGTTGTTCAACAGGATTCGCAGGCTTTCATGACAGATTTAGCAGTCTCTTTGGACACTTGTGGGTTAACCGACCTGGTAAAATATAAAGTTTGTTTCACACCTGGATGTCCACTTTGATGATGGATGTCAGCCACCTGGTCTTCATCCAGTTGTCCTATTGTTGCGCAACTCCCGAGCACCAGCTCTCTTCCTTCATTGAGTAGATCCATCCATCTGCACAGTACTCTGGTGAGACCATCTGCATAGTTCTGACTGGACTTCACGAGTTTTACATTGCTGGTCAATGCATATTCCTTTGCCAGCGATTGCAGGGTTCCTAACTGTCGTCCGATGAGAATCTCACTAGCTGCTCTCGTGTTTACACATGCATTTCCAGTTAAAGTGTTGGAAATCCACTTGTGCCTGCATGCCAAATCAGTGACCAAGTGTAACACTGTAGCTTCTCACTGAAGAGCCAAATTTACTCCTTTGTGTGCCACATCGAATTCAGCTAGATTGATGTGCTGAGCATCGTTAGTTGGATGTAGCCAACATGCATACTCAATGACAATCCTATTCGTTTCCAGTGCCACTCCTGTTGCAATGCAACTCGCATCCACCTAGACTATAATTTCTTTGCCGTTCATACAACAGTCTCCTCCAACAGGATCTGCTTCTCATACTTTGCTCAAAGTTTCTACCAATATGTGACAGAAAGACGCGTTTTTGATTCTGTCATCCCAGCTCTTTGTTACTGCAGTTGCTAGGCGCTTGATAAATGCAACTGCCACCCAGATCCATCCATTTACGGGGAAGTGAACAACGAGTTTCCTGCAGAGGGAAAATATTCACCGATGGATCAATTCATCAAGGATTTCTGGAATTGAACTTCTTGTTTCCATTGAAGAGTGCCATCTTTTTTCCAGATTTGCAAGTCAAGCACTCTGGCTCCATCTCTCAGTCATACCAGGTCCTTGGAAACCAAACCATAGTCTAAAACATGTTGTTGCATGCACGACACAGGAACTACACTTTCATTAATGAAAATATCATCAACATATGCTGATGTGGTGCTTTTGATCACATGGTCTTGAGAAACGATAACGTTTATAACAGACTTCATAATAAGTGGTGCTACATTCAGCTCAAATCCCAATCATGTAAGACAGAAGCACTGGCCTCTGAAAATAACTGTTTGAAATGGTTATAATGGTTATTTACTCACTAAAGCCCGCGAACACCTGGAATTGATCAACGCCGTGCACTCTTGCTCATTTACACAAACTTACATGAAGAGGAGCTTCTTAGTGTTCAGTTGGTTGGGGAGGAGACTAATTCTAATGCCTCTTCCCTTTCAGTGTTTCCCTGGACTGCGATGCTATATGTCCAAAGCCAAGTATCTCACGATAGGCTTTGCGCATCCAACTGTCCAGTCTCTCTTGGCGATTCTGTAAGCAGTCCTTTGCCTAGTGGTTGGGACCACCACACTTATAGCAAGTAAATTTTCTAACATCATTGGACACTTTTGATTCTGAAGGTGTTCGTCTGGCAGAGGTGGCAGCGGCCAATTCTGCAGAGCCTTCATTGTCACTCATGACAGTTTTCATTCGGGTCAACAGTTGTTCCGCACTCATCATTTCCATCCTGGATGAAGCACGTAATATATGTCTGACATGTTGCAGTAGTCCAGAAACTAATGTGCACATTAACCAACATTCAGACACTGGTCCTCAACCAACCGGGCTAAGTGTCGCAGTTCAGCAAAAAACTCGTCCACCATCTCATCAGGGTGAAGTTGTTGAGTGACAAACTGATCATATGCATTCAATTTATTGGTAGCATATGCAGTTATAAGGGCCTGCTTGATCAGTTCTGTGTCTGCTTTCTGTTCTGTACAAAGTTGCAGAGCTCTACCTCGCAATCTCAATGGCAGGATGTGCTTGACATTCTTCATAGGGCAAATCTCACACACAAGTTCCACATTTTCGATCCAATCGATAATGAACATATCAGCAGCAGCACTAAATTCCAGGATAAACTTGACATCAAAAATCTTAAATCACCGAAAGGTAATATAAAGCCGAAATAGCTTCTAGTTTGAAAATTGATTTCAGTGGAGTTTTAAAGTTGTGTTCTGTCCTGCCTATAATCTTTTAAGTCAGCTTCAATAATCTTGATAATACATACAAATATGTTTGCATAAAACGCTGTTTTTCAGCTCGACGGTCGTTCCTTTTACCGCGTGTTTTATGCATCTTTCATAATCGAATTAGCATAGATTTTGCATTACTCAAACGTGATCATCAAATACAAAAGCAACGTCGCCATTTAAGCGTTTCTATTTTTTTTTTAAATTATTTTTTTCTTAAGCGAATGAACACGACACCCACACTAGTCAGGTAAGCCACGATTTTCCCTACAGTTTTTCAAAATGTATTTTTTTTTTATTCTGGAAATCCCGATTCAATGGAATATCTGTAGCATAAAGTAAACATCTAAAAAAAAATCATTTTAGAAAAAAAAAAAAATCTGAAGAAAAAATCAATTAACATTGTTAAATTCTCAATTATAAGGAAACCGAAAACCATTACAATTGATTTTTTTTCAAGTACTCTAACCACTGCGCCATGGGTTCAATTCTCAGTGTGGGCGACTGAAAAATATTCAGAATCTCTTATTTCCCTTCACACTGTTTATTTATGTGTAAACTTGAATTATTTTCATAAACTATTTTCAGCAATAATTAATTTTCTATGTTATCGCTTTTTTTGGTGATTTTTGGATATGTTACTAATTTCGTCATTGAAATTCAATATTTCGATTTTTGAATTTCGCTCTTATAAACGAAGAAGCACCAAAGAGTTTCATCTGAGCTTTACGATCTTGGGCCAAGGTGTTTGCTGGTTTCATGTATATGTTCGTCCATTCACAGACGTTATCTGTGCATATTTGCTTTTGTTTAGCTTTCGACCGAATTCCTTGTATTATACTTTCAAATTATGTTTTGCACAGCCCAACACTGGAGCGCTTAATGTGGCCAAATAATCTCAAGACTTTACGTTTGATGACAGAAGACATTGATAAGATGCCAGTGAGGTTTCGTGACTCTGCGACACCGATATGATCAAATAATTCTATGATCAGTTCATAATAATCGTTTTACAATAATAAATAGTAATCACTAGAGCTATGACAAGAGAATATTCTTTTCATTGTTTTGACTCTCGAGTATATATCAGTTAATATCTTATATGTTTTTAGATAGAGTGATGTGATTCTCGATTGATTAACTGTGTCGGATGCATACTAGAGAGTCATAAACAATGATAAAAATATTCTCTTGTCATAGCCCTAGGAATCACACTCAATACTATCAAAAAAAAAAAAAAAGAAGAAAAAAAGTTACTTATGCACTTTTGTTACCGTGCTGAAATAATAACGTTATTATTTAGAAAGCCATTCTTAATATTTTCTAAATATTCTCTACTTAACAATTTAATATTAAAGATATAGTAAAACTTAAATTTAACTTGAAAATATCATTTAGAAAAAAAAAAAAAAATAGCGCGGTAACAAAAGTGCATAAGCACAAAAAAAAAGAAAAGAAAAATGATTCTTTCTTCTTCCATAAATATAATTGTCATTATCTGTTAAATATTCTTTAAATAAAGTAGAAAATGAGTTTCTTTTCGCCAGTTTTGTAACTTTCACTTCCCTTATTTTGTCCTTTAGTCCTCATATTCTGTGAGTGATCTTTCTGACAACGAGGGAAGAATTGCCATTTTCTGAGTTGGAATATACCCATCTAACACTTATCGTTGGCTAGGTTTTGAACTTGAAGCATTTTTTAGCTCCTTATATCAAGTGGCTTCATGCCTTGTCTGGAGCGATTTCCATAACAAATAAATAAAACGACTGTCTCTTCTCTGCACATATATAGGCAACAAAAATCTATCTATCTTCGTCTATATAAATAAAACAATAGATGCATGTGTGTGTGTGTGTGTGTGTGTGTGTGTGTGTGTGTGTGTGTGTGTAAGTTTTTTTTTGTTTTTTTTGTTACAAGGTGGTCACTACTTATCAAGGCCCGGAAGCCACTCAGGGATAAGGGTTATTGAATGTACAGTACGTTAGTGTGGAAATTTAATAAAAGTGTCTACTTTAGGGGGCTGTTCATCAGGAATTGTTTATGTTGGACTTGAAGACATCCAAGTTGTAGTCAGGTGGGAAGCAGGCAGCGGAACAGAGTTCCACAGCCGTGCAGTTCTAAGAAAGAAGCTTTGTTTCTGGAATCTACATTTTGATTTAGGCATAGATAAGGAGTGGGGAAAATTTTTGACAGTGGTTTCAGCTAGACGGGTGTTTTTTGTAAAAGATTGGCGAGGGGGGACCAGAGATTGGAGTTCAGACGAGCACCTGCCATGAAAATACGGATAAAGCAAAGATAGGCTTACAACGTCTCTTCTGTGGGAGAGAGGCTGCAGGGAAGAGAAAAGGGCATCCCCCACTAAGCCACGAAGTCTATTTTGTACTCTGTCAAGGCAGGATAGGCTGTTTTTAGCAGCTCTTGCCCAGATATGGCAGCAGTATTCCATCCTTGGATGTACTTTGCTTTTATATAGATAGAGAATTGCATCAGTAGTGAGATATCTTCTGGAGCGGTAGATGGATCCCACCATCTTTCCAGCGACCTTGGCAACTGACTTGATGTACGTGTTTCATTTCAGATCAGGAGTAAAGGTCAAGCCCAGAAGCTTGTCAAAACATGGGGCTTCTCCTAGACGAGAGCCATCCATTTCAATTGATGCCAGATGTGGATCAGAGCGTTGATGATGTAAGAATAGGAGTTTGGTTTTAGATGCATTAAAGGTAATCAGCCACGTCTTCTCCCACTGAACCACACGCTCGAGATCAGAGGAAAGAGAATCAAAGAGAACTTTGTCACTAACAGCCTTTGATGTGTTGCCATAGATGGTCTTGTCATCAGCATAGATGTCAACGAATGATTTAAGTATGTGTTTAGGGAGATCATTGATGTACATCAGGAAAAGAGTTGGGCCCAGGATGGACCCCTGAGGAACTCCAGCATTAATACTGCGCGCCTCTGAGCTTTGTCCATCGACCACTACTCTTATGAGCCTATCAGAGAGAAATGATTTAATGATAGAGGAAACATTTCCAGTGATACTGGAAATCTTGTGAAGTAGGCCTTCATGCCATACCTTGTCGAAGGCCTTCGATATGTCAAGATCAATTGTCCTAGAAAGGAAGCCTTTGTCAAGAGATTTGCTAATCCTATGAGATATAACCGTTAGCACATCTGCGGTAGATCTAGCTGAATGGAAACTATATTGCGTGTCATTAAGAAGGTTATTTCTGCTGAGGTGGTTGACTATTTCTCTATTTAATATAGATTCCAGCAGCTTATTCATGACACACAGGAGACTTATTCGTCTGTACTGAGAGGGAGATGACTTATCATCTGAATTCTTAAATACCGGGCATTTGGATTTAACGGACTGAGCATATAGCTCTCTTGCATTTTTTATTACACTTTTACAGTGGTTGCTGACGCCCTGAAAGCAGTTTTAGTCTCAGTGCATCTATTACGTTGGTAGCCATGGAAAAAGTGATTTCTGTGCGTAATGGCAGCAGCACATTCTGGGGAGAACCATGGCTGGCTGTTAGGTTTTTGTTGGAATTTTTTAGATGGTATGAATCGGTCTATGCCTACAATTAACCGTTTGGTCAGGTCTGATACTATAGAGGACACATCCTTTTTAAACATGGAATGCAGAGGTAGATCAGATATGAATGTATGTAAGCTATCCCAGTCAGCTATGGAGTATTGGTATACAGTACAGTGGAGGGTACGTCTGGGGATTTATTACTTTTTATTTTTATCTTAACTGATACGATGGAGTGGTCGGAGGATCCTAGAGGAGAAAGAACGGAATATGAACCTAGCTCAGGTGAAGTGGAGAGAAAAAGGTCTAGAAGGCTTGCATACTGACCTGTAGTATCGGCTACACGGGTGGGCTCGCGAACAATCTGAGTGAGGTCATAAGCAATGGCAAAATCATGACAGAACCTCTCCTCATCGTCTGTCTTATTTGAGTGGGTCAGCCATTATAGACGTTGAAGTAACCACAGATGTGAATGTTAGCCGAGGGATGTGCAGACAGGATGTGGTCTATTTTCTCAGATATACTCTTAAAGATAGTAACTCCGCTGTTATGGGGCCGATAGAGGGCAAATATAAATCCAGTGGTGTAAGCAAGTGCAACCTGGAAGCACATATAAGGTAAATTAGGATCTTCTCTAGATATATACCTGCCACACGGGAAGCCATCTTTAATGCAGGCACATATTCCATGCCCATGGCGGTTTGGGGGTCAGATTTAGATGTTAAGTTAGAGTATCCTTTAATTATGAACTCATTTAGGGAAGTGGTCGGCTCTATTCCAGTTTCACTTAGAAAGAATATGTCCGGTTTCATCTCCTGTAATTGGGTTTCAACCTCTGGAAGGTTGGAACGTAGACTCCTGATGTTGGAGAAGGAGACATGGTAGTAGGGGTCTATGTTGGAAGATGGGGTTCTAGGTTTATTCGACATTTTTTTCTGGACATATTTCATGTTGAGATTTTGGGATTTGTGGAACAGGTCGGCATTCTTGGTTAGAGCAGGATAGAGAGGGAAAGTAAAAGAGAAAAGGACAGGAAATTTTTTTTTTATGTAGCACATAACAATTACCCACTAGTATGGCATCAAGAGGCCCCACTAGAGACTACTGCATGATCCAGAAGCCATTCACCAAATGGCAATACAGCAGCCCCAGTACTTTGCACCTGCTGATAGGACAGCCTCCTTAGTGGTTAATCCAAGGTTCGGGTCCCTGACTATCAGGCGTATAACGTCAATCCAGACGAAACGTTTACCTCCAGCACCCTTACTAGTGACATAGCCACAAGGATAGACATAGAGACAGAAAATTTCCGACATCTCAGACTACTATTCATGAAGTACTACCGACCTGGAAAGCAGCTTTTTCTTCTCCCTTTGTCCAAAAAATCACTCATTGGAAATGAGGACCGAGGGACAAAAAAGGAGAAGCGAGAGTTCTGGAGCTGCCGATTACACATCCACTGCATTATCTACTCGCCATTAAAAAAAAAAAAAAAAGGGAAATGGTATGAGGCACTTTGTCATTTACCCCTTTAATGTGTTGGCATAGATGGTTGTGTCATCAGCATAGATGTCAACAAATGATTTAAGTATGTGTTTTGGGAGATCATTGATGTAGATCAGGAAGAGAGTTGGGCCTAGGATGGACCCCTGAGGGACTCCAGCATTAATAGTGTGGGCCTCTGATTTCTTCTCATCAACCACTACTCTTATGAACCTATCGGAGAGAAATGATTTAATAATTGAGAAAACATTTCCAGTGATACCGTAGCTAGAAATCTTGTGAAGTAGGCCTTTATGCCATACCTTATCGAAGGCCTTTGATATGTCAAGAGCAATTGCCCTAGAAAGGAAGCCTTTGTCAAGAGATTCACTAATCCTATGAGATATAACCGTTAGCACATCTACTGCAGATTTTGCGGAGCGGAAACTATATTGCATGTCACTAAGAAGGTTGTTTCTGCTGAGGTGGTTGACTACTTCTTTATTTAATATGGATTCCAACAACTTACTCATGACACACAGGAAACTTATTGGTCTGTACTGAGCGGGAAATGACTTTTCGCCTGAATTCTTAAATACAGGGCATACTGATGAGGTTTTCCAGGGTGTTGGAAAGCACTTCTCCTTAAAGCAACGCTTAAACAGTTTTGTAAGTATGGGGGCAAGTTCTGGATGAAGCTTTTTCAGCACTATAATTGGAATGCCGTCAGGGCCAATTGCTTTACTGGAATCAAGGTTCTTGATTAGCTTGGTGACCTCACGCACAGATATTTGTATGTTGCATAGCATGTTGTCTGTTATAGGAGGAAATATGGGGAGTTGATGTTCCTCGTCGCATAGGGTAGAATTAGCTGCAAAGTTCTCGGCAAATAATTTGGCCTTGTCTGATGCTGACGAGATGACCTCCGGTCCATTGATGATGGTTGGGATAGAACGCATGCTTCTGTTCAGGATCCTGTTTGCTATTTGCCAAAACTGGTGGGAGCAAGCCGCTGCTCAGCTACTTTGGACTGAGCATATAGCTCTCTTGCATATACAAATTTTTCAGTATTTTTTTTACATTAACTACAACTCACTGTTCACATTTGAAATGTCGACTTACATAAGTTTTCATCAATGCTGACAATGAATATTACAGTTAAATTTGGGGCTGATAAGTAGTTTACCAGATATGAAAATATTTGCTATCCAGCGTAAAAGCTAATGCAATCCTTGGCAGCCATTTTTTCACAGCTTAGGAATTCGTAATATGTATGCGCAATGGCTTTCCGAATAAACATTCTCAACCTCCCCATGTTAAGAATAGCTTTTGTCATAAGCACCCCCAACCTCCCCATGTTAAGAATGGCTTTTGTCATAAACACCCCCAACCTCCTCATGTTAAGAATGGCTTTTGTCATAAACACCCCCAACCTCCTCATGTTAAGAATGGCTTTTGTCATAAACACCCCCAACCTCCTTATGTTAAGAATGGCTTTCGGAATAAACATCCCCCATCTCCCCATGTTAAGAACAGCTTTTGGAATAACCACCCCAATCTCCCCATGTTAAGAACAGCTTTCGGAATAAACATCCCATTTTTTTTTCAATTTGGGAGTGTGTGAAAAAATATTTGCTTTGTTGTCTGTTTCAATTACACACATACGCATTACTAACTACTTGGTTGGGAAAACAAAATGCCTGCCAAGGATTGCATTAGCTTTTACATTGGATATCATAGGCTTTCAGATCTAGTAAATGGCTTATCAGCCCCAAATTTAACTGTGATATTCATTGTCAGCATACCCGAAAACCTATAAAAGTCGACGTTTACAATTCAAAAACTGCCTTAAGACCAAAATCAACTCATGAAAGGTTGACATGAAAGCAATCATTCAAACATAAACAGAAATTCTCATGCCCATTATTTTTTAAACGAAATTCAATAAAATTTGAATTTGTTCAAAAACAATAAAGTTTATAAAATGTATGTTTATCTACCACACTCCAGCAGAAGTGCCAAGCAGCAGTTTCCAAGTCATTAAAATATAGTAAGTATAATTCCATTCTTTTTACATCATATTCAAAAATCATCCTACATCAGAACTTTACATTATTAATATTTAATTATGATATTACTATAAGTTAGTCTTAGAATGGTAAAAAAGAGAGATAGGTCTGACAAAACGTTATAGTCTTCAATAAGTGGTTTATTTATCAAACTAAATGCTGCTGTCCTTGGGAACCGAACATTTGATTTAGTCCAGAATTCATTGTTTCCATTTAAAATGTGATATCAAAATCCAGCTCTTCTGCAATACTGCGTGGTTACCACGTTTTTGGTTTTCAGTTTGGAGAATATTATTATGAGGACGCATTTATTTGATCAGTCTGCAGCACTTTTCTCAAATCACCTCCTTTTTATTGGCACTGGTTCAATATTATTGAATAGATAATTACCATGTGGCCAGACGGTAAATTCAATTAGTGATCTGATGACTAATGTTTTTCCAGATTGCTAAAAATTTCCGCAATGTTTGATGGCTTTGTGAAAGAGCAATCTTGGCTACTAGAAATGATGCTGTTGATATGATCAATTAAAATCTTTTCACAAGAGTTACCAATTCATTGATTGTGTTATTATTGAAGACAAGACGGTAGAATTTCCTGTAGAATTCATTACAAGCGCCTGGAATGCCACCTCATCACCTAATATTGGAGGAAGGAGCTCTAGATATATTATTAAAAAAATCTTGATTCACCTAAACTGTGAAATGGCACACGGTTAGCAATAAAATCTTTGAAAACTAATCTTCTGGAAGCCATTATAATAACTGGAGATTCTAAAGGTGAAACTGTTAATTCCTCAGAGTCCCCTTATTCCTACTGACATGCCATTTCAGTTCAATCGTTTACAATTCCCAATAAAAGTAGTTTTGACATGTCTATAAATAAAGCTCAAGGACAAAGCCTCAAAGCTGTTGGACTTAATCTTCAGACACCTTGCTTTTCTCATGGTCAGTTGTATGTCGGTTGCTCACGCATTAGAAGTCCTGAAAAATCTGTTCTCACACCTGTTATAGCGGTCAAACCCAAAATGTTGTTTATGTAGAGATTCTTCAAAATTAATGCTATTTACCAATATTCGGATATGCACTGCTTGAAACTAAATCTTAATTATTTTAATAACAGAATAGATTACTAATGTCAGCTTGATATATATTGTACATTAAATAGTTAAAACAAAAAGATTTAACAGTTTTCGGATATACATTATGATATAAAATAATAATTGCAATTCTTGCATCATATTTTGAAAGAAGAAGAAACTAAAAGATAAAATATTAAACTAGAAAAGAGGTTTAGGGCTACTGGCAAGACCTCTATAAAATATAACGCACTTACTGCTCCCACCTCGTGAAGGATGTGGAAAAAAGAAGCCATTATGTATCATTGATTCGTTTAATCAATAGGATAATCATGAATGAGGACGGGATATTCACAAATATCAAATACAACCTGGCAACGCCGAGTACTTCATCTAGTACATAAATAAAAAAAAAGTATATAATTTTGTGTTTGTGGTTGTTTCTTTTGCTTTTTTTTTATTTTGCGATATTAGCAATTGAACGTATTTAAATATCCTTTTACAACAAAACATTACCCAAATGGTAAAGGAAACAAGTGCGATGCTCCCATATGGAGAGCGTATACATTCATAAAATATAATCATTCACAGACATGTGTTTCACCATCTATAGCTCATCAGCGCAGCTGAATCAAACAAGATTCGAAATCAGGATCTCAGTGACTGATTCTCCAGCTTTTCAAAAATATCACTATCTTTATTTGTTAATCACAAGAGAAGAACGGTTGATTTATCATTGATCGCCCGCAGTGCCCCTACTGGTGAATGCCGAATGGTCTGATTCATGCAGTTTGCATAAGTGGTTTCGTACTGTCCTTGTGCTTAATTCTGGCAGTTATGACCGACTCCATATAAAAGCCCGACCTTGTTTCACATCCGGCCATCGTGGAGGGGGTAGGTAAATAGAGCCGGAAATAGCGTTTATATCTCAAGTGTGAACTTCCGTTGTTCGTAAGTTCATCACTTGTTTTTTTGTGGTAGATACAATAATGTCGTTATGGCAATTCAGGTTAGCCTTGCAAAATGGTGACTAACTTCTTTTTTGTTTTCGTATGAATCAGCATATCAAGTTTTGTTTTTAATCTGTTCTATTTTGCCCAGCTGTCTCGCGTTTCTATTTCATATGAAGCTGCAGTTCCATCCTCAGCAATCAATTCTTCAACAACATGTGAACTACTATCGCAACAGAAGACTCTTATTTTACTAGAATAAGATATAGACCTATACGACTTAATCTTGGCATAAATTGTCATACTATTCTTTTTTTTACTTGGGAGTCACCACTTATCTAGGCCCGAAGGCCATTCGGGGATAAGAATTAATGAATGTAAGGTGGTAGTGTAGTAATCGTTAATGGTGTAAATTGGGTAGAATTTGATTATTTATTGGGACGGCTCAACAAGAACTTGTTTACATTGGACTTGAAGACTACTATGCTGTATTCAATCAGGAAGCAAGCCAGCGGAATAGTGTTCCATAGGCGGGCAGTTTTGGGAAAGAAACTTTGTTCATGGAATCTGTATTTAGATTTAGGCACAGTCAGAGAGTGGGAGAAATCGTATATAGTGGTTATAGCTAGTCGAGTGTTTTTTTTTTTTTTTCTCCTATATTAATCCTGGTCCTGGATTTGACCTTAAACTATATCCAGTGGTGAGGCCCCAGCTTGCGGGCTTTGGGGAGTGTGGAGCCACTCTTTAATTGCCATTGCTCCCAGGTCCACTCTGGCCCGGAGTGGTAGTACCTGTTAGGGTCCCAACTATGGGTTAAATAGAAACCGACTTGAAAACAACAAATATATTCTATTAAAAATTTTTTCTTCAAAATCTTTGGATTAGGTATTGAATAACCTGAAAAGGGTTGATATGCTGTAAAACAAAAACAACGAACCAACCTATATTAATCCAGAACAAAAGGATTGTCGAATGAAAGGAAATCAAGGCAGTTCTATAAATAACAAATTATATATATTTAATTGGTAGGGGCCTGTGTCCCCTCCTCCCTTCAGGTTTGGAAATTGATATATGGCTCCACCAGGTTGAAAAGTTCACCTAGATTTCAAATGTTTTTACCATCAGCCACTTAAATTTCTGAGATATCATACCAAAGTAGATTCATGACATGTTGATCATGAACCAAAGCAACACCAACAAAATTTCCAAATAGTTTGCAAAAGTTTAAAACTATGCAAGTCGATTGAATATTGAATTTTCAGGTGTTTCCCAGTATAACCAACAAAAAAGCGGAACAGAATTTTTCTTCCATAGCTAGGTAATTTACAGTTACATGTCTAAAAGCTAGAATGACACGAAAATGTGGGGATCATTCTATATTAAACTAGCCTGGGTGCCCGGCGTTGCCCGGCGTTGCCCGGCGTTGCCCAGCGTTGCCCGGGTGTTTGGAGGTGTGTATTGAGCAAAAAAGTTGTAGTAGGTAAGCAGGCTTGAACCTGTACCACGAAGGAGGAAAAGAACGTGAAAAAAAAAAGTGACGTCTTTGCCATTGCGTCCATCACGAAACCGGAAGTGGCGAAGGTTTAACTTAAGGCTAGTCAATCGAAAAGAGGGGACGACTTTCGAAAATATTGGCGAAAAAAGCGATTTATCCCTGTAGAAAAGTGCCCAGTTGAGGTTGAAGGTTTTTAGCAAATTTTTCGATATTTGTCGTCCGAAGGATCGAGCTTCAAAATGATACTGATACCGTGAAAATCCGTCACCTTTGTCGAAAGTTTTAGGCATACATACATACATACATACATACATACATACATACATACATACATACATACACTTAAACAGACAGGTGAAATTTATATTATAGATTTCACCGGCTGAGGATCCTTACCAGAAATTGGTAGGGGAGGGAGATTGAGAAACTGATAGGGGGTGGTGACCCCTCAGGTTGAGAAGTTCATCTTATGTCAGGTGTTTTTGCCATCGGCGACTTACATCTCTGAGGTAACATACTAAAATAGATTCATGACATGTTGATAACAAGCCAAAACGCCACTAACAAACTTACAAATAGTTTTCTCACTATCTCCTATAATATTATAATAATAAAAGAATCGCCCAAGAAAGGAAAACTAGGCCCTTCTATAAACAACAAATTATACATACTTATTTATAACGTGACATACATTGGGTTTGTGACACTATTTTGTATATTTTTTTTATTTTTAAGTCATTATCAAAATTTTAAATATTTAGGTGTCAATTTGTGGTCATTTTTCGTGTTCTCACCTAACGTTCGACACTGCATGTTTTTTCGAATCGAATGAACGTTTTAAAGTGAGTAAAACCACTAAAAATAAAATAAAAACCACTATATAGGTAAAAATCCTGCCTTTGGTAACATTTAATTGTTATATATTTGTTTTTTGACCACTTTTTTGTGCCACTGTGGATTGTAAAACAACCACATCCAAAAATACTACTGAATCAATTTACGTGATTTTTGGAATACGATCTCTTCAATCCGTGATGAGTACATGGATCATAAAGATTTTTCTGGATTTTTTTTTAAAAATTAAGTCGAATTCTAAATAAGAACCGAATTTTGTAAGAGCTATAAAACTTGTTGATGCAAAATTTCGAAACAATTTGGAAATAAAAATATAAACAGTTTTAATTTGCACGTTTTTTTTTTTTTAATATTTGTTGAATGAGGAAAACTTTGTTTTAAAAACATTATTATACAAAAAAAAAAAAACCCAAAAAACTTTCTCACAAAAGTAATACACTTGAAACATTCTTTATATACAAAAAAAAAAAAATGTTTTAATGTCTTTTAATAAATTAAAAAAAAAAAAAAATGGACTCCCGATATCGAAAAATAAATATTTCTCCAAAATTTATGGATAATATTGTGACACCTTTTATGCATTATTAAGAGAACAGACTAGAGAAAAAAAAAATCTCATGTAAAACTTGTCTGTTTAATAATCTTTATAGTTTTAAAAGCTAAAAAAAAAAAAAAATAATTTTCAACTTCCTGGCCCAAATTTCACTTTTTTTTTTTTTTTTTTTTTAGATCCTTATAAGAAAATCTGCAGTTAAAAGATGAAATAATTCAACATTGTTTGCGGAAAAATCACAAATGAAATACAATACTAGTAGAACAAAGCATTTTCGTACGAGTGGTAATATTTATTTGATATAAAGATTTATAAGTATTTTGTTTAATTTTCGATTTTTGTGCGATTATAGATGCTGTACTATGGCACTAGTAAGACCACCATTTTGTTTTTCATTGTAACTCGACAGGCTTTACGCTACACTACCTTTTATCTTAAGCAAAAAAAAAAAAAAAAAAAAAAAATTATAAAATAAGTTAAAATGTAAAACACTTGTTAGAGTAACTTATATTACCTTTGGGAACATTTATTTGTTGTGTATTGGTTTTATTTTTGAGTTTTTCTATTTTTGTTTTTTTGTTGGTTAACTATTTTTGAAAATGTCCATTTTACTTTACGTACTTTCATTTGTATACACGAGCATGGCTGAAGTATCTGTGTGGACACTCTCCTCTCTAGTGAAGTATCAACTTGACTTTGTTGGTAAACCGATACGGTGCTTCATCATTATTAGAGCGAAGTTAAAAAAAAAAAAAAATGAAATTTTGAATTTCAAGTAAAACCAATGAACTTTATAATTTGATTTGAGCCCAAAACAATAAATGCTAAGAAGTGATGATTGGAGTCAAAGTTTAAAAAAAAATTAACCTCTGCGGTCTCTATGAAAAGAGGAAATTTTTTTTTTAACTTTGACCCCAATTTTGATCCCATAACATTTGTTTTTTGGCTCAAATCAAATTAAAAAATTTGATCCATGTCCAAATAACCTACATTTAAAATTTCAAGTGTTTAGACCCAAAATTGACGGAGGAGTTTGGTAGAATTTTCAAAGGTCAAATCGTTGAACTTTGACCCCTTGACAGCCAAATTTATGACTGAAAACCGATTAAAAAGATTTTCCCAAATCTCAATAATCCTTATGTCAAATCTCGAGTCTTTAGACTGAAAATTGACAGAATTATTTGGTAGGGAAATGTACACAGACACACACAAACATTTTGATATATATATATATATATATATATATATATATATATATATATATATATATATATATATATATATATATATATGTGCTATATATATGTGCTAGAATGGTTTCATCCTAAATTCTACGCAATTTTATATGATGTAGAAACTAGACATAAAAAGAATTAAGCATAATCATCTAATAAGAAAAAAAAAAAAAAAATGAATAATTAATTAATGAACGCTCGTCTTTCAAAGGAATATGCAAATTAGTTAACCTTCATGAAGTCGTTCGCATATCTATGATTGTGAAATTCATTTTAATAATTTTTAAATAGAACTCGGCTAGGGATTTTTATCCTTGGCCCCCAAAATCAACAGAGATTAGACCATTTCTGTAATGATCCGGTCCCAGTTAATTTTGCAGTGGGAGTTTAGTTCTGTGTAGTTCTAGGAGGTCTACCCTCCCAGGCCTTTTCTTCTCTCTTTGAGAAGGGGGTTAGTTTATTACAAATCTCCTTAGGTGTGCTTACAGGAGAATGCCGATGGGACTGCCCAGGCACTTTTTGCAGGTCAGAGTGCTTCTCCTCGGGGGCGTTGACTTCTAAATCCCACTTTCCGACTCTGGTGTCTAAGTTCTTGCAGTGGGAGATAACTAAACACCAACTTTTTAAATCGAAAAGGTAGGTTTTTAATATCAATGTCAGAGCGAGAAAAAAACAAAAAACAAAACTCAATATTCTATATATATAAGAAGATATATAATGCTGAATTTAAGAAATACTTTACATATTTGCAGTCAAGTTTGTTTGTTTCCTTTCCTTTTCAGATCAACAAACACATGCACTGTTATTCTATACTGGTAGCTCTCTTATAAACAAAGTCCAAAAAAGAGTCTCAAACTTAATCGGTCCTGCATTATCGACCAAGATCCAACCTCATCATCGCAATGTTGCATCTCTGCGACTGTTTTACAAGTACTTTAATGAAATGTGCTTTGATGAACTCAGTGCATCTTTAACCCTTCAACGTACATGCACCTAACAAACCTGTTTAGCAGCAAAGTTCCACCTCTTCACTGTTGAGGTCACTAGACGCTGGGGAGCCTTCTACTCTAATAGTTTATTTATTTATTTATTTATTTTTTTACACGGAGGTCACCACTTATCAAGGCCCGGAAGCCACTCAGGGATAAGGGTTTATCCCCTGAAGCTGCTAAACTTTGGAATTCTCTCCTTGTTTCCGGCTTCCTTTACTGCACTAATCTGCTTAATTTTAAATGCAATGTGAACATACATCTTGCTACACAACTCCCCACATTAATTAAACATGATTCCAAATAATAGCCCCTTATGTTCCAGATGACAATAAGCCTTGTTTGGGGTGAAAAACAAAAAATTGCTTTTCTCTGCCCAGAAGGGAAAAATGTTTTTCGCCCTGTGCATCCAAAAATTTTAACCACTAACTCTCCAATAAACTTAGAAATTTGAAGTTGAGAAAAAAAAGTATAGAGGTATTAACCCTCCCCTAGTCAGTGAACGACTTTTGCTATTGTAACGACAATAACTACAAGTTTTATTGAAAGATATATTTTTATTTTTGAAAATTAAGGGAGTTTTGTTTAAGTTATTAATGTTTTTTTATTTTTAATAGAAATCGCCCCAGACAAGTTATAAAGCCACTGGATGTAAAGAATAAAAAAAAAAAAAAATACTACTTCAAGGTAAAAATCCAGCCAACAATATGTGTGAGATGAATAGATTTGGATAAAAAAACAAACAAACATACAAAAAAAAAAAAAAACTTGTACTATTTACTGACTGCGGAGGATGAAAGCGCCGAAGACTGTTGTCATCAATGCTACAATATTCACTTATGGAATAAATTTTTTGTTTGTTTTCATGGGAATCGCTCCAGACAAGGCATGAAGCCACTTGATGTAAGGAGCTAAAAATAGAAATACTACTTCAAGGTCAAAAACTTGGCAATAATAAATGTTAAATGGAATAGATTCCGACCCAGAAAGCAGCAATTCTTCACCCTTTGTCAGAAATATCACTCATAAAATGTGAGGATTGAAGGATAAAATAAGGGAGCCACAGCTGTGAGGATGTTTATGTTAAAACCCAGCTCCAATTTCTACTCTCCAAAGTACTTGTCATAGGTAATCAAACTTTGTTCATCCCATTCGTTTGTCATCATTTAACTGACAATCCATCGATCTTGTTCAAGTTGTTGATGTTGCATGAGGGACAGAATTAGTTTTACACCAATTTTAGCATTGTTACTGTTTTTTTTTTTGTTTTTTTTGCTCCTGAATAAAAAACCATTCGATAAAATTCTCTGCGCAGGTTGTGTTGTCTCTTATCCATTGCTATCCACTTATAAATAGGGCTATGACAACAGCATATTATTTTCCTTGTTTTGATTCTCAGGTATATATCCATTGATATCTTATATGTTTTTTATGTAGAGTGATGTGGTTCTCGGTTGATCGTGTCTAACTGTGTCGGATATATACCCGAGAGTCCAAACAATGGAAAGAATATGCTGTTGTCATAGCCCTACTTATAAACTATAAACTTATAAATAACTTGTTTATTTTTTATGGGAATCGCTCCAGACAAGGCATAAAGCCACTTGATGTAAGAAGCTAAAAAAGAAAAAAAAATACTACTTCAAAATCATAAACCAACGTGTGAGATGGATAGATTCTTACCCAGAAAACACCGCACCCTCTCCTGTCGGAAACATTACTCATGAAATATGAGGACTCATTACTCATTGTAACGCAGCTTCCTATTCCAGTAGCTTCTTTCCAAGGACTGCAAGGTTGTGGAACTCTCTTCCTGCTCACTGTTTTCCTTCTACTTACAGCCTCGGTTTTTTTTCTCTTCAAGACTAAGGTCCATAGGCATCTTCTGTCTTTGTAATAATTATCTTTCATTCTCATTAGCTTCCTATATCAAGTAGCTTCATACCTTGTCTCGAGCGATTTCCATTGAAAAAAAAAAGAACAAAATAAGGGAATCGAAAGTGATGAGGCTGCTGAAAGTAAAAACAAGATCCACTTTCTACGCCCGTTGTTGCTTGTCTGTTTTATTCTTAACATATTTCTCATCCGTCAGCTGACGTCCGATTCTTTGATCAACCTCGGTCTGAACTTCTGATCAAACAACACAACGGGAGGGGGGTGGAGGTAAGATGACCACCAGTTTTTTTTGAGAGGAATGGAAACTTTGTCAATGTCAGTGACACTGCTTTAACCAACACCAAATAGATGCGAATGAGCACGAAGACTGAATTATTAGTTGCTACGAGGGACCGAGTAGAGATTTTGGTAACGTTAGTGTCCATAGAATATGACCAAGCGTTGGCAACAGCACATCAATCAACATCTTTATAGCAACTTAAACACAAAAACAAACAAAAAAAAAAAACACACACACACACACACACACACAACAATTAATTTTTAATTAATTCAGGTGCTTGTTAAGATATAGTCGACAGATCGATTTTTAAAAAAAATATACCATTTTAAGCAAAAACAAGTTACGAAAATTCATTGAATAGAAAGTTATTTATAAGTAAATGTAATTTGTATGGAAAATTGGATAAAATTGCATTTTTTGTATATGTTATAAAATAGACAGTGAAGAGTATTTTAGATTATTTGTTCATGGCTGCAATATTTGTTGTTGTATGGTTAAACGCACCTAAACAAAATACATTCACTTCTTGTTCTAAAAATAACAAATAAGTAAATAAAAACCCAATTATGCATGCAAACAAAAACAGATAAATTTCAGAGGCACAAAGATTAAAAAAAAAACTATGTCCACGCAAATTCTGCAGGGAACAAAACTTAAAATGCGTTCTATTTGGCGGACTTAGTTGAAGGCATACCACATGACAAAAGAGTACACTTCTCAGCCAATCAACGCTCATAAAAAGATTTAATTTTCAAAACCTTTTCCCGCATATTCACCTGGGAGTCGATCAACAAATACTTAAACAAATTCACTTACTCACTCACTCTCACTCGGCGCTCTGCACTTCTCTGTTCATCATTCACCGATCACTTCTCTATTCACGTCAACGACTCCTTTGCTACGCATTTTTCCGCCAGCATGACAAAACACGATTATCCACACACACACACACACACACACACACACACACACACACACACACACACACACACACACACACACACACACACACACACACACACACACACACACACACACACACACACACACACACACACACACACACACACACACACACACACACACACACACACACACACACACACACACACACACACACACACACACACACACACACACACACACACACACACACACACACACACACACACACACACACACACACACACACACACACACACACACACACACACACACACACACACACACACACACACACACACACACACACAGCCGCACGCAAGGACATTTTACCTTCCTCTTTATTTCTCCTAGCACACACAAAAATTAAGCCTGTTTTCTCGCTAAGAAAACAAAGGACACTCTCTGTTTTTTTCTGGTCAAAACAATGAACAGTCTTAATAACTTTCACATTTGCAAGAACTGTCTATCCAGACACACCTTTTGGGCACTAAAAAATGATTCGTTTGTTACTTGTTATTTTTGTGTAAATAAACACCGTTTATTTAGCATGTTTTATTTTATTTTATTTTTATTTCATTTGTGGCGGGAAAAGGGATCTTATGAGACCTGAGTACCGTACCACTACATTGTCTTTAGTGATAGACTTTTTTTTTTTTTTATTAAAAACACTAACGTTGTTTTTCTCGATGAATTTTCGTAATTTTTGGATATGTTACTATTTTCGACATGACAATTAAGTACATAATATTGTTCTTGCTTAAAATGACATATTTAGAAAATCGATTTGTCGACGCTATCTTAACAAGCACCAATTCTTGTTTTATTTTATATAAAGATTTTTTTTTATTAACATTGAGTAAATAAAATAAAACCGTGTTTCTCTTTTTAGAAAATTTTAAAATGTAATTTTTAAAATATAGTGGATCCCCGACATACGAGGTAATTGAGTTACGAGAAATTCGAGATACGAGATGGCTTGAGAGCAACCCCTCCTCCCCCCACATACGAACGAAAATCTAAATTACGAGTTTCCAGATGCAACCATTAGGTGGTCGAGTGTGTCGTGTTTCATTACGTCTCCTTAATGATGCCATTTTAATTCCAGATACGAGCTCCAGTCAGCTTCACTCCATCCAGGAACGAATTAATCTCATATGTCGGGGGTTCAGTGAAATAACGCCACCCCGGGTTCACTGTATTATTTTTTAAAGCATTATCGATAGCCTGACTTTTCGACACGTCTCCCTTTCCCCAAAGTTTATGACGCCATTCACTATTATTTTAATTACCTCCTCTTCAGGAAGTTAGACACAAGGTCAGGTGTCAAACTTGGCTACCCAGGTTTTCAGGCAGTATCGTTTAATCACTTAGCCATCATGTTAGATTTGTTATAATCATAATAAGAATGTCCGAATTACCTCCCCTGAATCATGAACCACTAAGCGTAACGCAATCCAAGGGAGGTAATTCAAAATGAACTCTTTCTCTTTCATGTTTTGTTTTGCAATCTCCGTGCGGCCTTTTCACATGCATCGTGTATTCATGTTTCCCGATTCTACGTGACTTTTACATGATTATATATTCGTTTGCAGTGCTTCTTGTCTAGTATTTCCTCGATAATAAAAAACGAAAGTAAAGAAAATTTGTATCATGTACGTATCCGTGACGAAACGAAAATATATTCCAAAAATCAAAGTAAGAAACACCCACTTAAATCCCACCTCCACTTAGAGATTAACCGGCTTGTTTTCGGTCTTAAACAAATAGGGAAACGGTGGACGGTCGATTCTTTAAAAACGGTTGGGGAGAGCATCTTACTAATTTATTGTTCCACTACCATTTTATTACTAGTTTATTGTTTTACTAGTTTATTGTCACTCATTTTCAATGAATTTGTTCATATATATGTTTATGAATAGAATTTTTTCAACAAATTCAAGATATTTTAAATAAGATGCCCCCCTAGAGTAAATGTGGTATTGTGGTGACTGTAATGGTTTTTTTTTCCCCCTTTATGTTTGGATCTAAGGGACTATTATTTGGGACACAATTTGTAGGGATACTATGTAAGGAGTTGAACAGCAAGATGTCTGTTCACATTACACTTGAACTTGTGCATGACAGAAGCAGGGACCCGGGAGAGAATTCTAAAGTTTAGCAGTTCGAAGGAAGAAGCTATTTGAGTAGTAGAAGGCTTTACGGCATCTAGGGATTTCTACAGTGTAGGGTTGGGAATTTGTTGCTTGTCAAGTTAGCTGAAGGTATTTACATCGAAGAGGTACATGGACTTGGAGTTTGTTGAAGCACATCCATTAAAATACTTGTAAACTAGTCACAGGAATGCAACATTTCATCGATGGGACAGAGGTTGGAGTTTAGTTGACAGTGTGGGACCTACTAGGTTGGCCACTAATTTTTGAACCCTGTCTAGGAGTGACAGATTAGTAGCAGATGCACCAACCCAAATGTAGCGTTGGCGAATGGTGGCCTTCTAGCTAAATAAAGTAAGATAAAAGATGACCGCCGATGCACTTTTTATGCCCTTGTGCTTAACTTGTTTAAAATTTAAATTGTATTTTTATTAGAAATTCAAGAAAGCTAAAAACGATATTATGTTTTCCTTTAAAACAAATTGACCTTCAAGAAATAGATGAGCAAACTTTAAATCAATCAAAGTCATTTCTGAGCGTTTTTTTTAATAATCATTTTGACTTGTTGTATAATGGACCCAATGTAGACTGATAGTTGTAGCTAGTGCAATATATGGAATTGAGAATTGGAGTTCATTGCATTTACGCTTAAATATGCTATTTTAATTTGTCCAGATTTTGTATAAATTATTATAGAATCGTGATTTCAAAAGTAAAAAAAAAAAAGAATTTGGGTGCCATCAATTAGAATCGAAACCGAAACTAGCATTCAAAGCTAGTGACGTTACCACTGTACCAACATGACACGTATATGAACTGATTAAAAATTAAAAATAAACTATGATGAATGTACAAAATGTATAATGACTTTTTCAATTTTGACCCATTTTTGACCCCTTAAAAACAATTTTTAACCGGTTAAAAAAAAAAACATGGTCCGCAAAAAATCCAACCATTTGAATCCCTAGCACCGCTCGGTAACTTTTAGCTTTGGAGGAGATAGAGTTTGAAAATATGAAGACAGACAGACAGACAGACACATAGCCTTTTATATATTAAATTTACAGGATGACACACACACACACACACACACACACACACACACACACACACACACACACACACACACACACACACACACACACACACACACACACAATCACTTAAACTTGCATAACTTTTGAAATAATCAATCAATTCTTTTTATTTTTCAGATTTACCAAGAAGAATTAATGTTCTAATAGTCCACGAAATTTTAACTTCAAGATGCCATGGGCTACGGAGAAAAAGATATTTACAATTGAGGCTGAAGTCTGTCTATGCAGCTCAATTGCGATTCAAAGAATGATTTGGATGTCATGATGGGTGAAAAAGTTCAGATTCCATGGGACTGTGCATAACCTCAGTCATAAAGACACTAACCCACACTCACACTGTTGACAACTGAAATCAGTAAGGATACCACACAATATTGCTGCAGTCAGAAACTCTGATCTTATTTGAAGCACCAATGAATCAAGGAGTTATTGTAGTACACACTTGAAACTTCTACACAGGCTTGATCTACTGTAGCTGAATGTTCGTGTTACTCTAAATAAAATTTTGCAAGTTATTCGATTTTTGGTAATGACCGTTCTTTTTTGTGTCACACTGTATTTAGTTGGTTTATTTTACCAGCATATCAACCCTTTTGTTGGGATGGTCAATCGGAATCAGAAAGCAGAAAAATCAGAACATTTTAGAGTATTGGAATCGGAAAAAAATTGTGCTTATTTTCCGATGCCAAAAACGATTCTTTAAATTGTCTTTTTTTTATTTGATTTTGTTTAAAGCAAAATCTTCAACTGCTGATAATAATGATAAAATAATGAATATTTATTGATTTTAAAATATCAGTAAAAATAAAACTAATAGATCATCTTCCACAAGTGTATTTTCATGTTTAAGAAAATATCTGCAGACTTAACATGTGTTTTTACAGTAATTGGGAAAAATAATGTTATGATTAAATATTTAGAGATTTATAAGGAACTAGTGCCCGGCGTTACCCGGGTGTTTGGAGGTGTGTGTTGAACAAAAAGTAAAAGTGGTAGTAGGCAGGCAGGCTCGAACCTATACCATGAAGGATGGAAAGGATTGTCAAAAAAAAAAAAAAAAAAGAAGTTACATCTTTGCCGTTGCGTCTATCGCCAAATCAGAAGTGACGAAGGTTTAAATTAAGGCTAGTCAATCGAAAAGAGGCGATGACTTTTGAACATATCGGCGAAAAAAGTGACCCCCTCCTTGTAGAAAAGTGCCCAGTTCAGGGTGAAGGAATTAATGCTTTTAACCGATTTTCGATATTTGTCGTCCGAAAGATCGAGTTTCAAAACAGTACCGATCTTGAGAAAATCCATCACAAAGTTTTAGGCAGAGATACATACATACATACATACATACATACATACATACATACATACATACATTTAAACAGACAGGTGAGATTTATATAATAGATGGGAATCAGAATCGCTAATTGTATCGGAATTGGGAATTTAGTACAGAATTGGTAATTGTATTAGAATCAAGAAAAATATTGAAATCGTCCCATAAATAATATCAACCCTTTTGAGTTATTTAATTCTGAAGAAATGGTTTTGTTTTGTTTATTTATTGTTTGGTATTTTCCAGATTTTGTTGGTACTGAAACTTAAGTAGAAATAATTCTATTTGATGGATCATAGTCATGTATTGTATTTTTTTTTAGATTTTTTTCCTGACTATATTTTGTTGCATTACTTTATCTCTTTCAGAAATTCTAAGAGATTTTTTGGGATCAACTTTGGCGCTTATGTCAACGGATCATTAAATCTAAGCATAAACATAACAAAAATGAGCATATTTTGCAATATATAATTTGGGACGCTGAAATAATCAGTGGAACAATGAAAGAATGTTAAATGGGAGTGGGGAATGATTACAGGATTACTCTAGCCGAGTTCCGGAAATTGCTGAAGCAGTTTACAAAAAGGAAACAATTTCGCGAAGTTAATCAACGAACTGAAAATATAACAATGTTAAGTATAAAAATAAACTTATTACTTAAAGCAAAACAAATGTAAACTGTTACAATGTAACGATGTTAATTAATCCACAACAGAAATTAAATAAACTTGTTTGAAACGATGGTAAGGGAGAAGTATTCCCGCGTATAATTATTGCCACCAGGGAGCTATATATGATATTTTTCATTTCCATTAATTAACAAGTTTATTTAATTTTTGTTGATTAATTAACATCGTTTCATTGTAAGAGGTTGTTTACTTTTGTTTTGTGTACGTTAATTAATAAGTTTATTTTGTTACTTAACATTGTTATATATTTTAAGTTTGTTGATTAACTTGTTTTATTTTTGTTAAAATTTCCGGGACTAACTTCAACTTCACCCGGCGCTTCTAGGTACAGTATTCGTGTAATCATATTTTTTTTCTCTCTTTTTTTTTCATTTAATATTATTTCATTGTTCTACTGATTATTCAGCGTCCCAAATTATATCTTGCAAAATATGATTATCTCCCTTATATTTAATGATCCGTTGACATAAGTGCCTCAATTTTGTAAAAAACACACCTTTAGGTTGTTTTCATGGTAGTATTTTATTTGTGTTTGATTGAAATCTATGTAGTTGATTAGGATGTGTTTCAATGTGTAGGGTTCTTCACATTGGATACAGCTTGGCGTTTCTTCACATTTTAGTAGATATGAATGGGTGGCAGTGGTATGTCCTACATGAACAGCACTGAATGGCAACCAAGCATGTACTGAAGTAAATAAAGGGTACTATGCAGTACACAAAAATGGATGACCGACTCCAGCTAATTGTGTACAGTGATGTCGATAAGCATCGGATCAATTCGACAGACACAGCATGTCTGTATACTTATTCAGTTTAACTAAGAATGGCCCACCTATTTCCTGGAAATAATAATTAAAAAAAAAACAAAACAAACAAACCATGGTTGCGTTATTCACATGCGAAACTGAATACGTGGTGCTAGCAAAGACAACTCAAGAATGTATGTAACTCAGCGTTACTCAAAGAAATGGACCCATATCGAAAATACGCCCCCCCCTTAAAATATTTGAGGACAATCACAGTGGTATAGCGCTTTCCAGGGACCCTGTGCACCGACAAAGGTGCAAACATACAGACATAAAATATCATTTTCTCAGGGACACCCTAAATAACAGTAACATAGAAATCATTTATTGTCTTACAGCAGATATACTCGCAGACATTATGAGCACTCTCATAACTCAAGCGAAACTAGAAAAATTTTAAATTAAATTTTTTAATTTTGACGTGAGTTTACCGATATGATGCTCTTACACATATTATATACTAGCTTGAGTGAGCGGCGTTGCCCGGGTGTTTGGATATGTGTTGAGCAAAAAAAAAAAAAGTGGTAGTAGGCAGGCAGGCTCGAACCCGTGATATGCAGGCGGAAAAGAAAGTGAAAGAAAACCTGACGTTTACTCCTACTTCATGACGCGATCGGAAGTTCGGAATGTTGAAATTAGTAAAGTCATTCCAACCAATACGATGACTTGCAAAAATGGCGACGCAAAAAACAACCCCTTCCCCCCAAAAAAACGATCCTCCTTGTAGAAAACTGCCCAGCTGAGGGTGAAGGAATTAATGTTTTTGGTCAATTGTTCGATATTTGTCGTCTGAAGGACCGAGCTTCAAAACGATACCGATCTCGTCAAAATTCATCAGTCTGTCGAAAGTTTTAGACATACATACATACATACATACATACATACATTTAAACAGACAGGTGAGATTTATATTATAGATGATGCTCTCTCTCTCTCTCTCTCTCTCTTTCTCTCTCTCTCTCTCTCACACACACACACACACACACACACACACACACTCACGTATAAACATAATAACATTTTAAGAGCATTGTTGTGCCATGTTCGAAGTCTGATAAATCCCACAATCCTTTTATGCTAAAATAAAGTTCTTCTTTCTACCCGTCCACACGTTTCGTATATTCCCCCTTTGGAATTACTGCTGATTGCTAATCCTTTTCAACTTATAATCCAATCCAATCCAATCCACAACAGACACTTTAAGGCAGAAACGACACACAACTATTCATTTTCACTTAATTCTCATTTTCTTTTCTATATAAGTAATTTTATTTTAATAATATTGAATAAAATTCAGTTTCAGTATAAATTCAGACGTTGTCCCTCAATTTCTTTTAAAAATGTAATTAAAAAAAACAAACAAAAAAACTATATTTTCAAAAACTCGCCTCTCTTGCCTCAAAGTGTATGACGTAATTTCACGTTAGGGCTGTTGTTTTAATTACGGCTTCTCCAGGAAATCAGAGTAAGATTGAGTGTATGTTTGATGAAATTGTTTCTGTGGAACGAACTGGATTCGAGCTTGACAAACCCAGCTTTTCAGTATGTGCTGTTTCTGTTTACCACTGTGTTAAGGTTATTATTATCATAAGAATATCTGAATTACCTCCCCTGAATCATGATCCAGGGGAGGTAATTCAAAATGAGTTCTTTTTCTTGCATTGATTTGGTTTGTAATCTTTGTAATAAAATCGTGCGGTCACCGCACATGTATCTGTGTATACATGTTTCTCGACTCTACATGACTTTTTCATTATTACATATTTATTTTCGATGTTTGTCTAGATTTTCCCTCATATTAATGGACAAAATAAAGTAAACTCTGTATGATGTACGTATATGTGACGACCTTAAAACATTGTTGCAGAGGGCCGAGAGGGGTGATGGTGCCAATCGACCGTACAGCTAATAAAGTAGACACACGGCAAAGAGGTAACGTCAGTAGCAAAGAAGAATGACAAACACAGATGTTGCGTTTAAGACGATAGGATATCGTGTTTTATTGTTTACCAAGAAAAAGGTAAACTGTTTGGCAATGGATTTAGGATTAGCTGGAGCGAGAACAGGCGTCTCGCGAAGGTGAGATTCTTGGGTCCTCAAGGTAGTAACTGGTAGCTGGACGTCAGTGGACACTAGAACAGGTAGCTGGACATCAGTGGGCACTAGTATGGGTAGCTAGACGTTAGTGGGCACTAGTACAGGTATCTGGACGTCAGTGGACACTGAAATAAAAATATAGACGTCAGTGGACACTAGTATGGGTAACTGGATGTTTTTGGGAACTAATACGGATAGCTGGATGTCAGCGAGCACTGGAACAGGTAGCTGGATGTCAATGAGCACTAGAACTAGTAGATGGACGTCAGTGTAGCACTGATACGGGTAGCTGAACATCAGTGGGCACAGAAGCTGGTGTTTGGAGGAGTGAGCTGGGGAGCCGCTGGAGTGAGCTGAAGGCTTATAGTCGATGCATGAGTAAGTAGAGTCGCTGGAAGCTGCAGGAGTCGCAGGAGGTGCAGGAAGTTGCATAGCTTCACTGACTGTACTGATATGCAGAAATTCAAATGCAACATAAACTAACATCTTTTTAATCTTTCCTAGATATATGCTCCCAATTAGTAGCCCCTTACGTCCAATTGGCGATATGCCATGTTTGGGGTGAAGGTGAGTACCCCTCCCACAACAGGCTGTAATGGGGTATCACAGGAGGCAGGCAGCAGTAAAAAGTAGAACGTGCATCGCATTCTACTGCCCCTGGTCCCCACGGTGTCTGGGAATGTCGACGACTCTCGTGAAGTCAAGGATGAGAGTAATCCTAATCCGTAGCTGAACTGCATATTTATCATGAAGTTTGCACAAGTTAAAAAAATTCTTTATATGAAATTTATAAAAAAAATGTATAAAATTATGATGTGACATGAGGCTAAAAAGGGTATGGGAGGGGTAGACGTCCAATTAATCTATTCTCTGTACAAGATTTATTTATCACAATACCGCATTCAATTTATGGACCTAATCTATTTCAAATATCCCCAGATGAGATTTACGATTATTTACAATTATTTACATTTTTTCCCTAAAGAATTTTAATGTACAATGAGAAAAAGGATGGGTGATGCGTATGATATACGAAAGATTAATTGCGGTGTGTATGAGGTAATGATGATTGGGGAGGGGGGTAATGAAGCCGTAAAAACACCCCCAAAATAAAGAAAAATAACAAAAGAAATAAAGAAAAATAACAAAAGAAATAAAGAAAAATAACAAAAGAAATAAAGAAAAAGAACAAAAATAAAAATAAAATGATATAATTAAAATGCTAATGATGTAAGTGAGAACCCTCCCTATCTATCTAATTCCGAAATGCTTTCTGTTTTCCGGCTCTTCACCGAATACAAGCGAGTAATTTCTTATATAGGGGAGGGTAATCTAAGGACAGAAGAATGAGGTGGGACTTGTAGGGATGTTTGGTGACCTCCAAGATGTGTACCATAGGGGCGGGTCGGTCTCAAAAAACAAATAATAGGAATGAATTTCTTGGAAATATTCTTACACTTAAAAATAAAAACTGTGGACATGGAACTCATTTATACCAACTAGCTAAGGGATTGATTCACCATGAGATTAACTGTTTGTCTGCACTGGGTCTACGATTGGCATCTGCCATGCCTAGGCAGGGAACATGTATTCGATCTTGTTTCATACAAACGCACACAAACTAGCGGCGTGCATTTACCTATGTCTACATTGTAGGTGAGATAATCTTCTATCACATCGGATTTTGATTTTAAGCTGATGCTTAAATTTCAAAATATGATAGTAATGAGACGGCAGCTCCCCTCCTCCCGCAATCTAGCTCTAAGTGTGAAATCCACACTATTAGTCTAGCTTTGCATGCGATCGCAAGGAACATCATTCGTTCCTCTCTAGGTCACAGCAGGTTTGAGTTACAGATAACTGATGCTAAATTCAGACACCCCACCTAGTCGGGGAAGATGCTAGCCATGACCTCACATTCTGTCCAGAATTCACAGAGTTAGGAGCAATCGAAAAAAGCATGTTCTATTGTTAATTTGAAATCCTCCTCACACCATCGACAAAATGGGTTGACGTCTTCAACAATCCTGAAATGCATGTTATTGTAACCAGTCGCCAGATCAGGAAAGTTCCGAATAATTAAGGTAATCTTGACCTGGTGGCCAATTCTATAGAGAGCGCACCTCCTCCTCCAACAGCTGTAGTTCCCCCCCTAGTAGGTCCGAAGTGGTCCCCACCATTAATTCCCAATGAAATGCCCTTCTAGGTCGGTCGAGGTCACTGGACCCCGGCAGCACTCTAAGCGTAACTCAGAACTGCGATTGATCTTTTGGTCTATGTCTGCATTCGACCAAGTGATCGGGGATAAGGTTGGGAAAGGCCTGAAAGTTAGTAGTCGAAATATTAATTGTTTGCTGGATACAGAAAGTGACATTTCTACGATTGGCAAAACTATCTAGAATAATGAAATATAGAAAAATAACAAAGAATACTTCGGGAAGCAAAAATTCAAAGGAGATTTTGATGCTAAAGTAATACTCAAGACGTACAAAAGGAAAATTTAATGTCATGGAAAAATGCAAATCTATTCGGCATTAATTTAATAGATTTATTTAATTTATGGAAGAAGTGTTTCGTAGGAGATTAAATGCGTCGAATATGGGAAAGTCAAAACAGACTGAATTTTTTTTTTAAGAATTAAAAAAAGGATTTTTCGGACGAACTTGGTTGTTGCACGAAGATTGGAGTAAGTTCCGAATTAAAAGACAACGTGAAACCAGTATTGAAGCCCCAAAAAAGGAAAGTTCCATTTTCATCATTGGAAACGATAGACAAAGAATTACAGAGATTAGAAGAAAATAGAGTTGTGGGAGGATAGGGATGGCCTGTTTATGTAATTGGGATTCTATCCTCCATGGTGTTTGATTAAGTGAATGGTAAGTGATTGAAAAGCAAAAGGTCGCAAAATGATGACGGAAACATACCGATATATATATTAGTGAAAAAATGTAGATTTATTTACATAAATTTACATTATAAATAATGAGTATATAGATAGTAAGAATAAGTTTGTTGAGAAAGGAGTAAGTTACTTGCGACTGATGAGGAGCTCTGGTTGGGTGGCCAATGTCAACTGGCGCGGCTCTTCGTTACATGTTGGCTGGTTGAAGGTCCAGCGCGAAAAAGGGAGAAATATAAGAAATAGGAAGTGACGTGGCTGTGCCACTCTCCGGTTACCAGAGTTAAAGGGCGATAATCGAGTTAGTCTGGGAATTTCAATTCCCACAGAGTCATTAAAAAAAATAGACTACTCCGAATGGGCATCACCTGCAGTCTATGTGAAAAAGAAAAACAATAAGATCAGAGTCTACGTGAATTTCTCAACCAGATTGAATTAATGTCTAAGGGGCCACTTATATCCATTTCTTACACCAGAGGAGATATTTTCACAGTTGAATGAAGGCAACATCTTCCCGAAAATTGATTTGCCAGACGCTTATCTGTAAGTAAAAGAAGAGTGTACAAAGCATTCAACCATTAACAGGCATAATAAGTTATATAGATTAAAACAGTTGCCTTCCGGTTTGAAAGTAGCACCGAGCTTTTTTCAACAAATTATGTATGCAGTGCTGCCTAATCTGGAATATGCAATAACATTCTTAGACGACATATTAATAAAGAGTTAAAACTTCAAAGAACATAAAAGTCACGCCCGAGAAGTTTTTAAAAGAATTGAGAACTACGGATTTAAAGTTGGACTTGAAAAGTGCGAATTTTGAATAAACAAAATAGAATATTTGGGTCAGATATGAAGGAAGAAAACCGAATCCAAAAAGAACGGACGCCATAAAGAATATGCCTCTTCCGGATAACAAAACTGCACTAATTTGTTAGGTTAGCAAACTACTACAATTTATATCTTCCTAATATTCACGAATTGAGAGCGACATTGAATAAATTGTTGATTAAAAATAAGAAGTGGTGCTGGGAGAGAGAATGCGATAATCAATTTAATAAAATAAATAAGTACCTTTTTTATTGCATCTTCACTCCAAACAAGGCATGATGCCACTTTCATGTAGGGGACTACTATCTGGGACATAATTGCAGAGACATAATTGCAGAGATACTATGTAGGGAGTTGAGCAGCAAGATGTATGTTTACATTACACTTGAACTTCTGCATGTCAGTACAGTCGGGGAAGCAGGAACTCGGAAAGGAATTCTAAAGTCTCGCAATTATAGGGAAGAAACTGTTAGAGTAAAAGCCTTTATGGCATCTGGGGATCTCTACTGTGTAGGGGTAGGATTTTGCTGCTTGTCGGGTTTGTCGGGGGTATTTACGTCGAGGGGGTACAAGGGCTTGTAATTCGTTGGAGCATCTACCATTAAAATACTCGTAAAACAGGCAAATGGATGCAACATTTTGTCGATGGGACAGAGACTAAAGCATAGCTGACAGTTCGGTACCTATTAGGTTGGTCACTCTCTTTTGAACCCTGTCTAAGAGTGAGAGACTAGTAGCAGACGCAGCAGCCCAAATGTGACAACAATACTCCATATATGGGCGAATGATGGCCTTATAGAGGTACAGGATACTTTCAAGCGTAAATAACTTTCTAGCACGGTAAAGAGAGCCCAACTTCCTTGCAGCAGCCGCGGCAATGTCCTCAATGGATCTGTTCCAACTCATGTTCCCTGCGAACGTTAAGCCGAGGAGTTTGAACGAAGTGCTTTCAGGTAATTTATCATTAGCTATAGCCATTAGTGGTTGAAAAGGTTTCTTATCGGATTTATCTTTTGCACACTACGATCCGATAAAGGAATTAATTGTAGCTTCCGACGCAAGTGAGTATGGCATAGTGATCGTACTTCTACACAAATCTGAAGATGGAGTAAAAAAAAAAATCATGCTTCAGGAGTTTTGCTACCTGCAGAGAAAAACTATAGTCAAATTGAGATTGACAATAATGTATACTGGAAAAAAATTAATAGATGTATTCATGGAAGAACATTCGTTTTACAATCCCAACACAAATCATTACTGTCGAATTTTGAATCGGAAAAAAGCTATTCCTACCCATTCCGCAAATAGGTTACAAAGATGGCGTGTGATTTATTTTAGACTAGCGAGGGGTACCCGGCGTTGCCCGGGTGTTTGGAAGTCTGTGTGGTTTTAGGTAAATAAAAAGAAAAATCGTTGGTTGTTAAAAAAAAACCCAAAAAAAAACGAAGCCTTGGCGCGCAGTTGTAAAATAGTAAAGTATTAAAAAAACAAACAAACAAAAAAAAAGGTGCCCGTTTTTGATGAGTTATTGACGTGAACTTTGAGTGCGGGACAGTGTTTTATTTATCGCGAGTCTGTTTTTTTTATACGAAAAAGCTTAATGCACATGCGGCGATGGTACGCGATAGCTATTCAGCAGTTAACATTTTCTGCGGGACAGTTTTTAATGAGGCCAATAAACTCGTTTGTTTGTTTTTAACTAACTTTGGAAAAAAAAACAGCTCTCTGTTTATTAGGGGGAATGTCTTGTCTCGAAATGAAAACAACCGTCTGATATGACGAAGCCGACATTGACTAAACGTTACATAGCTTTCTAGCGACCACTGGCCGTGGGCCAGTATGTATTTATTTGCTTCCCCACTGAGCAAATTAGGCACAAGGCCGTTTTTTTTTAATGTGGAGAAAGAGAGGGGGAAGGGAAAAAGGGGACCAGATCCCGATGGATGGGAAATGGGAGCTGGATAGTGACAATTGGTATAAAGGGTTGCCCCTACATTGACCAAGGTCTGATATGTGGAGTTACCCCCACATAGGGTCTTTGCTTGCAGTATCTATCGGAACAGATACTACACTTTGATCTTGTTGCCCGGACCGCACAGGGCGGGGGCCAGGTATGAAGTATTTATTTGCTACCTCACTGAGCAAATTAGGAACAAGGGCGATTTTTAAAGTGAGGAGTGAAGGGGAAACGGGGACCAACTCTCCGGGGAGTAGGGGAGCTGGATAGTGACAATTGGTATGAAGGGTTGCCCCTACATTGACCAAGGTCTTGCTGGTCTTTGCTTGACACTTGTTGCCCAGGCCCCGAAGGGCGAGGGCCAGGTATTTCGAATCGAGTTTCGCTTTTTTTTATGCCGAAAAACGAATGCAACACGTGCAGATCCGAAAATGTCGAATAATTAACGTTTCAAAATCGGGAAAATTAAATAGAGAGGCGACCACCGTTGTTAAGTCATAGATATTATCATTTAGACGTGATATAAAAGTTTTAAAAATGAGCGACGGCCTTGAGAATCCGCCGGAATAAAAAGCCTTTTGAAGACATACACAAAAAGCGAACACACATACACACATACATTTTCGCTTTTATATGTATAGATTATTACAACTTCAAAATACAATATATGCCATCAAAGAAAATCACACACGCGGATGGTCTTTCGAAACTTATTGCGAAAATCGCTGAACTGTTGGAATAAACAGTGATTGTTGCATTGAAACAAGAGCAAGAACTAACGGAAGTATTGATTAACACCGTTAGCGAGTTACCAGTTACGCTGGAAGCAATAAAAAACAAACAAAAACAAAAACAAAAAAAAGACAAACAAACAAAACAGCTAAAACGGACGAGTACATAAATAACATGCGTAAACAAGTGAAAGAGGATGATGATGATGATGATGATGATGATGATGATGATGAACAAAAGAAAACATCATAAAGTTAAGAATGTTATGAAACAATAATAATATAATATCAACACCTCGAACTGTACGACAGCCAAGGTGATTCCCATTGTAATTGAAAAGCTTGGGAATGTAACAAAAAAGCCACCATAAATAGCTTAATCAGATTGACAAGACAATTTCTTTTATAATTTTGCAAAAGGCTTGTCCTTTGGAAACGGCTATAGTGTTAATACAGCTTGAATGTCTAAAGTCAAAGGAATTGACTGATGTTTAAGAAAGAAAATCCAACTAAAAATATCCAAAGGTTGAAATTACAATATTTAAGAAAAAAATCGAACTAAAAACATCCAAAGGTTGACAATAATAATAATAATAATAGTAATAATAATAATAATAATAATAATAATAATAATAATAATAATAATAATAACAACAACAACAACAACAACAACAACAACAACAATAATAATAATAATAATAATAATAATAATAATAATAATAATAATAATAATAATAATAATAATAATAATAATAATAAAACGAAAAGTATTGCAATTTTCAATATATGTGCAAACCGTAGTAATATCACGGGCCATACGAAAGAAAGTTAAAAAAAAAAAAAAAATCTCATTTGGGTCTATTTGGTATATTCAGCATGAAATCATTGATGCGAAGTTTTTGGTATTGACCGAGAATGAACCAGAACATTGAAGATTTTGGTAAGATATTTAAATAGAGATTAATTAGTAGCCAAACTACAACCAGTAAGCACTCGGTCCTGGCCAAAGACGAATATCCCTTGGTTTATAAGTAAAATAATAATAATAAAAACATATTTGTTTATTTGTTTACGTTCAAAACATATGGACGATTTTCAAAGGAAAAAGACTTTCCATTAACCCCAAGACTGGAGACGCTATTAACCGTATTGTTAAAAAAAAATCAACAAAAAAAAATCGATATGTATATTTATATTTTATATTTATTGTATACATGTATATATTGTATATATTATATTGTCTCGGCATTTGTTTCAAGTTGTCCTGTACATACATTTCACTTGCTACTGGTATTTAAGAATGTCGACTCAGGAGAGGTGTGGTTGGAGATTGTGCACCTCCTGCCACAAAAATTTAACGCGCAGGTACCCCTCTGTGGGTATCCATAGTCTGTCAAAGACTGAAGAAGCCTGTGTGTGTGTGTGTGTGTGTGTGTGTGTGTGTGCTGTGAATATATAAATATGTACATAGTATATATATTATATATATTATATATAGTATATAATATATTATTATTTTTTTATTTGTTTTTATTACTTTTTCACCCCAAACAAGGCAAATTGCCACTTTGGTGTAGGGGGCTACTATCAGGGGCAACACTACTGGGGTACTATGTTGGGATTTGGGCAGCAAGGTGTCGGTTCACGTTACACTTGAACTTCTGCACGTCAGTACTGTTGGGGAAGCAGGGACCTGGAATGGAATTCCAGAGTCTAGCGGTTCTGGGGAAGAAACTATTGGAGTAAAAAGATCTTTTACATCTAGGGATCTCTACAGTGTGGGGGTGGGATTTAGCAGCCTGTCGGGTTTGTCGAGGGTGCTCACGTCGTGGGGGCACAAGTGATTGCAGTTCGTCAGAGCATTCACTACTAAAATACTTGTAGAAAAGGCAGAGGGATGCAACATTTCGTCGATGGGACAGAGGCTGAAGCTTAGATGCCAGTTCAGGGCCTATCAGGTTTGCGACTCTCTTTTGAACCTTGCCAAGGAGCGAGAGACTAGTAGCAGATGCACCAGCCCAGATGTGACAGCAATACTCCATACATGGGCGAATGGTGGCCTTATAGAGGTACAGGATACTTTCGGGTGTTAGTAGTTTTCTAGCACGGTAGAGAGAGCCCACCTTTCTTGCAGCGGCCATATATATATATATTATTTATATGAATATGTATATATTATAAATCAAAATTAAATAAAAATATTAAAATTAAATAAAAATAATTTGATTTTTTTTCATTTCTAATCTAAATGTTCTCGAGCTGGTTTTATTTTTGTATGCTCATATAGTAATAATGCTGAGGTTTCTCTTACTCTGACGAAAAGATTTTAACTTCAAAATACCATGGCTTAAAGTGGTTGTTTCCCTTTTCCCTTCCATTTTCGGTCTTATTGATCCGATGATTTAATAAAATTCTATGTAACTTTTATTCCTCATCTTCTTAATTTAACTTATGAATTGCCCCACTTAAACAGACCATTTTTCAATCAAATCGATTGATTGCCTGATCTAATTGAGGACGTATCGCGATGCACCTGGAAGAAGCTTCACATGCGTCACGCAGTGACTACGTTCGCAATATATTGTAGTCTACATTGCACTGTAGAGAACCTGCTGTTGATTTTATAAAAAATAGTTTTATATATAATGGCTTGCATTAAAATTTAATGCTTTAACTGTTCTCCAAACAGAAACATTCATCTCGAATGCGCCCCTATCATATCAAAGAACCTACTGTTGATTTTACATATTGGTCTTTTCGGCTTGTGCGGTAATAAAACTTCTTGAATGTACTTATGATGTTAGGCTATGTAAGGTGTTAACTTTGGTCAAAATCGTCTGTTCCTTCTTTCATCAGATTATATCGATTATCGATACCTTCGAAGACATTCCGACACAAAACCTATCTAAGAACACTGTCAGACACATAATATACCTTCGTGTGAAATTTCATAAACATCGACCCAGCCGTTTTCGAGTCCATAGTGAGCGAACACACAGACACACAGCAAAGTTCCTTTTATACAATAGTAAAGATATAGATGTATATATACTAGTAGAGAGACACAACGTTGCCCGGGATTGAATGAGGATCAACGAATGTTCCACACTTCCAATACTTTTATTGTCATTGAAATCTGTGAGATCGCCCATATTTTAATCAAATCGATTGATTGCCTACTCTAATTGGGGACCCACCGCGATACACCAGGAGAAGCTTCACTTGCCTCCTCGCAGTTAGTCCACAATACATTATAGTCTACGTTGCACTGTAGAGAATCTACAGTTGATTTTATGAAATTATCCGTAAATAATGGCTTGAATTCAAGTTTAAAATGAAAAAGTCAAGTATCATAGTTCACTTGTGCTCTTAATGAAAAACATTAATTTCAGACTTACAGCACACACTTTACAGCATGTAGGACATTTCTCTCAACTTACACACACGCACACACGCACGCACACACACACACACACACACACACACACACACACACACACACACACACACACACACACACACACTTCACAGCATGTAAGACATTTCCCTCAACTTACACACATTTCGCAAAAGGTAAGACCTCAAATTACACACACACACACACACACACACACACACACACACACACACACACACACACACACACACACACACACACACACACACGCCATTCTCAGACTTCATTGTACACATTTAGATGATCACATTTACAAAGCGAATCCGGTCGAGTCTGTGAAAAAAGAAATATTTCTTGCGTACATTATTATTTTCCTTGTTTCATTTGTAAATGTTTGTATTTCTATACGTATTTGCGGGGGATGGCTTTCGCCGGTCATAAAATACGTTTAAATATGATATTTTAATTTGCCAGATTTCGTGTATATTATTATAGAGTCGTGCATTCAAAAGTAAAAAAAAATGTATTTCAATGCCAGCTTGAATCGAAACCGAAAGCAAAACTGTAGCATTCAAAGCTGGTGACGTTACCACTGTACCAACATGTACCAACATGACACACAAGTGAACTAATTAAAAATAAATTAAGATGAATGTACAAAATGTGTAACGATTTTTCTATTTTGACCCATTTTTGACCCCTTAAAAACTGTTTTAATAAACGAAAGGCCCATAAAAGAACGGTCTATAAAAAAGTCCAATCATTTGAGGTCCCTAGCGCCGCTCTGCGACTTTTGCCCGTTTTCTTCAGTTCGAACCTAGCCGGCCAAGAAAGAAGGACGCTAAATTCAGCTCCGTAAATAAAGGATTTTTGACGTTAAATTCTTACAGTTTCTTTCTCTCCTCCTTTGGAGAAAGACGTTTGTTTAGAACTCCATTGGGTAGTACTAAACTGTTAACGTTATTTTATTCGCAGTCATTAAAAGACAACAAGGTCTTACGACTGGAAAATTAACACCAGCTATTAAAAACTCCATTGGGAAGAACTTCATTGGGAAGTACTAAACTGTTAACGTTATTTTATTCGCAGTCATTAAAAGACAACAACTGGTAAATTATTATTCTCAAAGGATTAACGAAGGAAACCGCCGTGTGTTGATGAGTTCTTTTCTGTAAAGAACAAAAATTAATTTCGCCGACGAGACGAACAGTTTGTTTTAGGAACTTGAAAGATTATTCAACCGAAGTTTCCTTCAGAAAGGAAATCTTCCACAATACAAGAATTTACCCCGTATTTGTACACATAAAGCCTACCAAAGCGGCTTTATGGTCTTCTGTTTCTCCCCTTTGAATTAAAAGGTACCTGAGCCTTCACAAAAGAAAATTATTTTAATTCTTTCTCCTATTTTAGGTCAAAGAAACTTTTTGTGTGTGATTCTTTTCGGAAAAGAAAAAAACATTTTATGGAAAGACTGAACATTTCGTTAAAAGAAAGACTGAATTTAAAAAAAAGGACTGCTTTCTGTTTTTTGTATATGTTTTTTTTTCAGCCTTTCTTACAAGTAAGAATTGTCGTCTTTTTTGTATTATTATTTTCGTATTTTAAATGTTTCTTAAGGTTTTTTTAACCCTAGCCTTGGGAAATAAAGGCAATTGATAACTTTTTGTTTTAATGAACTTGGATCATTTTAAACACATTCGAGTCTGTATTTCTTTTGCTTATTTTTATTAGTTTCCTATTTCCGAGAAATTTGCTTTATATGCTTTTTTTTTTCCTTTTTTTCTTTCATTTTGTTACTATGAAAAACGGATTTTGGTGACGAACCCAAAATTCCGTCAATTGTTGTCTTTTCCCCCCTTTTATTTTTCCGCAATTTATTCTTTCCTTTTTGCTTTGATAGTTATTTCAATAATTTATTTTCGTTTTTATTCTTAGTCGGTTATTCCAATTGTTAGTTCGTTTCTTCTCATTTCTTATTTAGTAACACATACGGTATAATCACGTCAACGCACGTTAGATCACTGAAGTTAAGGAACGTTTAGTTTAATCAGTTCCATACGGGTGATCATTTGGGAATACTAGACACTCTATGTAGAAGTATGTTGACATCTCCCTGCCAGAATTGCAAAAATCTAACGTCGTCACCTTTCCTTACCGGCTCGCTCGTGAATTTCATATCCCATCGGAAGAAGCCGATTCAACTGCCTAGAAAGAATGCCGCTGCCCCCCCAAAAAACAAACCAAAAACAAAACAAAACAAAAAAAAAACAACGACTTTTTGTTGCGTTTTTTTTTAGACATTTTTTTTTTGTCTACCGAAATCTTTTGCAATTAACGAGAATTTGAATAAAAGAAAGAAAACACAACAAACGAAAAAAAAAAAAAAAAGCTGTGATTACACGTTTTTATTAAATGCGTTAATCACGAGATTAGTTCATTTGCATAATTTAAAATTTAGGAGAAATATTTATTTGAATTATTTTTAATTTTTAGTTTTTCTAAAACTAACATTTATTTAAAAAAGTAGTTGCAACTTCCTTTTCTTTAACTTCAGAAATAAGACTATTAAAACGCATTTCGTTCCTATATCTGTATTTCACAATTTTAAGTTTCCACGTAACGTCAGTATTGATCGACCATATTGTCTATTCAAGCTACGAAAGTCCACAGTAGCCATTTGTTTCATTCACTATATTTTTACATGGTTCATTGTTTGTTCGTTTTTTCATAATTTAGTAAATGTGTAGTTTAGCGGCGTAAATTATTTGATAGACAAAAAATATATACAGACTATTTATTTTTATATAAAACATTATTAAATCCAAAGGCTGAAATAAAAGCAGAAAAAAAAAATTCATTTTCATTATTTATTCATCATTTTTTATTAGACTAAAATGTATGACATTCGAGGCCGCCGTATTGTTTATAAAATTTAGCCTTTCTAAGGTTTGACACATTAACAATTTTAAGGCCAAATTTGGCCTTTTTTACGCTTTTTCATTACAAAAAAAATAAGGCGGCCAAAAATATAGTTTCATAAAAGAGCATAAAAAGTCAAATTTGGCCTTAAAAAGACCAATCTGTCAAATCTTAGAAATACTAAATTTGAAAAGCAATATGGCAGCCTCGAATGTCGTACATTTAGTCTAATAAAAATAATGAAAAAATAATAAAAATGAAATTTTTTTCTGATTTTATTTCAGTCTTTTGATTTAATGATTTTAATAATTTTTTGTCTGTCAAATAATTTACGCCGCTAAACTACACATTTTTCCATCGTTTGTTATTTTCTTTCTTTTGTTAAGTCATTCGTTTTGCATTTTTGTTTTTATTCAATAAATTTCTTTCTTTCAACCTCGTTCACGTTTCTTAGGACAGTATTTCTTATTTTTTGCACATAGTTTCTGATTTCTTTTTGAACACGTGCCCTCGGATCGCTTTGCCTCAGGGCCAAACATTTACCGTTACCCCTGGCAAAAGTAAAAAACAAAACGGTGAAAAAAAAAAACCAACAAAAAAAAAAACCAACAAAAAAAACAACAACAACAAAAAAAAACAACAACAAAAAACAACAACAAAAAATAACAACAATAAAACCTAAAACACGAACAAAACAAAAAGACACAACAATGAAAATAAAACAATAGATCTTTTAAAATACGAAAAAACTTTGCTTTTTGTTTTTACTTTTTTGTTGTGTCTTTTTGTTTTTGTTGTGTCTTTTTGTTTTGTTACCGTTCACTGGACAAAGCGGGGGAGGGCAGAGCGGTAGCTCTAGATATATCTAAGTCTTTTGACAGGGCATGGCATGAGGGTCTCCTCAGAAAGATTAGATCATACGGCATCACTGGTAGAATACTTAACATAATTAAATTCTTCTTAGATAAGATAAAAAATCCAGGTTGTCCTCGACGGTCGTACATCTAAACAATATGATATAAATGCGGGAGTGCCCCAGGGGTCTATCCTTGGACCTCTACTGTTCCTGATATTCATAGATAACCTCCCCGACAAAATTTCCTCTGAGATGGGTATATATGCTGATGACACCACACTCTATAACAGACACGACAGGAAAACAAATGAACACATATCTAAAGAAATGGCAGAAACACTAGAAGATGACCTCCAATTTGTAGTGGAATGGGGACAAAAATGGATCGTCACGTTCAATGCCGCCAAGACTAAACTAGTTTCATTCAATAATTACAAGAAACCTTCTCTACCACCTATAGCAATGGCCAACGACTCTTTATCTGAGAGTACATCTTTCAAGCTCCTTGGCCTAACGTTCACAGGAAACATAAGTTGGAACAATTACATCGAGGGCATTGCCAGGGCCGCTGCAAGGAAGGTGGGCTCTCTCTACCGTGCTAGAAAACTACTAACATCCGAAAGTATCCTGTACCTCTATAAGGCAACCATTCGCCCATGTATGGAGTATTGCTGTCATATTTGGGCTGATGCATCGGCTACTAGTCTCTCGCTCCTTGACAAGGTTCAAAAGAGAGTCGCAAATCTGATAGGCCCTGAACTGGCATCTAAGCTTCAGCCTCTGTCCCATCGACGAAACGTTGCACCCCTCTGCCTGTTCTACAAGTATTATAATGGCGAATGCTCTGACGAACTGCAAGCACTTGTGCCCCCACGACGTGAACACCCTCGACAGACCCGACAGGCTGCAAAATCCCACCACCACACTGTAGAGATCCCTAGATGTAAAAGATCTTTTTACTCCAGTAGTTTCTTCCCCAGAACCGCTAGACTTTGGAATTCGATTCCAGGTCCCTGCTTCCTCAACTTTACTGATGTGCAGAAGTTCAAGTGCAACGTGAACCAACATCTTGCTGCCAAAATCCCTACATAGTACCCCAATATTTGTTGCCCCTGTTAGTAGCCCCCTACACCAAAGTGGCAATGTGCCTTGTATGGGGTGAAAAAGTAATAATAAAAAAAAGAAGCAAAAAATGTATCAATATATATATATATATATATATATATATATATATATATATATATATATATATATATATATATATATATATATATACTTGTTTATTCTTATATAAACATGCTCACATCCCGCTGCTACAAATAGCCACTTGTTTCAATCAAACAACAGATATCATCAGGCAGCAACTTGACTATTCAAAAGTTCAATGAATATTTTTTATTGAGCACTATCTAACAACCTCGTTGAATTCATTAGTCCATCACTTTTGAATATAAAAACAACCCGAGTATATATATATATATATATATATATATATATATATATATATATATATATATATATATATATATATATATATTCGTAAACAGGTTTTCGATTATGTTTCGAGTATAATTATAAAACGAACAAAAAATAAACAAAACAAAAACAAAAAACAAAACAAACAAAACAAAAAACAAAGAAAATAAAAACAAAACAAAAAACATAAAGAAAACGAAAAAAAACAAAAACAAATAAAAACGCTCAAACAAAACAAAAAACAAGACAACAACAGTGAAAATAAAGCATTAAATTTTAGCAATTATAAAAGAATAAAAACAAAAGCAAAACAAAAACGAAAAACAAATAAAAACAGAAGCACAAACAATATAAAAATAAATAAATAAATAAAAAATATATAAGATATATTCGTAAAAAAGTTTTCGATTATGTCTCGTTGTGATGCCAAACATGTTTTTTTTCATCAAAACTATTTTTGTTTTCTTTTTGGATTTCATGTTTCTCCGAAATAGTCTAGACATTGTTTTTCTTTTTAGATACCTTTCAGTGCAATAGAGTGTTGTGCTGATTTTCTGGCAAAAGACAACAAAAACTAAAAAAAAAAAAGAAATCATCCTTCCATTTTATTTATATGATTCGTATGCTGAATTAGAACAATACCCGTCTCAGGATGGGTAAAATTAATACTCCCCCTCCCGCCACGAAATGTTCTACCCTCCCATACTTTTATCATCATCGAAATCGGTGAAATCGCCCATTTTTTAATCAAATCGATTAATTGCCTGCTCTTGCTAGGGACGTCCCTCTCTTAGTGTGCCGGGAGGAAGTTCACATGCCTCCCCACAGCAACTTAGTCTTCAATACATTGTAGACTACATTACACTGTAGAGAATCTACTGTTGATTTTTATAAAATTACTTGTAAATAATGACCTCACTTAAAGCTTAAAATGTAAAAGTCAAGTATAATGGTTCATTTGTGCTCTGAACAGTAACATTCATTTCGAATTCGCCCCTGTCTTATCAAAGAACCTATTGTTGATTTTATAAAATTATTTTTACATAATCACTTGAATTAAACTTAAACATACAAAAATCAAGTATCACGATTCAACTGTGATTTAAAAATTGGTCCTTAGATTATAACTTTGGTTAAAATCAGACTTCCTTTTTTAATCGGATTTTTTCGATTATCGATTTTCGATACTTATTAGACGCATTCCGGTACAACGCATTCCGGTACAAAATTTACGTAAGAACACTCCCAGACACATCAAGTCCCTTCGTGTAAAATTAAAAAAAAATAATCGGCCCAGAAATTTCCGAGTCCATAGGAAAGTAACACACACACACACACACACACACACACACACACACACACACACACACACACACACACACACACACACACACACAAATAAAGCTCCTTTGGGTTTGTTTTATAATTCAGAGATTCGAAAAAGTGATAAAAAATTCAAACACATAACAAATAAATGTTATCAAAGGCAAGATAAGTTACTCTTCTACCTATCTGGAAAAGTTTTTTTTAGTGTTTTTGCTCACTTTAAAATCTTTAATCGGTTCGAAAAGCATATATGTGATAACATTATTATGTGATAACAAGAAAAATGGGCACGACTTAGTTCCTAAAGTTTTGTTGAAATGACTTAAAACTAAAAAATTAAACAAAATACTGTTAGAAACCAACACAATATATTTCACGTTAGCGTATTGGTTTGTCCTTAACGGCGACCATTGGTCTTCACTAGAATTTGGGTGGCAAGAAGCCTCCCCCAAGGTCCCAGCCCTCTTTGCACTCATCCAGCGGAGGTCTGGCTAATGATTTCTCTCCTTAGTTTTTCTATCCTTCTTGACCGTCCTCAATTATTTGGTGTGACGCCATTGTATAGTGACACACATTAAAAAAGGGGGACAGGAACACCGGGGGTAACTTACGATTATACAGTTTCAGGTCTGGCTTTCTCTACTCGGTCTTTTCATCCACATTGACCCTTCTCGCTTATTTGGTGTAGCGTCAGTTTTCGGTGACAAAAAAAAAAAAAAAAAAAAAAAATAATGGGGAGGGCGAGGTAGGGGCACAGAGAGATTAACTTACAATTATATGGTTTCAGTTTTCATGATCCCATATGTTGTTCCTCTGTGTTCTACACCTGTAGCATTTTTTGTATGTATATTCCTGTAGGTCATGTATGTTAATCTCTGCATTTAAGGATTTTCCTTAATATTTCAGCCGTTTTCATTATTGTTATCCGTTGTATCTTCTCAGCCATCCCTCTGATTCCAATCTCTCTTTTCAAAGTTTTTCGCTATTATTTCTAGCGCTCCTATTATTAGTGGTGTTATCTTGACTTTCTTCATCTTCCAGATCCCTTTGGAGCTCTCTGGACAGCTCAGTGCATTTGCTTCACTTCTACGTTTTCTTGATCTTCACTCTGTGGTCTGCAGGAACAGCAAAATCTAAAATCTGGCAGGTATTTTTTTTTTGTTAACTATTATGACATCCGATTTCTTTGCTTGGATGGGTTTATCCGTTTGTATATCCATGTCCCATAAGGTTTTCTTATTTTCATTTTCAAACACTGCTGCCGGTTTGTTCTTGTACCATTTGTCTAGATGTTCAGTATTCAGTCGTCTGCATAATTCCCAGTGTGCTGCCTTCCCCACTTGATCGTGTCTATTTTCATATTCTTTTTAGGCTAGTTTGCTGCATTCGCTTATTATGTGGTTTATTGTTTCTTCTCTTTGTCCAGAGTCTATATTTGTCGTTTTCTTGTTTTGTCGATCCTTGCTTTGATGTGGTTAGTTCTAATTGCATTATCTTGTGCAGCTGTTATTAGGGATAAAGTTTCTCTGTTTAGGTTTCCTTTTTGTACTCATGTCCAAGTGTTTTCATTAGTCTCATCTTTTGTCATCCTTATGAATCGTTCGTGTAGCTGTTTCTCTTCCCATTTTTATTTCCTCGTCTTATTTCTCGTCTCTTCTTTTTTTGCCGTGTTTGTTTCGTCAGTGTCTCTTGCTGCAGTGATTATTCTTTCGATGTTCCGCATAATGAATTTTTCTAATTCGTTACATGGTATTCTATACAAACCAATCCTCTTCTTCCGTATTTCCTTTTCACATAGTCGGTAAGTATCATCCTTTGGGTGTAGTACATTGTGCATAGTCTTGAGTTTCTTGGTCTTCTGGTTGGGCTGCCTCAGCTCTTCTTTCGTCCAACCTAGAAACGGTTCAAAGTATCTTACTAGTTACACTACCCTTTAATTAGGTTTCTACTTATTATTATTATTATTATTATTGTTATTATTGTTGTTGTTGTTGTTGATGTTGTTTTTGTTGTTGTTGCTGTTGTTGTTGTTGTTGTTATTGTTGTTGGCTCACAAGGAGCTTTCACACAGGTCATAAAGGATCTCTCTTTGAAAACAGCCTGTGGTGTTCTCTGGAAGTTGAGTGACAACAAGTCTCCCCAGTTTTCCAGTATCCTCCTCTCTTCTGATAACATTTGCAAACGAATTTGTATTATTGCAACAATCGCTTACAATCGATTTCTCGCTAGTAGCGGCCATTGATCGCCACTGAAATTTGAGTGGCAATAAGTCTCCTCAAGGTCCCAGTTCTCTTCGCACTTGTCTAGCGGAGGTCTGGTCAGTACTTCCTCCTCGGTCTTTCTATCCCTCTTCACTCTTCTCACTATTTGGCATCATTCTTTTTTTATTTGAGTGGGGCGGTGATTGGGTAATTGGAGGGATGGGGAGAGGATAGAGAACTTATAGATATGCATCTTCAATGTTCTTGGTTCCATGTAACGGTTCTTCATGTTTTGTCTCTGTAGCAGCTCGTCTAGCCCACGCATGTGGCTCATGTGTATTAGTCTCCGCATTCAAGAGTTTTCATTAATATTTCAGCTGTTTTCATTATTGTTATTCGTTTCGTCTTTTCAGCGATACCTTTGATTCCAATTTCTCTCATTCTTTTTTTCAAAGTTTTTTAAGGATTGTTCCTAGTGCTCCTACTATTATAGGTATTATTTTGATTTTCTTCATCTTCCATATTCCTTTCAGCTCTCTGGCTAGCTCTGTGTATTTGCTCCGTTTCTCATTTTCTTTTATATTCACCCTGTGGTCAGCTGGAGCAGCCAAGTCTACGATTTGACAGGGATTTCTTTCATGTTAATTATTACGACATCCGGTCTTCTTGCTTGGATGAATTTATCAGTTTGTATGTTCATATCACATAGGATTTTTTGATTCTCGTTTTCAAGTACTGTTGCCGGCTTATGTTTGTACCACTCATCTGTGCGTTTGAGATGCAGTTGTTTGCATAATTCCCAGTGTACTGCCCTTACCACTCGGTTGTGCCTGTTCTTGTATTCCTTTTGCGCCATTTTTCTGCATTCACTTACTATATGGTTTATCGTTTCGTCTCTTTGATTATTATTATTATTATTATTATTATTATTATTATTATTATTATTATTATTATTTATCGTTTCGTCTCTTTGATTATTATTATTATTATTATTATTATTATTATTATTATTATTATTATTATTATTATTATTATTATTACGAAAGGCCAGATGCTAATCTTCGTACTTTACGACAGAAAAGACACACACAATTCCCAACAATAATTTACATTTAATTCCCCTCCCCCACCAGCGCCCATATCTCCACTAACAAATCGATAAGGAATGAGATCAATAATTTACCATAATACCACTTGAGAGGTAAATATATCCTCTCCTTCTGCCAATAAGGCCGGTCGTCTGTATTTCGTTTTGGTTACGAAATATCTCATTCTACTTTTCCGCCTCAACAATGTTGCACGCATAATCATACGATTGTACGTCGAGTGATTCTTCCATATTTGCGTTGTATATGAACAATTTATCCGTGCAGCTGATGAAGTGGAGAGTGCTATAAAATTGCACTGCTAGTCTTACTGATTGCGCACTATTATGATTCGAGGAAATCCCACACGGATCATTATAAATGACCACTAACTGGTAACAATAGGTGGTATTCTCTGGAGTCTGAGTAACACCAAGTCTCCTTAAATGTCCACTATTTCCCGCTTCTTTTTGATAACCGCTGCAAATCATTTTATGTTCTTGCATCAGTCGATTACTCTTGGTTTCTCATTGATACTCTGGAATTTGAGAGCAATAAGCGCTTTCAAGATTCCACTACTCTCTGCGGCCTTCCAGTGGAGGTTGAATGGTGCTCCCCCTTTTAGTCTTCCACCCTCCAATTTTAGTGTTACTAATCGAGGCTGATGCCACTATATTTATTTATTACCGCCCCCCCCCGCCTTGTGCGGCCCGGGCGACAAGATCAAAGTGTAGTATCTGTTCCGACAGATACTGCAAGCAAAGACCAACAAAGACCATATGTGGGGGTGACCCCACATATCTGACCTTAGTCAATGTAAGGGCAACCCTTCATACCAACAGTTACTATCCAGCTCCCATTTCCCACCTCTCGGGAGCTGATCCCCCCCCTTTCGGTCCCCCTCCCTCTCTCTCCACATTAAAAAACGGCCTTGTGCCTAATTTGCTCAGTGGGGAAGCAAATAAATACAACGGGCGACAAGATCAAAGTGTAGTATCTGTTCCGCAAGATACTGCAAGCAAAGACCATATGTGGGGGTAACCCCACATATCTGACCTTGGTCAATGTAGGGGCAACCCTTCATACCAACAGTTACTATCCAGCTCCCATTTCCCACCTCTCGGGAGCTGGTCCCCCCTTTCCCTCCCCCTCCCTCTCTCTCCACATTAAAAAAACGGCCTTGTGCCTAATTTGCTCAGTGGGAAAGCAAATAAATGCACACTATATTTATTTATTTTTTGACAGGTGTGTGTGAACCAGATCATGAGAATTTTGGCAGCTTCAGCTCCCTTTGATGACGATGATGACGATCCTCATACAGAAACCAGCCCACATAAACTACGAGCACTAAACAGCTACAACATAACAACAACAACAACAACAACAACAACAACATGAATAATGTGACAACAACAATTGTTCTTTTTGTATTTCTAGTTCTATTTACGGTAAATTATTTTATTTCAACTTATGAGTTACTTGGTTATGTGGGTTGGTTCACACACTCGAAGATTCTTCTTCTTCTTCTTCTTCTTCTTCTTCTTCTTCTTCTTCTTCTTTATTCACCAGGAGTAGTCATACAGGCCATATGCATTTTCAAGAAAGTAAGAACGATTTTTACAAAATTCTATTTTTACATATAAATTGTAAATTAATTTAAATTGTATTATTTATTATTATTAATCACAAAAAAAAAAAAAAAAAAACGAAATAGGGCGACCCCTGGTGTGTATGTGGTAGTTTGGTGATGGAGAGCTCTAGCTCGGATTAACTTAGTCAACAAAGGGGCAGTGAACAGAAGTAAAACAAAGAATAGAAATAACACGGGAGCCCAATGTAATCGAACCAATCGGAAACTCCATAACATGACACCCAAACACACAAAAACAAACGAATAAAGTGATATCCTCGGCTCACACAACACAAAATGATCATGAGGATCAATCAGGAAAGATTAAGGAGGTAGAACACCGACAAGACGACCACTGGAAATGAGAGCACTGGAATGTTACAGAATCTTATTTTCACTCTAATTCCAGGGAAGACCAAGAGTGGTTCGTATCGAGAAATCAACGATCAACGGCGGATAACGAAAAATAATATGTAAAGTTTATCAAAAGAAGCGGAAAGACCTGGAAATCTGAGGAAACGTGTGCTTCAGATTCGAAACGAACTACAATTGTTGTTATCAGTGAGCGATCACTGATGATGCCTTGTACAAAAACTCCTAGTGAGCAAATGATACTAATTATTATCATCGTTGTTGTCAACAATAAAACATTCACAGAAGAAAAAACTCCACTATTTAACACATTTTACTCTGTTTATCTAAAACCAAATGGAATTCCATGAACAAAGTTTTTTCCCAAGAACTTCTGATTTACAGAACATAATATTACGGAACCGCTTCTCTGCTGACCACATCATGACATCATGGTCTACTTCAAGTGTAATGTAAATAAGTACTTGAGACATTTTTAAAGAGCAGTAGAACAAGAAAACTTAGCACATTTAGTTGTCTTTCTCTACATAGTAGCCACCCAGAATTACGCAAATATAATTTAATATGGCTCTGAAGACGGCCTGAGCTCCAATCTATCCCCTCTTGCCAAACTTTCACAAAAACACTCGACTAGCTACAACCAATATCAACAATTTCCTCCACTCTCTATCTGTACTTAAATCTAAGCGCAGGTTCCATGTAGAACACTGTTTCCTTGACTGCTTCCCGGCCGATTACAATTTGGTAGCCTCTGAGTCCAATCTAAATAAGTTGCCATTGAATCGCCCCCTTGAATAATCCAAGTTCTACCCAATCTAAATGGTGACCCCAAGTTGGTGCTCCAACCATGACGTGACTTTAAGAATCAAGGCTGAATCATTGTAATAAAGTTGCGAGAGAGAGAGAGAGAGAGAGAGAGAGAGAGAGAGAGAGAGAGAGAGAGAGAGAGAGAGAGAGGATTTTCGTTTTTTTTGTTTTTATTATTAATCGTGTGTCTTTTATTATTAATATTACGTGTCTCTATGTGTATGCAGTCGTGATCGTTTGTCTATGTATGCATGTCTATGGATGTCTATAGATGTGGTCGTGTCACCTCTAGTATGTGTATATGCATTGCGATAAAGTCATCATACTTTCTCTCTTGGTTTCTTGGTCTTCTCTGCTTAATTCTTCTCGTCACTTGTCGATGCTGAAAAGAAACATCTGACGAAAACATTACGCCGATCTTCTGGCATGGATTCTTTATTCGTTTAACGAGTGAACGGGAGGAGGGGAAGCCATCGCAGTGTCGACCTAAACTTTCTTTTTGGATTTTCTTCGCATTTGCGTATCTCCTTTGACACGTCCGTCTTGTCCAAAATCGGAAGCTAAACTGCTTTTTGAATGCGAAAGAAAAATATATTTTCTCTCTTTTTCATGCATCGTTTTCTTTCGAGCTAACTGAATGACATCTCGGTTGCCATCGCTGACCCTACCTACCGTGTTTGACATACGTCAACCATAACCTTTTGAAATCTTTTTGCACTAACCAACCTGCGAAGCAACTCGCAGTTTCCAATATGCGGGCGTAACCCGGGATATATTATATATCATCATCTGGGAAACGCTTTCCTTAAAAAACAAAAAACAACAACAACAAAAAAAACCCAAAACATTTTCATGGCTGATAGGAAGTGAAAGTCAGAGAGTGCAAAATCAGGTAGAATAGATCGAGGAAGATTTCATAGCCACACGCCCGTGCTTCTGATCTGGCGACGTGCGCTTTGTGGACCGGATAATTATCTTGCAAGAAGAGGAGACCTTTGCTGATCTTGTCCCACATCTTCATTTTGATAGTTTCTTTTAATTTCTCTAGAAGTGAAGCTTAACAGGCTTTTGTAAATTGTAGTATAATAAAATGTTCTAGTTCCAGAACACTGTGATCAGACCTTGTCAACTGAGGGCTGCACCTTTGCTTTCTTTGCTCGTAGCTATTGGCGCTCAGATGGTAAGCGAGACTGTACAACTAAGACGGGTAGATACAACATAAAATAGGTCTATTGCTATGAAAATCCAATAGTGTTGGATGCATGAATTGAATATACCGGCTTCTCAGACAGGATGCAGTTTTTCTTTTCAAGTAAAACTAACAGTTATTATGTCGTGATCGACACAATAATATGCTATGACATTTCATATTCGTTAGTACGCTATCACCTTTGTACACATATTTAAAGATGGGATCCGACACAGTAAGACACAGTCAATCAACTGAGAACCACATCAGTCTATATAAAACATAAAAGATATTAACGGATATACACCCAACAGAAAAAAACAATGAAAAGAATATGCTATTATCACAACCCTAGTGATTAGTGATTAATCTGATGTCGTTAAGGTAAAAAAAAAATCGACTTTACTTAGTATTGTCCAAACATCAAATTATATCGTTCTGTCGACTATACCAGTAGAATTTGATGCAAATCTATATAATTATAAAACTCAAATGACCTTGTAACGGATGTTGTAACCCAACATCCGGTTTACAACTTCCGGTTGAGCATGCGTACATAAACAAATAATCAACGCGACAATAAAACGTATTGTTTTACTGTGTACGTTTTCAGCGCCCCGATTGTTTTTTTCGCGTTTAAATTATCCAAATAATTGTTAATAATTTCTGCATTTTTTTTACATCGTTCATTTCCGTATTATGTTTAAGCTAATTTAACGCAATTTTCTTACAAATAAATCTACTTTAACCCGTTGACAAATATTAAAGCATTTTACAACGGCGATTTATCCACCGCCTTCATTTTTTTTATAAATTTATTCTCTATTTTTTAATACACATTTCTTAAAAAACATTCATACATTTTCTTCTACACTACCAACTTAAATAAATAACCCCGAAAATATGTTTTTTTCTTAATTTGCGTTACAAGTAAATAATCAACGCAACAATAAAACGTATTGTTGACTGTGTACGTTTTCAGCGTCCCAGTTGTTTTTTTTTGCGTTTAAATTAAGATATATCAAAATTTGAATTTAACTTTAAGTATTAGGGTATCTGTTCTGTGCACATTTACCTATAAGTAAGGCAAACCACTTATAATTCAATGGCTGTAATTTCTTTTTTCAAAAATAAACAAGTATAAACCGAACGACTCATAGAAATCTATCTATATTCTCTTTTCATTTTAATATACTTTCATAGAAATGTTTCTGTTATGTCACAAAAAACTATTTTCTTTACGTCACAAGTGTCACGCTCATACATTAATTCCATAGCTAATATAACATACTGACCCAACGGGTCACGGGTAGTCGAGTACATTTCTAAAATTGAGATTCAGTTCATTGATTCTTGCTTCCCAGGCATTTTTTCGAGGCCAAAGTTTTCTTCCTCTATGGCTTTTTAAACCCCATTTTCCGGTCCTTGTGTCACACCTCGTTGTAGGAGGATAGTAAATATAACTTCTGTATGATTTTTTTAAAGAATTTATTTATTTTTTTTCGGCAAGCGACATTTTAATCGTTCCTCGCCTCAGGCAATGCCACGCACGGAATCATTAATAAATTTCACAATTAAACCAAATTTGGGACAGAGACCCCCCCCCCCCACCAAAAAAAACTTTACTCTATTATTGACTTGCTCACCAAGTTTCAATTATGAATGCCTGATAATCTTTGTTCTATTATAGTTTTCTGTTTATTTGACGATGCCGGATTTGTTAGACACATGATAAGTTTATACTGAAAACTCACCCCCCTCAAAAGATCATTCTGGTCTAGCTATAAAATAGCTTGGTTGGTCCTGTCGGATCCCTTCGCGAATGAGGACATGCCAATTCATTTTTCATTTGCCACTTGACTGTGATTCAAGAATCAGTCTGGCAGAAATCGGGCCATTTCGTTCTGTCAAACTGAGGCATTCGTTCTGGGTAATCTTATGAATTCAACCCTCCTTTAGAGTAGAGTAAATTTATTCCTTGCTGCATGACTGGTAAATGCCAGCAGGGCTGCCCAGACAATTTTTAATAAACCAGAAGTTTTCTTCTTTGGGGGCGATGACTTATTACGCCCCCCTTCCGAGCTTGTGTCAAATCTTTCTGCTTGTGGATAGAAGTAAATACCACCCCATAAATTACCTTAACAGCCCTATCGCAATCCCCAGTGATGGCGACTCAGGCCGTTAGCTATAAATTCCCAAAGTGAATAAGCAAGGTCTGGGAATGTATACCTTCTAGAATGAACAGAACATCGCAGCCAACAACGTAATATTACAAAGCGATTTTTTATGGACATCGCTTCAGACAAAGCACTTGATATAAGAAGCTAAAAATACTACTTCAAGATCAAAAACTAGCCAACGATAAGTGTTATATGGATAGATTCCAAACCAGAGAACAGTCATTCTTCCCTCTTTGTCAGAAACATCGCTCATGGAATATGATAACTAAGGGAGGGGGATAATGGAAGCGAGAGTTACGTGGTTACTAAAATAAAACCCAAGGTTTACTTTTCTCACTTTCTTTGAATTTGAACAGATGCTGAGATACTGTATCTGTATTCTGCCCATATTTCTGCGACTGTTTCTCTACATTGCCACTGAAGCCTGTTTGTTTGATTTTTGCCAAATTATTAAATTGAATTGACAGGGCTACTCAGGTAATTTTTGACAGGCCAGAGTGCTCCTTTTTTAGGACTGCTGACTTGAATCTCTCCACTTTCCGACCATGTGTCACATTTTCATGCGCTGGGAAGGAAGTAAATACCGGGTACGGGTCCAGGTGACAGGCAATAGATCTATTGCTCATCGCTAAGACAAATGTAGCCTCTAGATGACAGTTATAATCTAGTTACTATGACGACGACAAAAAAAAAAAAAAAAGAAAAAAAAAAAAGAAAAGAAAAAGAAGACAAATGCTGTGTGATTAAACAGAAGCAGATGTGTCGTCACATGGTGCAGAACCTTTTGCCATTCTTCTGTAAGCTTTGTGCGATGCGGCTTCGGAAAATAGATAAAAGACAATTCAGAGACACGTGCTCATAGCTGGCGGTGATCAGACGGTTAGTGAGGCTGTGTAACAAAGACGGGTAGATACAACATAAAGTAGGTTGGTTGCTATGAAGATACAATAACGCTGGTTTCATCAGGATGCAGTTTCTTCTTTGCAAATAAAAATAACGGTTACGTCATAATCTATATCATTTAATATAATAATACCTGTTTTAATACCCCATTGTAACACAGCTTCTTATTCTAGTAGCTTCTTTCAAAGAACTGCAGGATTGTGGAACTCCCTTCCTGCTCGCCGTTTTCCTACTACCTACAACTTTTTTTTAAAGACTAAGATCAATAGACATCTCCTGTCTTAATCATTTTTTGTTTTTGCTATCTTTTTACATCAAGTGGCGTCATGCCTTGTCTCAAGCGATTTTCATAAAAAATATTTCCCTTGGTTTGTCTGTCCGATTCATTTTTTTTCTGGGGAACTAATGGGCAAGTCTAGCTTTAATTTTTTATGTCTTGTATTATGTATGAAAGAAAATCTGACGTCTTACCACTAATCCATGACGCGACCGAAAGTTCGGAACGTTAAAATTAGGCAAAGTCAACCCAACCGATAGGATGACTTGTAAAAATGGCTCGCAAAATATATTGACCCCTCCTTGTAGAAAAGTGCCCAGTTTAGGGTGGAGGAATGAATGTTTTTAGCTAATTTTTCGACATTTGCCGTTCGAGGCCTCGATCTTCAAAACGATATCGATCTCATGAAAATCTGTCGTCTCTGTCGAAAGTTTTAGGTATACATACATACATACATAACTGATGATTGCAACGTCTTGTCAGACGTGTGCCACTCCCTTAGTCCATGAATGACTTCCATCGCCACAGGACCATTTTAATAGACAAATGCCTGAGGGAGTATTTATACACAGATGATGTTACAGAGACTTCGCTTTGTACGACAGCTAAACCTTTCTCTCTCGGTTCAAAATGTTGAGATCCAGCAACAAGCAAGAGCAAGATAGCCAGCAACAAGTAAAACTGCTGACCAACTTAATGCGGGTACTGGTCTCTCGCTTAATGGTTTTTTAAATCAGAGATTTGCTTCTCCTAGAAAGGTTGCCTTCACCACGGCTTACAGGAGCCCTCTCCACCCCAACACACACGTACATACACACAAACATACACGGTGCTAGTTGGCCGTTGCCACCGAAAAACATACATACATACATACATACATACATACATACATACATACATACATACATACATACCCTTACACAAACAGGTGAGATTTATATTATAAATGTTATAACCTTTCATGTTCGCAAATACTTTATCATCTTCCACACACATATATAAATAGGATCACTATGGTTGTTGGTGATTAATCTGATGTCGTTAAGGCAGTGAGTCCCAACTTTTTTTTTTTTTTTTTTTTTTAAATCTATTGAGTTTATTTAAATTTTCGCGGCACACCTATCATAAAAAAATAGTATTTTCTACTCATAAAGCTCTTTTGCAATAAACTAAAAAAACATGATGAATCCAAATAATACGAAAAACAAAATTATTCTTTTAATGCATACACAGAATTTTTTCTCTCAAAAACTCACTCCGTTATTAAGCGACTTTGCAGAGTTATTAAAATCAGCATACTATTTTACTACCTCTTATTTTTTTAAAAAAAGGGCTCACCACATATCATGGCCCGGAGACCACTCGAGGAGAAGAGTTATAGTGTGTATGGTGGTCATTGAAACACTAATGTAATAATCGTTTGTGACGGAACTTTGGTATAATTAGATTATTTACGAGAACGGTTCAATAAGAAGTTGTTTACGTTGGACTTGAATACGGCAATATTGTAGTCAGCTAGAAAGCAGAATTCTACAGGCGAACAGTTCCAGGAAAGAAACTTTGTTTATGGAATCCACGTTTAGGTTTAGGCATCGATAGAGAGTGGGAGAAATTATAGACAGTGATTTTAGCTAGATGAGTGTCTTTTGTGAAAGATTGGAGCTCAGTCGAACACTTGAAAAATAACGATAGAGCAGAGACAGGCTCGTAACGTTTCTTTCAAGGGCATGATCTAATAGATTACGAAGTCGGTTTTGAATTCTATCAAGGCATGATAGAGTGCTCCGAGCAGTTCCTGCCCAGAGGTGGTAACAAAACTCCATGTTAGGACGTACTTGGTTGTTATACAGGTCGAGAATTGCATCTGCAGTGAGATATCTGTTGGAGATATATATAAAAAAAACTGTGTGTCTGTGTGTGTGAGTTCGTTCCCTATGAACTCGAAAACGGCTGGACTGATTTTTATGAAATTTCACACGAACGTACTTTATATACTTGGCAGTGTTCTTAGACAGGTTTTGTATCGGAATGTCTCCGATAAGTATCGATAATCGAAATAATGCGATAAAAGAGGGAACAGGCGATTTTGAACAAAGTTAACACATTACACAGCCTGAAATTACAAGTACATTTGAGAAGTTTTCTTACCACACAAGCCAAAAGGCTCAACATATAGAATCAACAGTAAGTTCTTTGATATGACAGGGGCGCGTTCGAAATGAATGCTTCTGTTTAAAGCACCATTGAACCATGATACTTGACTTTTTCATTTTTAAACTTAAACTTAAAATATTATCACCACACAACTAGTAAGGCCAGGCATATAAAATCAACAGTAGGTTCTTTGATGGTTCCCCAATTAGAACAAGCTATCAATCGATTGGATTGAAAGATGGGCAATTTCACTGATTTCGGGTTGAAACATTCGTTGATTATCATTCAATCTCAGTCAAGGTCGTGTCTTCCTACTTTTACTCTATATAGAGTGCAACCGACCGACCCAATGACATTTGAACGCCTAATTTGCATAACAATATTTTAACAGTTCACAATGAAGTAATGTTTAGTGTTACTAATTTGTAATTTTATTGTTTTATTTTAATATTTATATGCAATAGTTTCGTCAGTAATTAATTAAAGTGATTTGATAAGAAAATGTATATATTACTAAAAGACATCCTAAAATTAAATTAACTGCTCGCTATAAGGCATAAACGAGAAGAAAAAAAGAGAGAAAGAGGAGGTGATTGGCTAGCTTGCGTGCCTGCTCGCTTTCTCGCCTCCTATCCCCTTTCTTTCATCATATCTCTTTTCCTCATCTATCTCGATCTTTTCCATTACAGACGTCTCTTTTTAAAAAAATAATTTTATAATTCAATGATCGGTTTCATACGGAATGCAAAATAGTGAATGTCTTGTTTTGATGATTTCTTTCTATGTGTAATTGTTTTTCCTTTTTTCCTATTCAAAGGTTACTCCCCTTCTCTCTCTATCTCTTTCTCCCCCCCCTCTCTCTCTCTCTATATATATATATATATATATATATATATATATATATACACACACTCTGTCTCTATCTGTCTGTCTATCTGTCTGTCTGTCTGTCTGTCTGTCTCTCTCTCTCTCTCTCTCTCTCTCTCTATATATATATATATATATATATATATATATATATATATATGTATATATTCAGGCAGATATTGTTAAAAATAACAGAAAGCGCCTGTTTAGTGATACCATTTTTTATTTAAAATTTTTATTTTTTGTAATATCTTTTTTGTATAATCATAAAACGTATGGATGTAAAGTCTAATCATTTTTCTTCTCAGAGTGTCCGCGGTTTAATTTTCGTGAAATCGTCTTCACATCCTGTGTGTTAGTCTAGGTAAAGGATTATGGATTATGGGAGATTTACTTAAATAGTAGTAAATGAGGTGTGAGCGAGGGTCGTTGGACTGCTGACTCCAGTAGAAGGGTTGGTGTGGTAGGGGGAAGTAAGTGTTATTGTTGTCTACAAGGGGAAATGTATATATGGATGGTATTTTTTTATAGCGATATCTTCTAACTTAAAGTCCGAGTGCATTTGATTTAAATAGAATAGGTTGACTGTATTGGAGTTTTGATTTTGGGGGTGTTACGGTTGGTGGGAGTGTTATTTAACTTCTGGGGCATGGAGTTTATGTGTTGATCAACAATATAATTTAGGAAACCGTTGTAACCACCAGAAAGCGCATCGAAGCACAGAAATTAGGAACCCGGGATTTTTGGAAAATCTACAACAGCGTAGTTAATAATGGACAGTCAACTATTCCCCCACTAACAAACAATCATGAGGTTGCTTGCACGGCAACTGACAAGGCTAATCTGCTTGCCAGTCGGTTTGCCTCAAACTCCACACTGAACTCGGTACACCACTCACTCCCTGATTTTCCTCTGCGAACAGACGCCACACTTGACGATTTGAAAATCACCCCTTCTCAGGTACATGCTATTATAAAAAACCTAGACACCTCAAAAGCATGTGGACCAGATCTCATCCCGGTTGTGCTATTAAAAAAACGCTCTGCCGAGGTTGCTCCAGTTCTGTCCAAACTTTACAATAAATGCCTTAACGAATCTTGTTTTCCCGACTGCTGGAAAAAACGCCTCTGTGGTACCAGTCTTCAAGAATTCTGGTGAAAGAACTGATCCACTAAATTATCGCCCCATTAGCCTCCTCCCGCTTTTCGCCAAAATATTTGAGTCCTTAGTTAATCAAGCCCTAGTCAAGCACCTAACAGCTGCTAAACTCCTGACTGACAAACAACATGGATTCAGGCAAGCCCGTTCAACAGCAGATATCTTAACTGTAGTTTCTGAACGTATATACCGTTCATTGGATAAAACAGGGGAGGGTAGAGCGATGGCCCTCGATATATCTAAGGCTTTTGACAGGGTATGGCACGATGGTCTTCTAAGGAAAATTAGATCATATGGAATCACTGGAAGAATTCATAATGTAATTAAATCCTTCTTAAGTAATAGAAAAATCAAAGTTGTCCTCGACGGTCGTACATCTAATCAATATGACATAAATGCGGGAGTACCTCAGGGGTCTATCCTTGGACCTCTATTATTCCTGATATTCATAAACGACCCCCCTGATAAAATCGTTTCGGAGATGGGTATATTTGCCGATGACACCACTCTCTATAACAGATATGAGGGGAAAACAAATGAACACATATCCAAGGAAATGGCAGAAACACTAGAGGATGACCTCCAATCCGTAGTGGAATGGGGACAAAAATGGTTGGTCACATTCAATGCTGCTAAGACTAAACTTGTTTCCTTCAATAACTACAAGAAACCTTCTCTACCACCAATAGCAATGGCCAAGAACACATTTTAAACTCCTCGGCCTAACGTTTACAGGGAATATGAACTGGAATAGATACATTGAGAGCATTGCAAGGCTGCTGCAAGGAAGGTTGGCTCCCTCTACCGTGCTAGAAAACTACTTACGCCTGACAGTATCCTATACCTCTATAAGGCAACCATTCGCCCATGTATGGAGTACTGTTGTCACATCTGGGCTGGTGCATCTGCTGCTTGTCTCTCGCTCCTGGACAGGGTTCAAAAGAGAGTCGCCAATCTGATAGGTCCTGAACTGTCATCTAGGCTTCAGCCTCTGTCCCATCGACGAGATGTTGCATCCCTCTGCCTGTTCTACAAATACTTTAATGGTGAATGCTCTGACGAACTGCAAACACTTGTACCTCCCCGACGTAACTACCCCCGACAAACCCGACAAGCTACTAAGTCTCATCCCTTTACAGTAGAGATCCCTAGATGCAAGAAAGCCTTTTACTCCAATAGTTTCTTCCCCAGAACTGCGGGTCTTTGGAACTCCCTTCCGGGATTCTGCTTTCCCAACGGCAATGATATGCAGAAGTTCAAGTGTAATGTTAACAAACATTTTTCTACTCTTCTCCCTTCATAATGACCCCGCTAATTAAGTCCCTAATAGTAGCCCCCTACTTCAAAGTGGCACTGTGCCTTGTTTGGGGTGAAAATTGAATAAAAAAAACAAAAAAAACTTGCTTAATATTTTTGTGGGGACATTCACTCTTGAAGTTTAGAAGGGAATAATTAAAGCAGGTAGGTTTTTGTAGTTGGAGGTGCTAAGTGTTATTGGAAGTGTCAATAAGAACGTCAAGGAAAGGAATTTTGTTATTAACATTTAATTCTACAGTGAATTTGAGTACGGAGTTGTCTTGGAGAAGGTCTTTAAGTGTACAAATTTGTTGGTTTTTATTAGCAAGGAGGAGAATATCGTCTATATACCTTACATAAATAAAGGGTTTGTTGGTATTGTTAAGTATCATGTTTTCGAGGTACTCATGTAGAACTCACTGAAGATGGGTCCGAGGACAGACCCCATAGATACGCAGTAATTTGGGTGTAGATATTCTTTATGTGGTCGTAGAAAGGTACTCCAGTGGTTCAGACTAGAAGTATTTTTTCAAGTATTTTTTCGTTAATTTTGGGGGGAGGGAGAGAGGAGGTTCTGTATGTGTGGTTGAAGATTATATCAATAGTTTTTTTTGACGGGAACGTTTGTAAAAAAGCTTTCAACATTAAGAGAGGCGATTATTTTGTCGTCAGGTTGTTTAGATTTAAGAATTTGTAAGAGTCCTTGTGTGGATTTTACACAGTATATATTCGATAGATATGGGCTGATGATGTCATGTAGGACTTTTCTTAGTCAATAGACTGGGGTGGGGTACTTGTGAAATGATAGGTCGGAGAGGAGAGTTGGGTTTATGGATTTCGACCGTTCCGTATAGGTATCCGGGTTTGTAGTCACCAATGATTTTGGGAAGTTGGTGATTACCGATTTGGGCATTGTTGGTCGTGATGAGTTTGTTGATTTGCGTTTTTATTGCATTCGTCGGATTGTTGCTGATTTTTTAAAAATTTTGTGCGGTCGTCAAGGATGGTTTGTAGTTTATCATGATAGTCGGGTTTATTTAATACTACAAATATATTTGTTTTGTCGGCCTTTTTTAATCGTGAGGTTGGGGTGGTTGCGGAGTTCTAGCACAGCTTTTTTAAGGTTTGAGTTAATATTCAGTTGGAGTTTTTTTTTGTCGTGTCGGTTTTTAATTGATTCCACTCTTAGAAGATTGCGTAAACTGGTGAGGGTGGGGATTTAGATATCCGCTTAGAGTTAGGTGATATTTTTGCATATATATATATATATATATATATATATATATATATATATATATATATATATATATATATATATATCAGTCCTGGTCAAAATCATAAGACCACTTAAGATTATTTTATGATTTGTTTCTATCAAAACAGGTAACACAGGGAAAAATAGTTGATAAAATGTGAAAACATTCTTTGGAGCTAACCGCTTCAATATAATTCCAGAAATATATAATGAGAAAACACGAAACCTTTTGTATATTGAATATACTATATTCATAATATCTTTATGTAGGATAGAAAGTTAAAATATGTTTTTATTTTTTGGAGTTTTTATTTTTTTTTAATTAACGGTTTTGGAAAATTTCAGACGACAAAAGTTAAAGAATCTAGTATTTTTCTGGATATTTCTTTCCCTGATCTAGTGGATTTTTAAAATCTCAGTTGGCAACACTGTCTGGAAGTAATTTTTTTTATTTAAACTCTGAGGGTTACAATAAGCTCGCCGTTGTAATTGATTTGTTTTAATTTAGAAATATTCTTTAAAGCTGATTTATTAATTCTATTTTTAATTTTATTATTTTACGTTTCAAACTGTAGGTAATTTTTTTTTAAACTGGAAGTCTCGAAATAAAGATGAAACGTTGATGAATATATAACTCGGTTTTTCATATATATATATATGCACGTAGTTTTTGTTTTTGATCTTTTAAACGATATACAGGTTAACGTCTCTACCTTGGAGATCCAGTGTGAATAGAGGCAGGACCCTGAAATACGCATGTACGTAGATTACTGTTTTTTTAATAATAATAATAATAATAATAATAATAATAATAATAATAATAATAATAATAATAATAATATATATATATTTATATATATATATATAGATAGATAGATATAGATAAAAATATATATATATGGTTTAGTTTCGTATATGCAAACATGTATAATAGTTTATAATTATTAATGTTATTTCCATAAGTATGCATACATTAATTAAAATTAATAAATCTACTAATTATTAAATAGAACATTTTGGCAGAATATTCCTAAATTAATAGAACTTGTTAGTACGAATTAATGGGTTTAGTAACCTTACTTCTAAAATTCAAAATGGCGTAATGGAAACATATTATAAGGTATTTACAGCTTATCTTCCAATTTTCAGATTTTTAATCATGTCAAAACGCACTTTATTTCCTTTTGACGAGTTGATTTTTGGTCAAGATCAAAGTGTAGTATTTGTTCTTCAGATGCTGCACTTCCATTTCTTGTTCTCTTTCGGGGGAGGATCAGTCCTTCACAACTGAGACAATTTTTTATTTTTGTACCTTTTCTCCACGTTAAAAAACGACCCTGGTATCTAACTCTGTTCCCCGGGGAGGCATAGTAAATAGGTACTATTTCTTCTGATGAGTTAAGGGCGAAATAGATTCACTAGTTGATGTAATAATTAAGTTATTGATTTTGCGCTGCGAAACAGATACTGTCAAGAATTGTAAATGTCAGTTGAATTAAAGGAATAAATTATAAGATGGTCAACATCATTAACTTTGGAATATAGACTTTTGTCATTTATTCACTATATTGCTCTTTAATTACAATGAGCTTCTTAAATAAGTATTATTATGGAATAAATCATCTATTAATTATTATATAATACGAGGAGTAATATGCCGATTGACTAATTCGTAAAAAAATAAAAAATAAAAATAAAATTAATAATAATGATAATGTCGTACATCAAATTCCGTCTTCGTTTGTTTACAATATCACGTCAGCTGATATTTGGGCTTGACGATAAATGGCCTGCTTCCCTGGCTTTACTGATATGCAGAAGTTTAAATGTAACATAAACAAATATCTTGTTAATCTTTCCTAGACATGACCCCCAAATAATAGCCACTTACGTCCAATTGGCGATATGCTTTGTAAGTGGTGAACATGAGTAAAAAAAAAGTCTCGTCTGATTAATGTTTACTTTTAAGATATGGTAACGAAAAGTTATTTTATAGATATAAATTTACATGGGAATATTTTATGTTACACCGACCAAAAAAATAAGAAAATCAAAAACAAATCTTGGTATATATTATAAGGAAATAAAGTATATTTACATATATATATATATATATATATATATATATATATATATATATATATATATATGAGAAGGGATAATAAAAGCCAAGAGCAAGAAAGGGACAGAGAACAAAAATAGACACGTTAAATCAAAGAGCAGACACGAGATTATGGAGAGAAAAAAAAGAAAAAAAAAAGAAAGAGCGAGAATTGGCCTAAAGTGTTTGGCGATTGCATATAGAACTAGAGACGCAACAAAATCTCTTGAAGATCGAGACGACGACAAACGCGCGTGCTATAAATATTTCCAGAAAGAGAGAAACGACTTGTGGAGAACACTGTATTTGAAAAACGATCTGTGCGAATGTGTGAGAGGGAAAGAGAGAGAGAGAGAGAGAGAGAGAGAGAGAGAGAGAGAGAGAGTGTGTGTGTGAGTGAGTGAGTGAAGGTGGAGAACGAATTAATCACAAGAGACGGACGAAAATAAACCAATTAAACTAGAAACCATGAATAAACTGAATAATTTATGTAATTACCATTGTACATTTTGAATAAAGATATGATTAGTTCAATTTAAACTGTCATAATTCTCTTTCTCTCTTTCTGTCTCGCATATATATATATATATATATATATATATATATATATATATATATATATATATATATATATATATATATATATATATTTACACAGTGATCACCACTTATCAAGGCCCGGAAGCCACTCAGGGATAAGGGTTATTGCAAGTACATTACGTTAGTGAGGAGATTTGCTGAAATGTTTACTTAAGGGGGCGGTTCATTAGGAATTTGTTAACATTGGACTTGAACACATCCAAGTTGTAGTCCGGTGGGAAGCAGGCAGACGGAATAGAGTTCCCCAGGCGTGCAGTTCTAAGAAATAAGCTTTGTTCATGGAATCCACGTTTTGATTTAGGCACAGATATAGAGTGGGGGAAATTTTTCACAGTGGATTCAGCTAGACGGGTGTTTTTCGTGAAAGATTGGCGAGGGGGAACCAGAGATTGGAGTTCGGACGAGCATCTGCCATGGAAATAACGATAAAACAAGGACAGGCTCGCAACGTCTCTTCTATGGGAGAGAGGTTGCAGGGTAGAGAAAAGGGCATCCCCCACTAAGCCACGAAGTCTATTTTGTACTCTGTCAAGGCAGGATCGGCTGTTTTTAGCAGCTCCTGCCCAGATATGGCAACAGTATTCCATCCTTGGACGTACTTGGCTTTTATATAGATAGAGAATTGCATCAGTAGTGAGATATCTTCTGGAGCGGTAGAAGGATCCCACCATCTTTCCAGCGACCTTGGCAACAGACTTGATGTACGTGTTCCATTTCAGATCAGGAGTAAAGGTCAAGCCCAGAAGCTTGTTAAAACACGGGGCCTCACCCAGACGAGAGCCATCCATCACAATTGATTCCAGATGGGGATCAGAGCGTTGATGATGTAAGGATAGGAGCTTGGTTTTGGATGCATTAAAGGTAACCAGCCACATCTTCCCCCACGGAAATACGCGCTCGAGATCAGAGAAGAGAGAATCAGAGAGAACTTTGTCATTTACAGCCTTTGATGTGTTGCCGTAGATGGTCGTGTCATCAGCATAGATGTCATCGAATGATTTAAGCATGTGTTTAGAGAGGTCATTGATGTAGATCAGGAAGAGAGTTGGGCCCAGGATTGACCCCTGAGGGACTCCAGCATTTATATTGCAGGCCTCCGATTTTTGTCCATCAACCACTACTCTTATGAGCCTATCAGAGAGAAATGATTTAATGATTGAGAAAACATTTCCAGTTATACCGTAGCTGGAAATCTTGTGAAGTAGACCCTTATGCCATACCTTGTCGAAGGCCTTTAATATGTCAATATATATATACACACACACACATATATATATAGTAAGTTATAAAATATATATGGCATGTTTCATCCACGCTAGGATTCATCAAGCATAAGTCTGATGAATCCACGCATCAGCCACAAGCCTGATGAATCAACGCTAGGATGAAACGCGGATTATTCTGTGTAGCTTAATTGACATATATATTTTATAACTTACTACCTAGCTCTACCTACGTATTGAGCACTGTTGAAGTAAATACTTAAAGTTTACGGATAAATTTATATTTTTGTATATTAATTTTCCCTTTAACCAATTTGGTACCCCACATGGGGAGCGGCATATATATTTTTAAACTATAATTATCCACTGACACGTGTTTCGTCATCTACGACTCATCAGAGTGGCTGGATCTAGCGAGATTCGATATATATATAAATATATATATATATATATATATATATATATATATATATATATATATATATACTAGCAAAAGTACCCGTCGTTGACTGGGTTCAAAAACAGCCTACAGAAAATGGATTCTGATTTATGAAAGTATGATAGCTTATGAAAAGGAAGGGTTGTAATGAGATAGCTTCGAATTTGGGGGTATCAAAACCAAAGCAAAATATGATGAAAGTAAAAATAAAATAGATAAACCCATAATTTATTATACCATACCTGTTCACACTGAAACACTTATCACAATATTCTGTGGATCTATATTAAAAAACCTTGTTAAACTTTGTGACATATTTCCATTCTATGGAGGTCAGGCGCGAACGAACACCCCATAATTTTATTATACCATATTTCTTCAAACTGAAACATAATTATCAAAGTATACTTACGCAGATAGATATGAAAAGTCTTTATATATATATATTATATTATTAATTGTGTCTATTTCCATTCTATGGAGGCCAGGCGCGAACGTAGACCCTACAATTATATTATACCATCCCTATTTAAGTTAAAACATACTTATCAAAGTATTCTTATGTACATCTATATCAAAAACACTTGTAAAGGTTTTTTTTTAATTTTTAAATTTTTTATTTCAATATTTTGTGGACCAGGCGCGAACGCATACCCCACAATTTTAATGAACCACTGTTCTGCCAGATCAAGCATACCCATTCCTGTGTATCGATACATCTTCTATCATTATATGTGATCAGTTTTCTATAATAGTAAACCATATAGGAGCCCATTCGTGACCACACACACACACACACACACATTCAGCTTTATCTATATTTTTATAAAGTAATAGGGTTCGTGTGTTTCTGTCTGTGTGTACAGCTCTCCATCATCAACGAAATATAAAGGAGGTAAGAGGGTAGATCTCTCCTGGTAGAGAAACATTAGAACCCATTTTAGGATGTTTCTGTTATAGGAGACATAAGAATCTATGCCTAATTTCTTTATATACTAGTCTACAAACCACCCCCATATCGAATGACTTATGCTCATTTGCATATCACATTATATTAAATCTCTTTAACTAATTACCTCGACCTTATTACATATTGGAAATATTCTAATCATTTCAACTGTACTATTTACAAAATCTATTTAACATTTAATTATTTAATATATTTTCATTTAATTTTATATTCGATTTATTTCACTTTACGTATATTATCAAAACAATTCATTGGCGAGCAAAGCTTTATGTTTTGGGATTGTATTGAAAATGTAATGGAAATTTCAATTTCGTTCCGTTTTAATCTTTTATATTTTACTTGCCAATATAATTGAAAGAATACAATTCAACTATCGTAATTTTATATAAATAAACAAAAACAAATATTTTAAAATAAAACTTTATTAAAAAATAAATAATTTTATTTTTAAATGAAAAAAATCAATTTAGTAAAATAATTGTATTAAACACCCCCAGCCTTGTCAGCAAACCTGTAAACCTATAAAAGTTTACATTTCGAATGTAAACAGTGATTTTTCGATTTTGTTAGCGCTTGCCGCAATTAAACACAATTAAAAAGGAACTAACTTTATTTCCATTCTATTTTTTAAACAACCCCCAAAACATAACGCTCTCTTCCAGTTATAGCCAATTTTTTTTTAATTAAATAAAACAGGTCAAAATAAACAGATAAGCGCATTTTCTTTTACATTTTTCTTACAACCATTGTCATTTAACCAACTGCAGGATATCGTTACTTTTGTGGGGTTGTTTTGAAAATGGCACGGAGATTATAATTTCGTTCCAATTTAATCTTTCTGGTCGAGCCTATTTCGAAAGCCTGTTTATCATAGATTTGAACTACAAATAATTTATTGCATTTTGATTATTACTATCTTAAGACTTAAAGCTTATATTTATTTCATTTTTCTATTTATATATTGAATTAGTTATTTCCAGTCTTATTTAAACTTAGTGCTTTCTTTAAACCGGATGAACCTTTTATAAAAATATGAGTTTAACGTAAAGAACACGAACAAGGTTTTATTCAACTGAATTTCTTCCAGTTTACTAACAAAATATATAAATTTAAAAGAGATATAAATAATAAAATAAAAAGGTTATGTAATTTAAAAGAAATACACGTACTCACAAAAGCAGAACTTTTTTTTACACATTTTTTTCTTTAAAACCATAACAATGAGACTAACAATTACCTAGATCTTAGTAATTATTTGTTTTAATAGAACTGTTTTAATTGTACTGTTTACTTAGTTAACCTAATTTGGTATTACATTTATTTTACATTTACTTTTTTTTTAATTATTACTTTTAGACTGTGGCGTTTACACCCGGGAGTAATGAGTCACACGTAGGTCGCTTTTATTCATTCCTTTTGGTCAAGATCAAAGTGTAGTATCTGTTCTTCAGATGCTGCACTTCATTTTCTTGTTCTCTTTCGGTGGAGGAGAAATCCTTCACGACTGAGACAATTTTTATTTTTGTACCTTTTCTCCACGTTAAAAAACGACCCTGGTGTCTAACTCTGTCCCGTGGGGAGGCATAGTAAATAGGTACAATATAATTGTTTATAATTGTACTATTCAGAAATATTATTTATAGTTCGTCCATTTCAGTTAGTATACATTTCCTTTACGCTTAATTAATTTACAATCATTAATATCGTTAAACAATTCCGTTTAAAACCGAAATTATGCCACCCAAACGAAGTAGAAACGAAAGTGAGGAAGAAAGAATGGAAAGATTGGAAGCTAATAGACTAAGAGTTGCTGCAATTCGCTCCAATGAAAACAATTCAGATAGAGAAAGACGTCTAGAACTTAACAGGATACGTCAAAGAGAAAGGAGAGCAAGACTGTCAGATTTGGAAAGAGAAACCCAACGTGAAGCTGACAGAACTAGACATGCTGTAAGGCGGTTAAATTCATCACAAGATGAAATTCAAGAAAGGCAAAGATATGCACTGGAAAGAGAAGCAATATTACGATCGAATGAATTATATGAGGTAAGTAGACGTACACAAGGTGAGTTGAGAGTGGCTCAACGACATCAGAATGAATCGGAAACCGAACGAAGCTTTCGCCTATACCAAGGGCAACAACGAGAGGCTGCATGGAGAGAGAGTATGACTTTGCCCCAGCAATTGACAGAAAACGAGGCAGCTAGACAACGAATGACTGCTTTGAGACACCATGAAATAGAACACTGCAATAGAAAAGGATTGCTCTACAACAAAAATGACTCTCTCACTACAGCTGATATAGGAAAAATGGACAAAGTATGTCAACATTGCTCAGCTGTAAAATTTAAAGGAGAAACCCCTGGTTGTTGTTGTTCTTCTGGCAAAGTTGTGCTTGATAGCTTTCCACCACTGCCTCAGTTGCTTCAAGATTTGCTCTCCGGCAATGGTCCCATCTCTAAAGATTTTCTGCAAAATCTACGCAGTTATAACAATTGTTTTGCAATGACATCATTTGGTCACAAAATTGCGGCAGTACATGGGTGGAATCCTTCTTTTAGAATTCGAGGCCAGGTTTGCCACCAGATTGGGAGTCTTTTACCACCTGAAGATGAAACAGCAAAGTTTATTCAAGTCTACTTCTTGGATAGTCTGGAAGAGGAACTACATAATCGGGGACGTGACAGTAGACTCAATAGAGACATTCTCCAAAGTCTGACTGAATTTTTACATGAGAACAACAGCTTTATTTGTCAGCTGAAAACAACAAAGGAGAGGATTGAAGAAGAACACTTGGTAGAACATAAAGTTGTCATAAGGGAAGACCGAAGGCCGCAAGAAGAGCATCCACGGCGATTCAATGCTCCAACAACAACGTATGAGATTGGAATATTAATGGAGAATGAACCAACAGCTAACCGGGATATTGTCTTGCGTTTTAGAAATGATACATTAAAATGGATCTCCGAACTACATCCCCTCTACGATACTTTAATGTACCCGTTAATGTACCCCTATGGTTCTCCATCTTACAACATCTACATGAAGGCATCCAATGGGCGAAAAGTTACCCAACAGCAATTTTATTCGTACCATTTAATGACTCGGCCTGGAAACTATTTTCTCTGGTACCGAAGGCTATTTCAACAATGGCTGGTGGATGTGTACTGCAAGATTGAAACAGAACGTTTACAGTTCCTGAGGCGTGAGCAACAGACCCTGAGAGCTGACAATTATAGCAACTTGAGAGATTCAATTCTTAGGGAGGATGGGAATCCAGAACAGTTTGGTCAACGAGTTGTACTTCCGGCAACTTATACAGGAGGCCCTCGATACATGTTTGAGCGTCAAAGTGATGCCATGGCATATGTTCGGCGAATGGGCCGAGCCGACCTCTTCATCATGTTCACAACAAATCCAAAGTGGACAGAAATTACAGAAAATTGTCTTCAAGGGCAAGACCCTCAGGATCGTCCAGATATTGTTGCCAGGGGTTTCAGGCAGAAGCTAAAAAAGTTACTTGAATTTATTAAAAAGGGAGGATTTGGCAGGTTGAGGGCTTTCCTGTACAGTATTGAATATCAAAAAAGAGGACTGCCGCATGCACACATCCTCACCTGGCAGGCCCCAGAGGACAAACTTCTACCAGAAAAAATGGATCTCTGCATATCTGCAGAGATCCCTGACAAAGAGGAAGATCCTGATCTTCATGCTAAAGTGATGGCACATATGGTGCATGAACCTTGTGGACCATTTAATCCAAATTGACCATGTATGATTGACAACAAATGTTCCAAAAAATACCCAAAAGAATTTCTTCAGTGTACCAAGCAAGGCCAAGACTCTTACCCCAAGTACAGGCGAAGAAAACCAGAAGATGGAGGCCAGACTGGTACAATAAGGATGAAGAGAAATGGTCGGTATGTCAATCAAGAAATAACAAACCAGTGGATTGTTCCGTACAACAAGGTCCTCCTTCAGCAGTTCAACGCTCACATTAACGTAGAAATTTGCAGCTCGATCCAAAGCATCAAATATGTCCTCAAATACGTGAATAAAGGATGTGATCAAGCAGTGTTTGAACTACAAAGAACTGATGGAGCAGCTAACCAACAAGGCCAAGTACAAAGTCACATTGTGGATGAGATCCAGCAGTTCCAGAATGCAAGGTATGTCGGCAGTTCAGAGGCAGCCTGGAGGATATTGGTACATCCCATCCATGAACATTTCCCCCCAATTGTACAACTTTCTGTCCATCTTGAAAATGGGCAGCGTGTCATGTTCTCAGCTGATACTGCTCTGGAACGAGCCCAAGGTCCACCGCCTGCCACAACTTTGACAGCATTTTTTCAACTCTGCCATGAGGATGACTTTGCAAGGGGTCTCAAATACGTAGAAGTCCCTGAGTTTTACACTTGGAACAAATCGACAAAGAAATGGATGAGAAGAATGCGTGGGGTACAAGTTGAAGGTACTGAAAATGATGATGTATGGAAGGCACCATGCATTGGGAGAATCTACACGATTAGTCCAAAAGCAGGGGAGTGTTATTTCTTACGCCTGTTGCTCAATAAGGTTGCTGGTCCAACTTCATTTCAAAATTTGCGAGCATACAATGGTCAGGTGTTTGAAACATACAGAGCAGCGTGCCTTGCTCGAGGCCTTCTAGAAAATGACCATCACTTGCATCAAGCAGTAGGAGAGGCAAGTGCCACTCAATCACCTTCAAATTTGCGAAGCCTATTTGTGATAATTTTAACAGCCTGTGAGCCAAGAAATCCTCTTGAGATCTGGATGGCTTTTCGTGATGTAATATCTGAAGACATTCTTCACAGATACAGGCAAGAAGTTAACAATCCAGAAGCAGATTTTAATGAGGACATCTACAATAAAACTCTTTGTCTAATTGAAGAAAAAGTTCTCCTTATGTGCGGTCAACCATTGGCAAGCTATGGATTACCTGCACCAATGCAAGGGAGAGATGAAAGACTCGCGAGAGAGTATCAACGTGAAGTTACTTATAATCTTGAAGAACTTCCCTACAAGCAGAAAATATGCAAGAAAAACTGACCGATTCTCAAAGAGAAGTTTACAATTCATTCATGGCAATGTTGGAAGCACAAGGTGAAATGAACAAAAACATGATGTTTCTTGATGCTCCAGGTGGTACGGGCAAGACTTTTGTAATCAATTTGATCCTTGCAAAGATTAGATCATGAGAAAGATTGTGCTTGCAACAGCATTCAGTGGCATTGCTGCTACTCTACTACAAGGTGGCCGCACTCTTCACAGCACTTTTAAAGTACCCTTGGATACTCATCGAATGGATCAGCCAGTTTGCAAAATTACTGGTAACTCAGCCTTGGCAAATGTAATTAGAGACACCTCTGCAATCATTGTAGACGAAGCCCCAATGACGCACAAGAGTGCTTATGAAGCAATTGACCGAACACTGCAAGACATCACAGGAAACAAGAATCCCATGGGTGGCATTCCAACCTTATTTTGCGGTGATTTCCGTCAAATCCTCCCAGTGGTTAAAAATGGCACAAGGGCTAACATTGTCAATGCAAGTTTGAAACAATCCTATCTCTGGAGGCACGTTATAGTGAAGAGACTGACTACTAATATGAAAGCCTATATCTCTGATAACACAGCTGCAGCAGACTTCTCAAAATTGCTTCTCCAAATCGGTAATGGTCAGTTTCCTATCACTTCTTCACCTGACACAATTAAGATTCCAACTACGCTTGGTAAATGTGTCGGTAATCAGAAGCAACTGAAAGACAAAGTGTACCCAGACCTGCAAAACAATGGAAAATCACCGGATTGGCTTGCTGAGAGGGCTATTATTTCGCCATTAAACAGCAATGTGAATCATTTGAACAATTCAATAATGGATGAATTTCCAGGAGACACAAAGCAATACAAGTCAGTTGATTCAGCTACTAATGAATATAAAGCTGTTCACTACCCTGTGGAGTTTTTAAACTCTTTGGAGATATCTGGAATGCCTCCACACATTTTAAATCTCAAAATTGGATCGCCAATCATGATTCTTCGATCCTTGGAACCGCCAAAAATAACAAACGGAACCAGATGTGTTATCACCAGATTGCACACCAATGTACTTGAGGCCACCATTTCCTGTGGTCCCTACAAAGGCGAAACCGTTCTACTGCCAAGGATCCCCTTAGTTCCATCGGACTCAGTACTTCCATTTAAATTCCGGAGACTCCAATTTCCTGTGAAGGTGTGTTTTGCAATGAGCATAAACAAAAGTCAAGGTCAGACATTTAACACCATTGGCGTAGACTTGACATCAGACTGCTTCAGTCACGGTATGTTCTACGTCTCCATCAGCCGGACAGGAAGTTCAGAAAAACTCTACATTCTGGCTCCAAATCAAAGCAGCAGAAATGTAGTTTACCCTGAGGCTCTTTAGTGAAAAGTTCGAGAAATGGATATGAGGAAAAACTGATATGATCTGATTGTGGTAAGTTTTTAGTATTGAATGTGCAAGATAAAATTTAAGCAAGAGTTGAAAATGACTTCAATGAAAAATTTACTATGTAACATCAAGTAACCTTCCTTTTTGATGAAAATGTTTTGTGAAGTTCCTGATTGAATTTCAGTCACTACAAGAGGTAGTTAAAATGTTAATCACCTTATGCAATCGTTGCTCTTACAACATCAACTTACTGGAAAGGTGCCCACAGATTTTGGTACCCGAGTGCGCAACAAAGCTCCGTGCGAAGCACGGGTATCTTTGCTAGTATTATATATATGTATATATATATATATATATATATATATATATATATATATATATATATATATATATATATATACATATATATTTGTCGAAATATTCTTTATTCACTTATATTTCCTTTTTATATGTATCAATCCTTATTAAAAAAACTCAATGTAATTACATCGCATATAATGAATAAATGACAAAAGTCTATATTACAAATTTCATGATGCTGACCATCTTACAATTTATTCCTTCAATTCAGTTGACACTTACAATTCTTGACAGTATCTGTTTCGTAGCACAAAATAGTTCACTTAATTATTATATCAATCACTAAATCTATTTTGCCCTTAACTCACCAGAAGAAATTGCGACAATAAACCCATCAACAGGAAATAAAATGCGTTTGGACATGATTAAAAAATGGCACAATGTAAGCAATTTCCGGACTTTTTAATCATATCTAAATGCATTTTATTTCCTTTTGATGGATTGATTGTTGTTATTTCTTTTGATAAGTAAAAGGCAAAATATATTCACTGATATATATATATATATATATATATATATATATATATATATATATATATATATATATATATATATATATATATATATATCCGCTCGGTTAAAAACGCGTCAAACACCGTGTGCCTCTCCGTTTTTTGACTACGAGGTCTATTTTTATTTTCCTTTTCAATCCTTCTTCTTTCAGTGACGTCAGCACATGCACACTTGTCAATTTGCATACGTCCTTTAAATGCCGCTGCTGCTGCTTTTTTCGTTCGTCGACACTCCGTTACAATAAAAGCGCACCATTTCGTTACAGTAGTGACGAAGGCTAGTATTTGCGAGTCGAAAAAAGAGGGAATGAATCTTTTTTAACTTCCCAAGATAGGAGGTATGAGAGAAAATGGATAGGCAAACAGAATGGAAATTAAATTTCTACGTGTTTGTTGGGAACAATAACGAAAATCGAAAATCTGAAATTCGTTTACGAAAATCCAAAATTCGAATTTCAACTAAAAGTAATGTTACCTACTTAATTGTCATGTCGCTATTAATAACATCTCCAAACATTATGAAAAATGATGAAGTTAAAAATTAATTATTATTGAAAATTTCTTCCGAAGTAAATTGCAAGAGAATAGGGGAGGTAACTGCATGTAACGATGGGTGGAACTGCATTAATGGCAGATCGCAACAAAATAATAGGTCAGGTCAATTAAACCGTACATATATATAGATTGAGATAACGAATGACGTCATGTGTTTCAAACCAAGAGAAAATAAAGGTTTTCAAATCTGTGGAAACAGATAATATAGAAAGAAAACTTTGAATATCACTAAGAGTGAAATAAAATCTCTGTTCCCATGCAACTCTTTTCAGTTTAGAAGTTAGCTAAATAATTAATTAAAACACCTTAGTCGCTCTCTCTCTCCGGTGTAAGTCAGTTCCCTTCCAAAATAAAACCTTTAAGAAACCCTCAACTAACGTCTGCGTGTGTTCTTTCTGCACGGAAAGAAGTTTTTATTCGTATAGGTAAACAGACGAGACGATCTCAAACGATTTTTAACAATTAAAGCCTAGATGCTAGAGTAACTAAATTATTCCAGAACACCAAAGTTGGTTCGACAATCTTGCTAGTTAATTTCTTTTAATTTCGAAAATCTCTTTAATATAGATTTTGGAGTATTTTAAGATGCCGACAGCATGTCGTCCAGATCTTTGATGCATATAAGATGTCGGTATCAAGCGTTAAATCTTTATCATTAGAGTCTGGAACGAAGTTTACCGAAATCAACTCTTTAGCACCTAATTCTATAGTGGATTTTGTTCTCAATGGTGGCATTGTATGCAAGGTATCTCCCCAGATATGTGAAACAATCTACGTTTATTAACGGTTTGTCGCCTAGCTAAATATTAGGTAGTTTCTGTTGTTATCTTGAGGTCAAGTTTGAAATAACATCTCAGATTTTAGAATGTTGATTTTTAGTTTAGGATGCGCATCGGCAAAAGCATTAATCGTAACTTGTAAGTCTTCCTTAGTAATGTAACGTTTTCCGGGTATCAACACATAGTTGCCTCACACGCAAAGTAGACAAAGAACTCGCTTTTTTCTTTGTAACAAGACAACGGCTTTTATTCCTTTCATTGTTACGGACGTGACGTCACCCACGTGATCATCTTCTCGAACGTGCTGTCGAACGTCATTCACGCCTCAAACGTGACCTCGAACGTTATTCTCGTCTCTAACGTGTTCTCCTTTTTGAAAATCTTTATTTTTCCCCACCGGTAACGTCATTTCGCATGCATTCGCATACGCACTATGTTACACAAACAAGAGCACAAACTGCATTATGATCTGAATATTGAAATTCAATAAAAGAGCCAACATTTGTTCTAGTTCTGACCTTCGAACACCTCACGTTGCAGCCTCTGCCACGCACAACGATAATCACAAAGAGGAAGATAAAAAAGCATGCAATGAACACTAAACGCATGATACGAAGAATCAATGTGAGAACGACAAAGACGAACGGCGGTATCAGTCAACATTGAAAGAGAAGTATGTAACACACACGCATGTTTTTTTTGTTTTCTTTTAATCTTTTTTTGTTGGAAACCGTCTGTCTTGGGAGACGATGATATAGCAGTGGAGCAGGGTGATATGAAAGGATAGTTGTTGCCTGTGCAGCAATCCACTTCCCTCCACAAAGCCAGAGGATCTAAGGGAAAGACAGAGTCGATACGGCTTAGCTGTAACAGTACCGCAGGAGTTACCGGTGATGACAATATATATACGTCTCCGAATTTTCTGTTGGGGTTTACTCACTTAGCCTTTCCCCTAATGGAGTAATCCCGCAAGGCAGCGAAGGTTTTAAATCAGAGTTGCCTTCTCCTAGGTGAGCTCCCATCTAAAGTTGACGAGTCCTACCTGCCCGAAGTGACTGGTTTTAAGGCGCCAGTTAGCATAAACACTTTTGTCGGGCTTAGTAGCTAAACCACACGAGAAGGTTAGAAGCTGGACTTGGTTGTCAGGGGGTATTTGAGACGCACACCATGAGGGCATTTTTTTAAGGAGAGAGAACTTATCCCCACTACTACTCTCGGTTGTGACAACCTTTGAAACCACATACATAATAAATATTTGAGATCCTGTAAGAAAGAAAGACGATAAAAGAGAACGACATCATATATACTGAGATTTTTAATTGATTTATTTTGATAATGAAAACATTACACATGTAACATGGTCGTTACATGTTAACACGGACCTATACGTTACATGCAAAAGAACAAAAATAAAAAAAAAGAAAGGAAGTGCGATGCAGGTTTTTATAGTTGAAATGAAAAGTGTTTATTTATAGCACTTGTCAAACAACGCATTGCATCTTATTTTAAAGTCTCTTAGTTCACCATATAGTTGACAAAACTCTGTCGTGTCAAACTCGTGCTTTAAAAGTGGTTACACGTCCATTTTACCCCGGTGCACCTTGCCGGTCCTCTCATCACGTAGTGTCTTTTTTTCTTTCCGCTTTTCCCCCTTCTCTTTCTGTACTGTGACGTCAGCTCGCACACCGGCTCGACCATTTGCATACATGTCATACAGCTTCTGCTGCTAAAAATTCTTCAGTGGGTTTGTGACACACATGTGTACCCGAACCATCGTTGTTTTAATCATAATTATGCCTGCACATCCACAAGAGAAAGCATACTGTTACTGGTCACGTAACTCTCTAGAGCTGTAGAGGTGCTGAAAGGTGGATCAATAGTAGACCAGTTGTCGCCACTTGGTTGTGGGCGAGTACCTTGACAACATCGAATCTTTTCCCTTTCCAATCAGAGCCCAATTCTTCTGTCTACCCCCCTCGTCTTTTCGCTTCCTTGCAAGATGACATTTACAAGTCTTTCTGCTCATACCATCTAAGTTTCCTCTTTTTTTTACCGTAGTCTGTAAGTCTTTATAGTGACTCACTTATGTGGACTTCATTATTGATGACATGTCCTTGAATGATATTGGCATTGGAGTCCTCTGATGCAGTTTAGTACTACTGCTCAGATCTTATTTATGTAATATTGAGCTTACTTATACAGGGTGACCCAGAAAAAAAACGGGCCCCAACTCTAATTAGCCCCCGTTTCTTAGTGTTCTGTCCGAATGAAATGAAACTTTGGTCATAACTAGTTTATTATATTCAAAACATCACTTCCAACCACTAGGGTCTTTGGCCTTTTTTTCTCCGTTGACTGTAAAATGCTCAGAAAAACAATTGAATGTCCTCTGTTTTTTTTTGGGGGGGGGGAAGAAAAGAAAAATAACCAACAATGTGTTTTTGGTTGGGGGGGGGGGAAAGAAGAAAAATAAGCAACAATGTGTTAGGCGAATAGATTCCGACTCAGAAAACCGAACCTCTTACCCCCTTGTCAGAAACGCTCATGAATGTTGGGACTAAAGGACAAAAATAAGGCAAGCGAGTATTATTTGAATTCTTCGGATTATTGTTCCCATCTTGAATATTATTTGCATAATGTTTCGGTCACTGTAACCTCTGATCTTCTTCAGGTGTATCTTGTTGCACTCGGGAATCTGGACGGAATTTTATAAGTAAGCCTTTATTTATTTCACAGGTGGGGGTAGCATGCCCTCATACCGTCAGTCATGTCCGGGTAGAAGTCGTAAGTAATTCGCAGTTGTATTCTTAGTATCGCCCGCACTGAGAATTGAACCTTCAACCTGCAGGAGAGTGTCACGTAGAACTGGATTTTACTTAGTGCATTATTCGTTACACCATGGATATTTGCGTCGTGCAAATGACACTCAAGATGAGAACAGCAGTTTGAATAAATCCAAATTATCCAAATTATCAATCCCATCTAAATATTGAAGCGCAATGCGAAGGCTGTTCAAAATAGTGCTCAACATAGCTCAGAAAGAAGAGCCATAGATTAATATCTTAATTTCTGCGCATGTGAAATCTATCTAAATGGGAGAGATATACGGTAAATCTAAAAAAACAAACAAACAATACAACAACAACAACAACAACAACAACAACAACAACAACAACAACAACAGAAACAAAAACAAAAATAAAGCCTAAACAACAATAACAACAGAAACCAAAACCAAAAACAAAAACCCAAACAACAAAAACAACAAAATCAAATAAAACAAACAAAATAGATCCCAGTAATAAAATATTTTCAAAAGAAAGGTTATGAAAAGTTATTAACCAATGGATCAGTAAAATGAAACACAAAACCAATACACATTTTAACGGTGGGTTCAATCGGAAGTTTCTCAAAATGTCATGAGACACAGTATTAGATAGCGGGGTATCAAAATGTAATATAGAGGGAGTGTGAAACGCCATTAACCGGTTATATGTTATTCCTGTCTGGATGTGTATATATTCTGTACATATATACACGTGTATGCAACGAGCGTCTTATTGAATGTATGTCTGTTCTTCTTACATGTATTTCTGTGTGACAAAACAACTTATATGGTGTATGTTCACAAATAACGATAAATAAAGAACGGAATGAACATCATTGTCTCTTGCCAGACAAAGGCAGACACACCTTCAACAAAAGGGACGAATACTATTGCATGGGTTACAACATTCGGTCAATTAGGGAACACACTTGGCCCTTTTTTGATCTCGTTGGACGGAAAGCTGCAAAAAACATTCTACCATGAACAATAGACCTCTGGTTTCTTTTCGGCAACCTTTATTTTAGAATGTTGTTCCCATCTTGGAAAAGTTGAACGCTGATACAGTTCTGTCTACATCTTAATTATTGATCTTGCCCCTGCTGAGTGCTATCGCCTCTGTTGACCATCTCTCCCGATTGCCCGTTACAGACTAGCTATCTAACTTTCTACGGTTTCACTCAACTCGTTACGTCATGTATCTACGTAACTAAAAATCCTTGCTTGGTCTTTTGTCATGTATTTTTGTTTATTAAAGATAAACATTCCCATCCTTTTTATTAAATATCTTTCTAAACATTTTGTTGTTTTACATATTTCTGGCTGAATTATTTCTACATTAAATCTCAGTCCTATTTCAAAACATTTTTCCGTCATGAAAACACTTTGTTATTTCCATAACATTATCACCAGTTCAAATGTCGGTCACTCACCTCTCTATTCCTGGACGTAATATAATAAAAGTGGCCGTACATAGTCTATTAAGCGTACCAACATTATGTTCAATAGCTCCTCAAATCAGTGTTCACAAAGCCTAAACGGTATATATTTTGAAATAACAGATTTTAATTTCAGAGTTACTTGTTGCTGGACAAGAAAGATAATTAATTACGCTGTTGATTGCATCACCCGCAACGCACTTGTCGAATCTGCTGGTGTGTGTTTTTGGCTGCAACTTCGTCCTGACTAACCTTGATTATGCTTATGACGTAGCAATTTTCCAAGAAAATTTTGCCGATATCCAATCAGCCATAGACAAAATGCACCACTTTGTATCTAGGATTCGCATGAAGGTAAAATATAAAAAAATCCTCTCAGAAGGATTCCTACTCTCTGAGAAAATCATAGCATTCTCAACGGTGAAACCTTAGAGGAGGTCGATCACTTCAAATACCATGTTTGTCGTCACGGGTCAAGGGTATAATGACATTGATATCCGCAACACCCGGCATACTTTCAGCCGCCTACAATTTCATCTGTGGTTTGAATCCGAGATTATAATACCCACGAAAGTGAAGAATTATCAAGTGCTGGTTCGGATGATCCTTCTCTATGGCTGCGAGACTTAGTCAATGAGAACTGCAGATCTCCAAAGATTCTGTCAAATTCTGCGTATCCGCTAGTACCATTTTATATCCAATATACAAATCGGAACTCGGATGCAGGATCGCCCTCCTTAACCAAGTTCTTTTAAAAAATGAGTCTTCGTTTGTTCTACCACGCTATGCAAGGTAACACATAGAGTTCATCCACATAGAAGTAACTCCAAAACCACCCCAAGATTGCCGAAGACGCTCGGGACGCCAGCTGAAGACATGATTGAACACCACCAAAGCCGATGTCGAAATTAGCTCTGGTCCACAGGTCTACGGTGTTCGCTTCCAGTCTTGGGTCTGGCTACCCATCACCATCTTGGCTGCTGCAGACCGTCATGCGTGGTCTGCGTTCACTCGGAACGCTGTATGTTCTATGGGAAGAGCCACCTCAACTCATTCTGGGTGAATGTCGCCTCAAGTCAAGCCAAATCAAGGGAAATAATTAAAATACTATTAAATTGATATTATCTCCATTTGACTTGAATTCATTTAATAAGACCCGTAAAGAAATAAAAAAAAATATAATGAACCCCTTCTAATTTATTGAAACTTTCTATAGATGCATTTAAAGTATTAGCAGCATTACTTTTTGAATTTATGACAGCGAAGATTCTTGTAGACTTTGACGCTAACAATGACCTTAAAAATATTATTAGGTCGATGCAAAAGTTTTGCCCGATTTAAAATTTCATCTTGAAAATATAAAACTGCTTTTTAAAAATCTTAATTCATAACTAGGACTATGACAACAGCATATTACTTTCATTGTTTTGACTCTCGAGTATATATCCATCACAGTTAGACACAATTAATCTACCGAGAACCACATTACTCTACATAAAAAAACATATAAGATATCAATGGATATATACCTGAGAATCAAAACAAGGAAAAGAATATGCTGTTGTCATATCCCTATTCATAATAATAACGATCATTGCTCTATATAACTTGAATCCATCTGTAAACGAGTTTATAAATACCTCACTTGTAATATTTTAAAAGTTTTGATGTGAAATATGAACCTAACACTTGTTCAATCTCTTCACGTAATGTTAACCATCTAAATCGTTTTATAATTCTCGAAATAAGTGATAACCCAAGGGAGCTAGCCCAGGAGAATATACAGGATGGGGCAAGATTTCCCAGTCCAAATCCTAGGAGATCGATGGTAAATGATTTATATTCCATTGAAGATCGTTTTCGGGTCAACATGGGTGGGAATATTGCAAAAAAAAAAAAAAAAAAAAAAAAAATGGATGATACTTTAATAATCCGAAAAAATGTTATACATTAATCATGGTGAATAATTTATTTAGTTACCAGAAAGGAAAAAGGTGTAACATATTTCTATTAAAACGTCTATCACTCTACCTCTATCACTCTACCTCTCTCTATGCGTCGCTCTATCTTTCTACCTTCCCCTACATCGTTTCACCTCATGATGTGAGTTTGTTCTCGAATGCCTCGTCGCCAAATCTTTCTTAGACCCGTTCTTTCTCCTCAGCCCAACCGATTTCCTTCTAGTTAGGTACCCCCCCCCCCACACAGGCAATCGGCATTTTCTTTCAAAATTAGTATATAATAATACTGAACGAACGACTCTCTCTAACAAAACCTGGTTCAGTTGAGCCCTGGAAAAATTAATTAAAATTTATTTTTCTAAAAGTTAAATATTATTCAAGGTCAAGTATATACCAAACTTTATAGATTATTTTTTATTGGAATTATTAGTATTTTGTGTATTTATTTGCGGACTGTTATCCTTATCTTTATAGTTGTTGTTTGAATTTCTACGGTTCCAGGTGAGCATTATCTGAAGATAGCGGTTTCAATCCTGCACAAACCCGAAGAAGGCCAGAGGATGAGTTGGCCGAAACGGGGTTAAACAACAATAACTATGAAGATGAGGATAACAGTCCGCAAATAAATAAATAAATAAATAAATATACCAAACTTGTTAGGTTTGTCTAGTAGTTTGGAACTTTTAGCTGGATACACAAACATACAAACACACAGACAACTTTCTTGCTTTTGATGGATTAGATTATTATAGTTTTGTAATTAGTTTTCGTTTTTTTTTTATTAGGTTATGTTTTTTTTTCTTTCTCGGATGAGCGGCCAAAATTTTAACTCTCTATGACCCGCTTTTTTTCAGGCTGTCAATTCCACGATCGGAACAGCCTTTCTGGGTTGTTTTGAAGACCAGAGCTGCGCGCGCACAAATACGCCGGTATCTTTATCTAAGTCGCGCGTTCACTTCCTGTTGTGTTCATTGTTTTTAAAGGAATCAATCAAGGCAGATCTCTTTCTAATCTTGCAAGTTCGACGCGGATTCTGAGGAGATAAAGGACCAAAGCTTATCACGTGTAGTGCTTTGATTTTCGTGCACATGGCTCGAATTCACTTGGTTTAATTTTTTTGTTAACAGGTGCGAGCAAACTAGCGAAAAAAAAACCCCCGATACGAGATAGAGATATCGATCGAAAGTCAAATGACGACCATATGTAAATGCGGAAACGGTTTGTACTTTTTCGCAAAACATATTTAATTCAATTTATAAGGCAAAATATTAACCAATCTTACTTCAGTTACCATCGAGGGAAAGAGTGGTTGGCATTTAGTCAGAAGCGGATACGATAACCCAGCACATGTCCAAATTCATCTTCTAATTGAAAAGGTGGTCATGTAGCGACATTTAAATTCAAATGTGTAAAAACAGAGTTAGATTGGTAAATTTCCACATAAGGTTAAAATTAAGAGAAAGTGATATTTTCCATTAGAAGTCGAGTGAAAGCTACGTGTTCCAGCAGACGAGATGAACGATTAAGGCTGTTATTGTATTAATTCACACATCCGTAACTGTAATTCGTTTAGTTTTTTTTTTAGATGGATGTAATGAACACATGTAAGAATTGCTATGGGATAGACTAGTGACAGGACGATTCCACTATTTTTCTCGATTCCAATAAAATTACGGAATCTGTTCGAAATCCCCGATTCCTATACAATAATGGATCCCGATTCCGATTCTTTAAAAAATTTGATTGTACATTTTGTTAAAATTTCGGATTGCATAATGGTCAATATTACTCTGATTGTGTCAGGTGAAACAGATTTTCATCTAGTGAACATATTAAAAGGAAAGTAACTCACTGCCTTCGTGATCTTTCTTGTCCTAAATAGATTTGTAAAGTAGAGTTATGTCTATTATATAAAAGAGACGATCTTGGATTAACACGTGGTACATACCTATCCCCAAGTAAGACAGTTTTGGAGTAATAAGTAATATTTCCCTTAACTGGTAAATAGAAAATAAATATTAATAGTTGATTCATACAGTTGTATTTAATTCTTTTTTTATATTCGTTCTGTGTCTTACAAATATCATCAGTACACATCCTCCTCCTTGTGATACAAATTATCCATCCTTATCTCCAAAATTCAGAAAAATAATTCTAACTGCGTATCACATTGTCCATCTGCAGTAATAAACACTTCACACATTTGCTGTATTTCTGCCCAGTTTATAAGAATATATAACGACACACTGATATTTTGAAATATAACAATAAATCTTCATTGTTCTTGACGGTTGTGGATGGTTAGTTGTTAGAAGGGAGATGAGCGCACGGGCATTTGACGGGTTGATTCTTCTCGAGCCTAAAACGTCACCCCAAACAAGGCACAGTACCACTTTGAAGTACGGGGGGGTACTATTGAGAACATAAGTTGCAGGGGTATTATTAAGGGAGATTAATTGCAAGATGTCTGTTCACATTACACTTGAACTTCTGCATGTCAGTACAGTTGGGAAAGCAGAATCCCGGAAGGGAGTTCCAAAGTCTAGCAGTTATGGGGAAGAAACCATTATAGTAGAAGGCTTTCTTACACCTAGGGATCTCTACTGTGAAGGGGTGGGATTTAGCAGCTAGTCAGGTTTGTTGGGGGTATTCACACCGAGGGGGTAAAATGCTTGTAGTTCATCAGAGCATTCACCGTTAAAGTACTTGTAGAACAGGTAGAGGGATGCAACATTTCGTCTATGGGACAGAGGCTGAAGCTTAGATGACAGTTCAGAACCTATCAGGTTGGCGACTCTCTTTTAAACCCTGTCAAGGAGTGAGAGACAAGTAGCAGATGCACCAGCCCAAATGTGACAACAATACTCCATACATGGGCGAATGGTGGCCTTATAGAGGTACAGGATACTTCCAGGCGTAAATAGCTTTCTAGCACGGTAGAGAGAGAGCCAACCTTCTTCGCAGCAGCCTTGGCAATGCTCTCAATGTATCTATTCCAGTTCATGTTCCCTGTAAACTTTAGGCCGAGGAATTTAAAGGAAGTACTTTCTGGTAATGTGTTCTTGGCCATTGCTATCGGTGGTAGTGAAGGTTTCTTGTAATTATTGAAGGCAACAAGCTTAGTCTTGGCAGCATCGCACCCCTGGGAAGGTATCGTTACTGTAGCCACACCATAAGGCGTTTTATTCGGTCATTGTTATTTCACTGAATGGATCTGGCTTTTATTATACTTGTATAACCTTTTGCCGAAAATGACTTTTCAAGTATCATACTTTTAACTTATCTTATTTTCACAATTGATCACGTTTTTTGTTTTCTTCATAGGAGATGTATTGTATCGAGTTCATAATTTTTATTGAGATGATTGTTTGATACATTTGATAATTGTTTCATGTTGTTTTTTGCATTTGTCGTCAGGTACACGAAAATGTCAGGTTCATGAGTTTTATTCAAATGACCTTTGCGTACATTTGATAATTATTCTGTTGCTTCTTGGATTTGGTCAGGTGAACGATTTTGTTGAAATGATTTCTCCATACTGTTCATATAGTCTAGATATTTACCATATTGGCCATTCAAGTTATTAAATATTTTCGGATAGCACCGCAAAAAGTTTTCAGTGCGATGCTCTATATGAGATCTTATAATTAGTCTTGGGACGTTTAATCGGAATCGGGAATCGACAAAATCGGAAGTTTTGATGGTATCAGAATCTGTGACGGAATCGGAAAAATTTGTGTATATTTTCCGATGCCAAAAATGATTTTTTCAATTGTATTTTTATTTGATTTTGTTTCGAATATATCTTCCACTGTTGGTAGTAAAGCAAAAATAATAAATATTGATTTTAAATGATCAGTAAAACTAATATCTATAGATCATTCACTCACAAATTTATTTTTACGTTTGAGAAAATATCTGCACATTTAACGTATGTTTTTGCGATAAGTGGGAGAAAATAACACCGTAGTTGAATATTTAGATATTTATAAAGAATCAGAATCGGAATCGGTAATTGTATCGGAATCGGGAAGATATTGGAATCGTCCCATCACTATTTACAATATTTTTAGATATCTGGAGACAGAAGCAAGAATTGGTATGATAACTGCTGATGGTGGAACTAAAATAGGGGGAAGGGAAAGAAAGGTCAGCTATTACAGTTAAGGAGTGGCACCGGTTTGTCGGCGGAAGAACTAAAGAACACGATAAAATATCATGAACTATGGAAGATTATACTCAGTGATGCCCGAACGAGCTCGAACTAACTTGTTGGATATTATGGCCGGGGAACGCCGGGTAGAGGTGTTAGTAACGGACAATCGAACTAAGGATAATGAATAACAACATATTTCGATAGCAGAAGAATGTCGTTAGAATAAAACTAATAAAAACAATAACACAAAAGAATGTTTTGAGTGAAGATTGGACTTTTTAACAGTAAATAACTAAGTTATAATGCAAACATGAGATTTCGGGAAAGTTCGTCAGTTTCCGTGACGTGTGAATTTACATAACGGGAGTTTCCGAACAACTAGAGATTAGCAGTCAAGTCTCGGCTTTCAGACCAGCTGAACACGAAATGAGGTAATCCATTCGATACGAGTTGACGAGTTGTGGGGTGGTGGTGGGGGTGAGGGTCGGGCGTAAAAAGTTAGACAGCGAAGCAATTGCGACACCGACAGAATAATTGAAGTGAATGAAGAATAAAAAAGCTTATGAAATGGCCAAATTGTCTGGCACTGTTAAGAAGAAATGACACAAAGACAAAAGGTAAGCTGCTTGTTGTATATATTAAATAAAGGCCCACGTTCACGCTACCATGGGCACAAAAGAGACGTTATATACACCCGAATAATTTTGTTATGAATACATGTTAAGACAATTCACAATATTTTATATATACATAAGATTATGACATTTGACGGTTATGAAATTTGATGTTGCTTTTGTAAGTATAAAAAAGCTTATTCGCCGTTAACGAGACAGACGGTATGCAACAACTAATATATCTTGAAAATAACGTTTGCCCCCTTGAAATTAGATATCTAACCATTCAGTTTTTTTTGTCTTCAATAAAATTGACACTTTATGAGTAGTTTTTAATATATTATCAAAACATGAAACAGATTTTTCATCTAGAAATCACAAAAAAGGGAAGTAACTCTTAAAGAGAGATTTGAAGAGTAGAGTTATTTCCCTTTGGACATTCCCGATGGATACAATATCAGATTAACACATATTAAATTTTTTGATAAATGATCATTTTCTTTACTTGTAATGAAAGATCAAGTTGATTTATATGAGATTTTTATTCAGTTTTTTTTTCAATATTCGTCCTATATTTCAAAAATAACAATGCTATACATAAGGTTGACTATCGGCTCTATCCAGCCTTGATTTGAATCGACTGAATGTCCCTACCATTAGTCTCTCACTCCTAGATGTGGTTCCCCAAAATCTCAAATCTAATTGGTCTCACATTGTCTGCCAACCAACCCCGGTCTCATCACAGCAATGTCACATCCCTGTGCCTGTTTTACAAGTACTTTAATAGAACGTGCTCTGATGAGCTCATAGCACTTGTGCCTTCTTGACGTGCATACCCTCGACAAACCCGACAAGCAGCAAAATCCCACCGTATTATTGGTTAGAACCCCAAATGCCGGAAAACCTATAATACGTTCTTTCTTCGTACTCGACTTTATACTTCCCTCTTCGTTTCCTGGTTCCACTGACTATACTAACTTGCAGAAAATTAAATGTAATGTGAACAGACACATCGCTACTTAAGTTCCCACAGTCCCCTGTTAGACAGAATACCAAATAGTAAATAGCTCCTTACGATCCAAGTGACAATATGCCTTGTTTATAGTGAAAAAAAAAACAAAACAAACAAACAAAAAAAAAAAAACAACAAAAAAACAACAAAAAAACAAACAAAAACAAAACAAAATATTTCGCCGTTCTCAGAGATTTGGTAACAACTGTTGACAACTGTCTCCAGCTGACGTTGACAACTGTCTCCAGCTGACGTCAGCAGTTGTAGTTTCTGTTCCTGACAGTTTTGCCCATTCGGAACTAAAACAATTCTACAAACGTTTGCATTGACTCCTATGAATTGTATTAGTTTGGAAAAAAAAAGGAAGCAAATTCCCACAATTTTCTTATTTCAATTCACGCTAGACCGAAAAGCTGCTGAAACAGATCGCGATATCGACGATTCGTTTGATCAGGAACCAGTATTGAACGTACAGCAGAATGGTAGCTTAAGAAATTTCGTGGCGGTAATGAGAGTCTAGAAGATGATGAGCGTAGTGGTCGGTCATCGGATGTTGACAATGATCAATTAAGAGCCTTAGTCGAAGCCAATTCACGCACAATTGTTCATGAACTTACTTCTAATTTAGACGTAACGTATACAACGATTTCTAACCACTTGAGAGAGATTTGAAAGACAAAAAACTTGATAAATGTATGTCGTACGAATTGAACGACAACCGAAAGAAACATCGCTGTGAAGTGTCATTTTCTCTTCTTTTACGCAACACGAACAACTTGTTTCTCGACTGGGTTGTGACTTGCAATGAAAAGTGGGTTCTTTACGACAACTGGCGACGCTCAGCTCAGTAGTTAGACGCTAACGAAGCACCACTACACTTCCCGAAGCCAGGGTTGCACCAAAAGAAGGTCATGCTGACTGCTTGATGGTATGTGACCGATCTCATCTATTACAGTTTTTTTTTTTAAATGCAGGTGAAACCATTACGGTTGAGAAGTACTGTCAACAAATGGATGAAATGTAGCAGAAACTTCGACAACAACACCCAGGATTAATTAACAGAAAAGGCCCAATTCTCCTCTATGACAATGCCCGACTACACATTACTAAATCGACCCTGTAGCAGTTGAACGAATTCGGCTACGAAACTCTGTCTGATTTGCCATACTCTCCAGACCTCTCACCTACCAACTACCTCTTTTTCAAGCATCTCAACAACTTTCTGCATGAGAAATGCTTTATAAACCTAAGCGATATTAAAATCTCCTTCAGCGACTTCATCACCACCAGAACGCAAGATTTTGACGTTACTGGCATACGTACACTTGTTTTGTGTTAGCAAAAGCGTGTTTATTCTGACGGTGTTCATTTCAATCAATAAATTTTTGTTTGAGCCGAAATATGTTCATCTGAATTTAAAAGTTAAACACCGCATGAACTTTCTTATCATGTTGTGTCCCGAGGCGTGAATTTCTTGTAGACTTTAGTATGTTAGGCTGAAATTTCTGTGCGATTCCGAGTTTTATCAGATACTAGCCTGGGTGCCCAGCGTTGCCCGGGTGGTCTAGGAGGTGTTTGTTGAGCAAAAAAAAAAAAAAAAAAAAAAATTCCGATCAGTAAATCCAATGGCAGAAAAAAAAAAACTTTTCTAAAGCGAGAATAAATAAGACATTCTCGCTATGTTTCCGACATCTTTCGTATTTTGATATTTTCCTTCTCCACATATTTTCTCAAAAGTTACTCTCTGCGCGGGCCGTAAAAAAGCTTGCAATGGACCGCATCTGGCCCGCTTCCCACATGTTTGATATACTTGATCTACTATAATCAAATAACTAATATAAATTTTGCTAGTCCATTACGGGATATCGCTGTTCAAAGCGAAGATGTAGTCAATTAACATGCGTACAACCTTGATTTAAAATTCAATGGATTGAACATAAGTCTGAACTTTCAACTTAAGGAGACCAAGACAAAGAATAGGAAATAACCCCAACTCGCTTGTTCTTTGTAACAACAACATTTATTTCCGCATTGTTACAGCCGTGACGCCACCCACGTGATCTAGAACGCTATCCACGATTCTCACGAGATCTCCAACGTTATTTCGTTCCGTGTTCCACGTCTCTCCCGCGATCGTTCTCTTTTTCTTTTTATAGTCCTTTTTTTGCTTTACCGATGACGTCATTTCGCATACTTTTACATCTGCGCATCCGCACTATGTTACATTTGTACTTGGGTTCTTAAATAGAACTAAACTATTGCATGTTTCTAAAAATTTTTTTTTTAAATCTGCAATAATTTTTATCAAACAACTTCAGTTATAATTGTAGGAGTGCCGACCACATGACAGCACAAACTAACTCCTGTGGCATCCGCGGGATTCCGAATTTGACATGATTGTAGTATATGATGCATTGTGGAGAACCAAACTCGGTCTCTTTACTGTTTACTGTACAGGTTAACAGTCTGCTACTTGACAAGAAACCTACCTGTTCGCAGTTGTTATTTCGAGGACTCCGTTTTCGACTAATTGTCTAAACAAAACTTGAGAGCCTCGTGTTACGAATAATTTTATAACAAAATAAGGTTGCAAACTGTTCTGACGTGATATTTATTTACCCGATTTCGAAAACAGATGGACTATTTCAGACATTATGAATAGACTTACGACTAAGTGTTGTGGCAGTCATTGGCGGCAGCCATAGCCACAGTATCGGACACAAACTTTTAATAACATCATATTTCTGTACTTTTGTCAATATACCCTTGTAAATATACCACCGTGTGGTCTTAATTATTATCGATCCTTCAATGTCACAACACTACTAGCTGCAATCGCTACAAAAAATTTCCCCATTCTTAATCTGTGTCTAAATCTAAACGTATTCCAAGAACAAAGGTTTTTCCTAGAAATGCTTGCCTTTGGATCACTGTTCCTTTGGCCTACTTCCCGGCCGACTTCAGTATTGGTAGCCTTGTTGAACCTCCCCCTTAAATAATCAAGTTGTACCCAATTTACACTATTAACGATTACTGCGCTACCACCTTATATTCATTATCCCTTGTCCTCGAGTGGGTTTCGGGCATTGATAAATGGTGACTCTCTTGTGAAAAAAAAAGAAAACACTAATTAAATGAATTAAAATCAAATAATTTTTTTTATTACTCTTTGAACTTACTTTACTGATTATCTTTCTGATTATCTCAAGCACATGCCTCAGTGGGGAAAGATGGTTTGTTAGTTTGCTACCCTTAACACATCTAAAACTAAACTTCTCTCATCGCACAACCAACTCCACTTTCATTCCAGTTAAAATGAATACCACACACTTTGAGGAATTCATTCTTTTAGTAAGATCTTGTACACGACTTTCAATCCCGATCTAAAATGAATGATTTATTACTAGAAAAATGATTGGTCTATTATACCGTTCCAGAAAGTATCTGACTCTCGACGCAATTCTTTATTTATGTAGAATAAGCAAGGAGTAATTTATAATACTATGTATTTGGTTCTTATATAGGTCCAACACATTCTATCATAAAGTACGTCTAGCCGTAGCGAAAATGATAGAGTGGGTTTCACATCTTTACAGGGTTTTTGGAGTTGGATCTGCTTCCGATCGAGATCTGGTCGTCTAATTTAAACATCAGGTTAAAGTGAAGATCGGATGCGATTGGAGAAGATTACATTGGATTAAGTTCGATAGGAAATGAGTGGGTGACACTAGTTTGTGCATTCGATGAGGAACTGGTACGAGTTTAGAATCTAAAATAGGTTTTGCCTCTTATTTTTAGATGGTAATTTAAGCATGATTCACATTAGGAATTGTTCGTGTCGGGTTAAGTATTAAACATTAAATTGAAGCTAATTGCGTTATTATATTGCCAATATGATACGACAATAACAAATAATGATTGGCTGATCAGAAGCACATTTGATTTGTCAGCGTAGATGATATTTGAGTCTGACTTTGAAAATCCAACATATCTTTATATGTTAGATAAGAGAGAGAGAGAAAGAGAGAGAGAGAGAGAGAGAGGGAGAGAGGGAGAGAAAGAGAGAATGGGAAAGAGTAAGAGAGAGTCTGAGAGAGGAGAGAGTGTAAGATAGAGGAAATAAAGCGATATATATATATAAAGAGAGAGAGAAAGAGAGAGAGAGCAAGAGAGAGAGAGAAATAGAGAGAAAGAGTGAGAAAAAGAAAGAGAGAGGGAGAGGAAGGGTGCATGAAAAAACAACTAGTAGGAATTGATGTTTTGACTTGGACAAGTGAGTTTCCAACTTGTCACCAACAGTAAAACTTGTCTCAAAATACATGACCCAGTTCCCACGTCGGGCAGAAAGACGGAAAAAAAAAACAAAAAAAAAACGGAATAATAAAAAATAAAAAAAGTGAAAATAAAAAGGAATAAAAGAAGGAAAATATTCAAATGCCTTGTTTTCCTTTTCTTTCTTTTTTTCTCTCTTTTTTTGTTGTTGTTATAAAATTTGATTTCCTGTCGCATATCCCCGACCGGAAATAGAAAAAGAAGGAGATGGTGACGTGGTTGGCGGTGGGATAGTTTATATGTTCTTATGAGGCTGCTTAATTTCTGTTAAGTAGGAAGAGGGTGGAATGGAGACCTCCATCACCGGGTTCGGGTATCTTCTCTTAATACATCTATTTAAATCCGCCCCAGATCACATGTCCGTCTGTGCCTAAATTCCTTTAGAGCGCCCTTGAAGGTAATTTCTGCGCTAGTAATCGTATCAAAGTGTAGTATAACATTATTGTATCTCTAATGAAACTATTAGACACAGACATATTTATTTTCAATAAATGTTTTAACCATATGGGAAATTTTAATTTGGACGGCACTTGGAGTAAATGTGGTATTATGGTGATTGATAATTCGAGTGAAGAGTAAAATAGATATTTCCTTATTATTTTGACTAAAAATGACCAATGATCCCAATTTTCTCAAACTTGTGAATGGACTTGTGCCTGTATTGTGTAAAATGTATATAGCTTTGATTGTCCACACATTCAGCAGCTTCTACATTACCATTTAATCTGTAAGTTGTTAAATAAATCTATTAAACGTTATACTTCGTCTTTGCTGATTTTTCAGTTGGTTTTAAACCGATAACGTGTATCATTAGACGTAACAGGTAGACAGTGGAAAACCGACACCCCCACTTCCCACACTTTTCAGAAGCGCGTGGCTAATTTTTTTAGATTTGTTTCTCTTTTCTTTGCAAATAAATAGTTCAAAGTGTAGGATCTGTGTCTGTTACATATTAGGAACCCTACATCAATGGCGATAAGGTTTGCTAATGTGAATTTTGACAAGAGTCACACTGGGTGTATGCTAACCCAGACCTGTAAAACAATAATTCTCAGGATAGAATGAAAGATGGATGACGTAAATTTGCTTCTGATTAGCCAATCATTACGTAAAGTTGAGGCCGCAGACAAAACAGAGAGACGACGAAGAATGACGTCACGTTTTCGAGCGGAGAGAAAATTAAGGTTTTCAGATCAGTCTCTCCATCGAAGTTGTCGAACGAGCCACTGCTAATGATGTAGAAAACTGATACTCTCAGCCAATGTTACCTTGAGCCTCTGTCCGTCTGCGTCACTCATTTCGTTAAGTTTAAAAAGTAAATAACTAAATATATTAATATTAGTCTCCCTTTCTCGCCTGAGAAAATTATTTACAAATTTAACTATATATGAAAACACTCAGTGGACGTCTCCTTGTATTACTTTCTTCATGATAAAAAAGCGGAAAGTGCATAAAAGGTCAGCACGCATATAAACTTGCATGTATGTATAAAGAACACATCTTTATTTGCTGTTGAAAATGTTACAAGTATAGGGAGATGCGAAGAACATAAAACTTCATTCGTATGATTACAAATGTTACACTCCTTTTTGTCCAATTCTGTGATAAAAGCCTAGCTTGTCTATGGTCGGATTGTGGCACTATTTCTCAGTGCTACTGTTTCTAAAACACTCTACAGCATGACCGAGTGGTGATTTGGCCATGTGCGTAGAGATACAAAGAAACACCTTCCCATAATTCCCTTTCCTAGAACTCTCCCTCTTTCTGTTCAGGGCGTCATGAGGTGAGCACCATAATTTTTGTCTCTCCGTTAACGAGGGAGGGGAGCACCCCCTCCCTCAAAACTAGTTAGGTTAGTTAGCTTTGAAAAGCCTATTGTCCAGTTTTAAATTGTAAAAGTTTTTTGTAATATATATTGCATCTATAATGTAAAATAAAATAGTTATGTTCCACATATATTACAATTGTGTCGCGTATTATGTTTCTTGTGTCTGCTATAAAGGCTCTCATAAATGCCTTCATTGAAACAACGAAGCGGTCCGGAGGATGAAGAAAGAAAATTCCAGTCAGAATGCCACCGGGGTGAAGAAATCATCTTAAGAGAAGGAGCCACACAGCACATCTAACATCTCAGGTATGCTTTTCTTCTTATAGACCCTTATGATGTGGTAATTTGCTGAGTAGCTGAGTCATGGATAGGAATGGAGATTCTGTTTGGGCGTAGATCACCACAGTAGTATATTTAGAAGGTGGATGCTTAAGTCTCTATCTTGAACCATGCTCTTCGGAAGCAACTCTTATCGAAATACATGGTAGTTTGATCAGGTGTGTATGGCCTGTGTCAGAACCTATCTATTGGGGTATAGTCTACTCAATCAAATGCACGAGGGACGAACAGAAAAAGTATGGTATGGTATGCACAAACTGGAATCTAGTGATATTGTGTGTTATTTCTGCAACAAGAAAGCAAGTAAATGACGCATTTGCGCACTTACAGCCAGACATTAAAATTTTGCAGGCATGGTCTTCTTTTGTATAGAAGTGGCAACGATTACCATAATGTGTGAATGAGTTACTATGGGTCGATACATCGGCATATAAGTAAAGTAAAGCAGTCAACCATAGCTAAGGGCGACCCTAAGGCTCTCTGTTGATTAGCTGCAATATGTAGATGCAATCTTTTCCCAGGATTACTTCACTTTTTTTTTTTTTTTTTTTTTTACACAGTGGTCACCACTTATCAAGGCCCGGAAGCCACTCAGGGATAATGGTTATTGCTAGTACATTACGTTAGTGAGGAGATTTGCTGAAATGTTTACTTAAGGGGGCGGTTCATTAGGAATTTGTTAACATTGGACTTGAAGACAACCAAGTTGTAGTCCGGAGGGAAGCAGGCAGACGGAACAGAGTTCCACAGGCGTGCAGTTCTAAGAAAGAAGCTTTGTTCATGGAATCTGCGTTTTGATTTAGGCACAGATATAGAGTGGGGGAAATTTTTCACAGTGGATTCAGCTAGACGGGTGTTTTTCGTGAAAGATTGGCGAGGGGGGACCAGAGATTGGAGTTCAGACGAGCATCTGCCATGATCCCTTGATCCTCATCTTATCATGCTGACTGTTTACCAAGGGGCATCAGGTACAATTCTTTTCCTTCGTATGACTCGATGGAGAATTGAATACTGATCTCTCAGCCCATTAGCAAACGCTTTTACCATAATGCCAAATATGTGTGTAACGTAGTCGTTACATGTCAACACTTGGGAACCACACATTCGCAGTCACAAAGAAACAAAAACAAGGATAGAAATCGACTCATTTTTTATTTAATTGACACAATAGACATTTATTTATAGGTACTTCCAGAATAACGTATTGTCTTTTATTCAAAATCTTCTCGCACTCCAATGTACTTAACAAGCCTGTGTCAAGCACGTGGTACTCTGCCGTTATCTGGCCATGTTTAGGACACGTCTTTCCCTGTCGCTCTCAGGTTATGTATGTAAGACGTTTATTTCTATCCTACTCTGGCCACGTTTTTCTTTTTATAATGTTTTCTTTCTTTCTCCCTCACTGTAGCGTCACCTCCCATACGGCTCGGTAATTTGCATACGTTTGCTGTTGCTGCTCTCGCTGTCATACGCGCGTCCGTAATCTGTTACATGTGTGTGCAATTTTGTGTTTGACTTTACGAGTACGTTTCTGTATGAAAGTATAAAAGAATGTGTATGAATAAGTGCGTCTGTATGGGTGTACATGTGTATGGATATGTGCGACATAGTGTGTCTTCATATGAATGCGACAAACGTATGCGGTTATATGCGCTAAGAGACTGTGTGGTACAGTTGCTTAATCGACGCCCAAGGAAATATCAGTACTTACGTCAACAACGGCGAATTTTACCGAACGCTTCCGACACGATCAGGAGTTTTACCAAACGGCCTGAATGTACAAACTGATTTTTTTTTGTACTTGTGCCGTTTATGAACCGTGCTGAAATAATAACGCTATTATTTAGAAAGCCATTCTTAACACGAGAAGGAATGAGCATTGTTAGAAAGCCATTCCTAACATGGGAAATTGGGGTTTTGTTAACTATCTTCTGCGTGCATTTTATTCGGCTTTCTCCGTTCGTAGTCGGAACTGCCTACGTCACTCATGCAAAATTTAACGTATCTATTAAGCATGATTTCCGATTCTGTTTTTTGTACCTCTTTGCCGGCGCAGCTATTTTTTTATGATCATATCCGTATACGTATGTGATTTGCGGCGAGTCTATTTATCAATATTTTATTTCAAATATGTATTGCCTGATATAGTTCAAGATCGATTCCCGATATAATTCAAGATCGATTTCAGTCTGTTGCGGTAAATGATCGATCGATATCGTTCGCACTGATTCATTTATTCTTATTTTCCATCTCGACAGCATCTGACATAATTGTAACATTTAGCGGACTGATACATGCAAATACTGAGCCGTGAACGAAATGACGTCACGGCGAGGAAAAATAAGGCTATAAAAAGGAGAGAGCACGTCCGAGAAGACGATCACGTTTAAGACATGGATGACGTTCGGGAGCACGTTAGAAAAGACGATCTCGCGAGAGACGTCACAACCGTAACGAGAAGTCACGCGTGGCGGGGGACATTCGAAAGGAAATTAATGTCGTTGTTGCACGAAAAGGTGACTTCGAATTATTCTTTATCTTAGTTCCCTTTGCGACGTAGATTGCTACAACGTGTGGGTCCCGTATGTAAAATTGTGTAACGGTACATAATGAATTGATTCAAAATTTCTCTGAGTTCCTGATTAAGATACTATCAATGGACAATAAGGCCAGATAAACTTCAAACTCTTTTCTCTTACTTATTTTTACTCGTTTTCACCCAAACAAGACATATTGCCACTTGGAATGTAAGAGGATACTATTTGGGATCGTGTCGAACAGGAAACTGTGTGAGGTTGAGCACATTAAATTTAAGGTTAATACAGCCAAGCAAGCAGGAAACATCGAACATATATTCTACATAGAGTATATACACTATGCATAATTTAAATTCTCTTTTATTTCCATGTGAATTGTTCAAAAGATTTTGTCATTTTGTTGAAGGCGCATTTTAAAGCATTTATTTTATGCATATTGTTCCTATTTACAATGCCTTCTCACCGGAGAGAGTTAGACACCAGAGTCGTTTTTTAATGTGGAGAAAAGGAACAAAAATAAAAATTGTCTCATTCGTGAAGGATTTATTCTCCACTGACAGAGAACAAGAAGTGTAGCATCTGAAGAACAGATAGTATTTATTTGCTCCCCCACCGAGCAAATTAGGCACAAGGCCGATTTTTAATGTGAGGAGTGAAGGGGAAATGGGGACCAACTCCCCGGAGAGTAGGGGAGCTGGATAGTGACAATTGGTATGAAGGGTTGCCCCTACATTGACCAAGGTCTTATATGTGGGGTTGCCCCCACATATGGTCTTTGCTTGCAGTATCTGCCGGAACAGATGGTATTTATTTGCTCCCCCACCGAGCAAATTAGGCACAAGGCCAATTTTTAATGTGAGGAGTGAAGGGAGGGGGAAGGGAAAGGGGGGGGGCCAGCTCCCGAGAGGTGGGAAATGGGAGCTGGTTAAAGGTCAGGCATGTGGGGTTGCCCCCACATCTGGTCTTTGCTAGTCATAGCTAGTCATAGCTTGCAGTATCTGCCGGAACAGATACTACACTTTGATCTTGTCCCGAAGACCAAGGTATTTATTTGCTCCCCCACCAAGCAAATTAGGCACAAGGCTGATTTTTAATGTAAGGAGTGAAGAGGAAATGGGGACCAACTCCCCGAGGAGTAGGGGAGCTGGATAGAGACAATTAGTATGAAGGGTTGCCCCTACATTGACCAAGGTCCTATCTGTGTGGTCGCCCCCACATAGGGTCTTTGCTTGCAGTATCTGCCGGAACAGATACTACACTTTGGTCTTCATATTTAATTTATTTCGTTTAAAGAAAAAATTACAATTAAAAAAATCTTGGCCCGAAGGCCAACAATTTATTTTATGCATATTGTTATTACTTAAACATATCACCTAGATTCATTGATAAGTTTCTCTTTCAGATTATTACAGCATCATTCATATTTTTCTGTAATATTCTCACCCATGTTGACCCGAAAATGACCTTGTTTAGTCAACAGAAAGGTAGTTATCTTTAATCACGATGATGTTCGTCCTCACACAGCACTAATGTCCAGTTTTTCATGATTAATACTCGACTACATTCTATTAGCTTACGAAAACTTACGTGACATCACATGAAGCTATTATTTCCGAAATTGTTGATAAGACACAGACGCGTGGCTCTTATTTGTTACAAAAATTATAAAACAACATTTGAGTTATAAAACAAAATAAGACCATAAACTTTTCTAAATATATACAAAGACTACCTTTTTTATATCAAACCACGTATTAAAGCACACTTTTTAATATACAATTCACGAATTAGAAATCTAATATATAAACGGCTATATGTCTGTCTGTCTCCATATTTTCAAACTCTATCTTCCCCGAAGCTAAAAGTCGCAGAGCGACACTAGAGGGCTTCAAATCATTAGATTTTTTCGGGCTGTTCTTTTATGGGTGTTTAGCGGGTTAAAATTGTTTTTAAGGGGTCCAAAAATTGGTCAAAATTAAAAAAAATCGTTATACATTTTGTACATTCATCTTAGTTTATTCTTAATGTTTAATTTTTAATCGGTCTGTGAGAGTGCCAAATGGGTACTATGGTAACGTCATCAACTTTGACTGTTACAGTTTCGATTCTAGCTGATGGCACCTAAACACTTTTTTTTATTTACTTTTGAAATCACGACTTTATAATGATATATATGAAATCTGGACAAATTAAAATATAATATTTAAGCGTATTTTACACCCGGACCAAGCCGGGTGTCCCCCTCCCGGCTAGTATAATATATTTATCTCTATACATACACATGTACATATATAAATATAGTAACATTTTTTTCTTACCCAATCCCTTTCCATTCTAAAGAAAAATAAAAAAACAAAATTTGCAATTATTTTCTGAGGAGTATATTTTTGTCTCCGATGAATTATTTGTTGGGTTTCTATTATCCATCAAAACACGTGTACGGCATACTTTAATAAAATATTATAAGTAAGAATTTCTGATTTTAGAATGTTAGCTAATCATATATAAATATATGTATCTATATGATGGCAGCAACTCGTTCTCGAGTATTGCCATTACTTAATATATCTCTGGCCCAAATGACGCAAACATGAGCGCAACTAGCAGCACGTGCCAGACGGTCACTTCTATGAACCATCTATAGTCTAACACATCCACTGATGACCGGGTTCAAGCTGTGGTGCCCTGAACACCTACCAGGTCAGACCCTGGAAGTTCCAAAGCCTTTATTGCCATTCACGCCCATATCTGCATCAGTCCTCACTGAATGTCCGTTTGCCGCTTCAGACTACAGCCAGCCTCTTTGTTATCGAGATACACACCGATTGCAAAGTGTGTATTTCATTGCATATCAAGTAATTCCTGTGCTTGAAGCTTTTCATAGCGAGGAAAGACTTTGCACTGAGACAATCCCACTCTCTAAACAACTGCCACATTGAACCAAAAAGAAGAGCAAGTCATCATCATTGGAAGCAGCAGTCGCCGCAGGTTTTATATCAGGGTTACTTTTTTTTTTTTTTTTACAAGGGTGTCACCACTTATCAAGGCCCAGAGGCCACTCGAGGATAAGGGTTAATAGGTATACATTAGTCATTGTGATTTTAGCATAGTAAACAGTGGGAATTTTTACTTACTCTTCAATTTAATAACAAATTGCAACATTTAATTTATAAAAGTTTGGGTTGTCAACAAATTCAAATACAGGTAAAAATGTCCTTAATTTGTCCTCGCAGAAACTGTCTCCTGCTGAGTTGTTAGTACTGGATCACGGTTTAGAATTTTGTGTTCCACCTTCTGGTATTAAACGTGAAGAAGTATTTTCGGAATTTGAAATACTTAATGCTCAGGCAGTGAGGTTTACACCTGTCTCTGAAACTAAGGCAAGGGGCCTAAGAGCAAGATTAAATGACCTGGCTCATAGCTATGCGAGTACACCAGTATCCCATTCAGAGTTTAGATGGCGCAAAGAACACTTTGCCGTCATTAAGACTCTACGGAATAATAAATCTCTAGTTATAACTAGACCGGATAAGGGCTCGGGAGTGGTGGTACTAAATCATTATGATTATGTTGATAAAATGTCGGGGATTCTTGATGACACTAAAAAATTAGTTCCTGTTAATACTCATAATTCCACTACTTCCTTAGAATCTAAATTTCAGAAGAAATTAGTAAAGTGGGTGAAAAGTGGTGTACTCCCTTCCGACATAACTAATGAGATCAGACCCTCAGGTTCTATCCGCCCCAGGCTGTATGGCTTACCTAAAACCCATAAAACGGGTATTCCTTTAAGGCCTATTCTTTCTATGGTTGGGTCTGCACAACACAAGGTTACAAAATAAATTTTCAACATTTTACAGCCAGTAGAGAATTATTACAGTAACTACTGCTTAAAAGATTCATTTGATTTTGCTAATTTCATGCTAAATTATGAAGTTGCCAATAAATTCATGTGCTCTTATGATATTAGCAAATTATTCACTTGTGTCCCTATTTTGGAGACAATAGATATCTGTACTGATTTTTTATATCGTAGTCGGATATCATCTCCTTCCATTCCTGAAAATATATTTATTGAATTAATGAATTTGTCACAACATCGGTTGAATTCAGTTTCAACGATATAATGTATCGGCAAATAGATGGAGTTGCAATGGGTTCAGTCCTTGAACCAATAATAGCGAATATATATGTGGGTTTCTATGAAAAACAATTGTTATCTGGACCCATAAAACCGCTAGTCTACTTTCGATATTATGATGATATATTTTGCCTATTTAATAATCAAACAGAGGCAAACAATTTCTTCACATTACTCAACAAAATGCATCCCGTATTATGAAGGGGAAAGAAATTCTAATTTAGCCTTCCTTGATGTATTGATAACGAAAACTCCATTAAATTATCTGACACCAATTTACCGTAAACCAACGTTTACTGGTTTGTATACAAGGTGAGATTCATTTTGCCTTAACAAACGAAAATACAATTTGATTTGGACCTTAACACATTGTGCCCTTATGATTTGCTCACAATCTAAATTGGCTGAAGAACTAAAAATCATTGCTTGTACTTTGTTCAATAATGCGTACCCTCTTGATGTGATAAACTCGGTCATAAAAAGGAAAACAAATAATTTTTCCCAAATAAAATCTAAGATGGCGGCTAAATGCCCAATTTACATTAGTTTACCTTGGTTAGGAACAGTGAGTAAAAAATTCGTCAAACAGATTAGCTTAACCGTAGAACATTGCTATTAATGTACGTGTGGTGTTTGTGACAAAACCATTATTGCCATCCTCTCGATGTTCTGCCCCTGTTCTGCCCCCATCATATGAATAATGTTATTTATCAATTTAAATGTAGTTGCAGTGCCAACTATGTGGGCAGAACAACCCTCAGGTTAGATGGTCGCGTCCAACAACACGTACCTAGTAAAATCCGAAATGGAATCTACCAACCAACGGACATTTTGAGCAATACGTATGGTTCCGCTATAACGGACCATTTGCTTAAAAACCCGCGATGTACAATGAATTTCAGCAGTGACTCATTTTCAATCCTGAGTCACGCTCACTCATTATTTAATTTGAAGGTGTTGGAGACTATCCACGTTCAGTTAAAGAGACCTTCTCTCTGTAAGAAGGAGTATCTTTTGGGTTTGGACGTTGGTTGTCTCTAAGGCGTTTTCCTCCAATATCATAACGATAGATTTATTTTAGTCGTCCCTTTCATTTTTTTCTCTCCCCCCGCTCGATAATGTGATTTTATTTCGTCGCGCCTCCACTTTTAAATTCCTTTTCCCCGTTAGTAATATATATATATATATATATATATATTAGTAATATATATATATATATTAGTAATATATATATATATATATATATATATATATATATATATATATATATATATATATATATATATATATATATAACCCTCGATTTGGCTTTTGAAAAGAGAGGGCGAAACCTGGTCGGACGACTCTTCCCCATTTGCTATTTTTTTTCTTCTCTCATTAAATATTTTCCCTCCGTCCTACTTTTTACCATGGATACGAAAAAAACTCAGTCTTCCTCTTTTCATAGCTATAATATATATATATATATATATATATATATATATATATATATATATATATATATACTAGCTGTACCCTGCCACGCGTTGCTGTGGCTCAAATTGGCGCAATGGAAAAAGTTCCAAAATGAGAAAAAGCATGTTTCTTATAGGTTTAATTTTCCATTTTGCATGGGTACACAGTTTTTGTTGTTCCATTTTCTTAGCTGATATAGAGATTTTCCGGTTTGGTGACTCTTGAATACGCAATATAAATTGTCCATGTGAAAAAACAGTCAGTGTGTAACTGTAAGGCCCACAATTGGAAAGATTGTTCCCTGTGCTTTGTTGATGGTTATTGCAAATGACAATAAAATTGGAAAGTTCAATTTCCTAAAGTGTAATGATGTATCCGGTGGAATCATAGGAATGCATGGAATGAAGATATATTCATCTGTGAAAGGTCCTGTTAAGATTGTTGTTTCTATGATATTGTTTGTTAATTTCTTTTTACTGCAAGCTATGTGCCATTGCAAAGCTTGGATTGGTTTATATTTCACAACATGATAACTAGTACACCAAATTTCAGTTGCAATACATGCGGTGGCATCCCTGGCAAATATAGCTGTTGGATAATTAACCACTTTATCTGCTTTCACAACAGTGTCGATGGATTTGTATTTGACTACCTCACTTGGAATTTTACATTGAATAATAGCGTTAAGTTCATGGGCATCTTTGTATTGACCTGCAAGAATAGCTCATTCACTCAGTCAAATGGAATTCTTATAATTTGAATATCTGCAAAAACATTTTAAACTAACTATTCTTTTGATGAAATAAAATTACAGAAATTACAGAAGTTAAAAGTCAAAGAATTTTGCCGTTAACTCTGATCAGCTGGCACTTTTTCGTACCCAATTTCCCACAAGTGATGCAAAAGTTTTTGTGCGGATCGAACAGTCGGCAACTGGACATGCATATTTTGAGTTAAGTTTAATGTCTTCACATGGAACAAAAAAGTAGAGTATTTGAGGCAAGCATTTATTTCATCTGCTGGTGTTGATTGAAGAATAACAGGTAACATTTGTCTGAAATCTGCAAGCAATATTACTGCATTCCCAAATGGTCTGACATTGCCACGCAAATCTTTCAAGGATCGACCAAGAGTCTCAAGTGATTTTTTGCGTACCATTGTGCATTCATCCTAAACAATAAGTTTGCATTTCTGCAATATTTTTCCCCATATTGGATGTTTTGGAGATGTCGAACATGAGATTTTTGAAAAATTGAATGTTTTAAAGTAGAATAAATAATTCTTCTACTTGGCAGCAAGGTCGCAGGTATTCCTCATGCGGCAAGGGCTAAGGCTATGTCATTTTCTTACCAAATGGCTGCCAAAATCAATTTAATTAGAAAGGTTTTACCAGTTACTTCTGGTGCTGTTCAAGGTAGCAGTAATTTTCAAATAACTTCTATTCTCACAGTCAGTAAATTAGGTGACTAAAATAGGATTTATCCATGTTTTGACAATGCCTTATTCACTGTAATTAATTTAGGAGACTAAAATAGGATGAGGGATTAGAGATGGACAGATAGAGAGGAAGATATATAGATAGAAAAGAGAAAGTGAGAGGAAAATAGAGAAGGAGAAGGAGATAGAGAGATAAAGGAATTGATAGATAAACAGAGAGACGGGTAGAGTTAGAAACAAAAAGGGATGAGACAGAGGAAAGGAGAGAGATAAAGGGGGTTAGAGAGAGGAAGGGGCTCAAAGAGAGATGGAGAGGGTGGTATAGAGAGAAAGATAGATTGAGAGAGGGAGAGGGAGAGAAAAAAAGTTTCATTCAACACAAAACCAAAAACACATATTAATGATAAATGATTTATTATTGTATTCATTGAAATTTACTAATTTTTAAATAAAAAAGTAAAAAAAAAAAGTTAATAAAAAATAGTTGCTTATGTGCGCATAAAAAACTTTTTTTTTTTTAATTTAGATTTCACCTTGGAATCACCCCCCCCGCAACCTCCAAATCTTAAGAACAGCTTCCGGAATAAACACCACTTTTGGAGGGGGGACTATTTGCAAAATTTAACTGATATTTGTTGTCAGCATACCCACCCGAAAATACTATTAAAAAAAAAGGAGGGGTTCAGTGCCCGTGGCAGAGAAGTAGATTTATTTATCAATAAAAGCTGCGGAGAAGTAAATTTATTTATCAATAAAAGTCGTCATTTAAAACAGAAAATTGTGGAGATGGACAAAAAAAAGTCGATAAAAGTCGTCATTTAAAAAGAAATTTAAAATCAAATGTTTGTAAAAGTGAGAAATTATTAATAAATGTTTAGTAACATTTTTCGGTGCTAATGCAGAGAGTGATCCGCGCTATTTTTTAAATCATGTGTTTTTTTATTCCAACAAATCTTATATCGAAAAACAACAAAAAAAAAACTCAAAAAGCAAGTGACAAAATTTTTTTTTTTTTGCCTTTTATAATAAAGAAAAATGTGTAAATTAAAAAATCTGGAAACTGAATGAATTATGTTTTCTTTTTGTTTTTTGTTTTACTTACTAAATAGAAAATGAAATCTTTCGTCAATTCGTGGCTGTGAAATGAATCGAACCGGAAGTTCAGTTTTATCAACAGAACAGATTTGCCCCACGGTTAAAAAATATATTTATTTTATTTAATATTTTAATAATTCGCGAGGTAAATTTATTTTAACAACATAAAAACATGGCTCGACTCTAAAGATGGGTTGTCTGAAAATTTCAAATAAATTGGTAACGTAGAAATATGGTTTTATTCGTTTGGAACGAACCAACTTTACATTTTTATATATATAGATAATGGAGGCGGAAAACCTAAACATTTCGCGGGCTTTTTCAAAAATTAAAACAGGTATAAGTAGCCAATGATGAGAGCATCACTTATTTCAGCAGTACATATGCAAAGGAAAGGGAGCATAACTAAATTTATGTAAATTAGGAAATTACATGAGTGAGTGTACATATATATATATATATTTCAAATTTAAAGTTCTGATTTTTTGTGATGAGAGCTGATTGTTAGTATTATTTGTATTGACCCGACTATTTTTCTCATCTTCAGTGTTATTTGTGAAGCGTTTCGGTTGGATTGTCCTTCAACCGTCCTCATGCATGTTGGTTTGTGTCTGGAAAAGAAAAAAAATGAAGTTACTGGCTCCGTAATAATTTTTGTATTTGTGAGTTAGTCTCTATTTTATAGTTATCGTTTTGAATTTGCGAAAAAATTGGTTAACAAAGGGTAAGCAACTCTAATACAATAAATATCGCCAGAAGATTATCTCCCTTCCATTGTCGAAATTTTAAGGTTGTACAATGTTTTTCTACAATTAGAGGCTCTCAAATGCTACTAACATCTAGGCTTGGTCTGCTTAATAATTTTTCCTTTTTTTTTTTTTTAGCATATCTGCTGCCTCTTTTAGTCGACTAATTTACCACATTGCATTCTTGTCAATTAGTTTTTTGCTTCGTTCCACAAAGGGAAGTGTGTTCCTTTTGATTTCTATATGTGATCAGCTAATCCCAACTTTTCCACCTCTCCCTTTGTCACGGTTTTACGGGTTTTTTCCAGCCTTACCTTTAGGGGGCGACCGGTCTCACTTTTGTATAGTTTTCCGCATTTTCATAAAATCTCATGTCCAGTTTTTTGTCATGCGACTTTCGGTCAGAGGCTTGACTCGTACTAAGTGTTTATGTTTTTTTTGAGAGTCGAATCACTCTTGCATATTATTCTGATGTCATATGGACTACATAGTTAAAAAGAATGTCGAACAGGCTCTTTATATATGGTGTGTACATCGTGGTAAGTTTTGGGGGTATTGTCGATGTAACGCTCTCTGAATAGTCATTTCAGTGGAGGGTTATTCTTAGGTTGCCCAACTCCTCTGGGTATATGTAGTCGTCACTACATATTGTTCTGGCACGGATGATTCTCCTTATTTATATAGGTAGTGACAATGTTATGGAAATAAAGTGTTTTGATAACGGAACAATGATTTGAAATATGACTGGAATTTAATGTAGAAATAATTGTCAGAAATATGTAAAACAATAAAATTTTCAGAAGAATATTTCAGTTGGTTACATTTCCGACACGTTTCCCAGACTAACACGATCAACATGCCTCACTTCTAGATCTCTTTCTGACAACGGTTCCCAATGACTGTACAACAAATGCCCACAGCCCACTCGGGAATGCTGATCACGCTGTGATAATGGTAGAAATCAGCCTAAATTCTCGCCCTAAAACTGAAGACCCACTACTCAAAGGTATTACAAAAAGGCTGATTGGGAAGCCATCAGGGAGCTCATCAGAGATGCCCCATGGCAAAATATCTTTACTCTTCCAGCGGAACAGTGTGCAAATGAGACCACTGAATGGTTCAAAACTGCTATTGAAGCACATGTTCCCGCACGGAAATTCTATAGCAAGCCCCACTCTCCCCAATGGTTTACTTCTGCTTGTGCAGCTGCCATATGTCAAAGGCAGCATGCGTTCCGCAGATTCAACCGACATAAATCCAACTCAAATAAACAGAAGTTTATAGAAGCTAGAAATAATTGTAAGAAAGTGATAGAGACAGCTAAGACAGATTACTCTGAAACCACCAGAAAGCGCATCGAAGCACAGAAATTAGGAACCCGGGATTTTTGGAAAATCTACAACAGCATAGTTAATAATAGACAGTCAACTATTCCCCCACTAACAAACAATCATGAGGTTGCTTGCACGGCAACTGACAAGGCTAATCTGCTTGCCAGTCGGTTTGCCTCAAACTCCACACTGAACTCGGTACACCACTCACTCCCTGATTTTCCTCTGCGAACAGACGCCACACTAGACGATTTGAAAATCACCCCTTCTCAGGTACATGCTATTATAAAAAACCTAGACACCTCAAAAGCATGTGGACCAGATCTCATCCCGGCTGTGCTATTAAAAAAATGCTCTGCCGAGGTTGCTCCAGTTCTGTCCAAACTTTACAATAAATGCCTTAACGAATCTTGTTTTCCCGACTGCTGGAAAACCGCCTCTGTGGTACCAGTCTTCAAGAATTCTGGTGAAAGAACTGACCCACTAAATTATCGCCCATTAGCCTCCTTCCGCTTTTCGCCAAAATATTTGAGTCCTTAGTTAATCAAGCCCTAGTCCAGCACCTAACAGCTGCTAAACTCCTGACTAACAAACAATATGGATTCAGGCAAGCCCGTTCAACAGCAGATATCTTAACTGTAGTTTCTGAACGTATATACCGTTAATTGGACAAAACAGGGGAGGGTAGAGCGGTGGCCCTTGATATATCTAAGGCTTTTGACAGGGTATGGCACGATGGTCTTCTAAAGAAAATTAGATCATATGGAATCACTGGAAGAATTCATAATGTAATTAAATCCTTCTTAAGTAATAGAAAAATCAAAGACGGTCGTACATCTAAACAATATGACATAAATGCGGGAGTACCTCAATGGTCTATCCTTGGACCTCTATTATTCCTGATATTCATAAATGACCTCCCTGATAAAATTGTTTCGGAGATGGGTATATTTGCCGATGACACCACTCTCTATAACAGAAATGAAGGGAAAACAAATGAACACATATCCAAGAAAATGGCAGAAACACTAGAGGATGACCTCCAATCTGTTGCGGAATGGGGACAAAAATGGTTGGTCACATTCAATGCTGCTAAGACTAAACTTGTTTCCTTCAATAACTACAAGAAACCTTCGCTACCACCAATAGCAATGGCCAAGAACACATTGCCTGAAAGTACTTCTTTTAAACTCCTCGGCCTAACGTTTACAGCGAATATGAACTGGAATAGATACATTGAGAGCATTGCCAAGGCTGCTGCTAGGAAGGTTGGCTCCCTCTACCGTGCTAGAAAACTACTTATGCCTGACAGTATCCTATACCTCTATAAGGCCACCATTCGCCCATGTATGGAGTACTGTTGTCACATCTGGGCTGGTGCATCTGCTGCTTGTCTCTCGCTCCTGGACAGGGTTCAAAAGAGAGTCGCCAACCTGATAGGTCCTGAACTGTCATCTAGGCTTCAGCCTCTGTCCCATCGACGAGATGTTGCATCCCTCTGCCTGTTCTACAAATACTTTAATGGTGAATGCTCTGACGAACTGCGAACACTTGTACCTCCCCGACGTAACTACCCCCGACAAACCCGACAAGCTACTAAGTCTCATCCCTTTACAGTAGAGATCCCTAGGTGCAAGAAAGCCTTTTACTCCAATAGTTTCTTCCCCAGAACTGCGGGTCTTTGGAACTCCCTTCCGGGATTCTTCTTTCCCAACTGCAATGATATGCAGAAGTTCAAGTGTAATGTTAACAAACATCTTTCTACTCATCTCCCTTCATAATGACCCCGCTAATTAAGTCCCTAATAGTAGCCCCCTGCTTCAAAGTGGCACTGTGCCTTGTTTGGGGTGAAAATTGAAAAAAAAATATATATATATACACACTTGTTATATAGATACAAATATGACACGTAAGTAAACGAATTAAAATTGAATTGTGAACATAGAGGACAACAGGCTACATTTCTGGATTTAGATATAAAAATTGAGGATGGGATTTTTCTTTATAAAATATTTGATAAAAGAAACGCTTTCCCCTTTAAAATAGTACGAATGCCCCATAAAGATAGCATCTGCCCTGTTTTTATGTTTTATGGAACCATTATGTCAGAGTTTTTGAGAATAGCTCGCATTACTTTAAAACTAACAGATTTTATACCACCAGTTTCTAGTTTAGTAATAAGGATGATAAAATAAGGTGGGGATAAAAATAAAATATTAAAACAGTTAAATAAAGAATTTGTTCGTTATCCTGATGCTTTTGAATCGTTTAAGATTAACCAGACTATATTAATAAAGGAAATCCAAAACTATATTAGCAACGTATAAAATGTATTTATAATTACATATAATAAATTTATATTATAAAAAAAAAAAAAATTGTATATATGTAAAAATATTTTTAACCTTTATATATCTAATTTTAAATAAGAATGTAAATATACTAAATACTAATCATAGTGGGGGTGATAAGTAGTTAAATGGATTAATCCTAATCTTATAAATGCAAGACTGATAAATTAAAAAATTAAAAAATGTATCCATTTTAAATGTGGAAATTGATGAATCGCACAGGTAAGAAATTCATTTTTATAGTATGAAAAGGTTAGTAATTGCAATTAAGAATAGGAAATTGGATCAAATGTTTGTAACATGTCTTCTTCCTAAGATTAAGGGTGGTGGTGTTTGATCAACACTGCTGGGGAGCCATGATGTAATATACTGTTTTGTTTTTAAATCCCCGAAACTGTGTTTCATGGTAAACAACTGATGATCCCTTGAAAAATAAATTATTGGTATTATAGTAAATTCGAGAGCGAGTTGATGCAGTGATTGCAGGTGATTAAATGACTTACTGACTAGATGGTTTTCTAATGAATGATAAAAATATTTTTTTGTATAGTTTTAAAGGTTAAAAACTTCAAAGACTATATATATATATATACATACATATATATATATATATATATATATATATATATATATATAGATAGATAGCAAGTTTTAAAAACATACGTAGCAATTAAGCAATTTCCTCGTGAAGACTCGTTTGCATGGAGGCGATGTTACTGCGTATTTCGCTGTATTCGCATGATTACACAGAATCTAATTGGCTAACTAGTAAACTCAGCATCACGGGAATATAACAAATCACGCAGTAACATCGTTTCCATATAATAGGCTTACGAATCCTTACGAGGATGAAACGCAGAATTTACCTACTCAGTCTGTTTCAATGCATCACAATACTTCAATGTGACTATACCAACACCAAACCCAAGCCCGGAATCGAGCCAACAACCATCGAGTTGATAGTCAGTAGCTCTATCCATCAGGCCAACGGGACAGTCGCCGAGGGCAATGAAATCTAACAATGTTTTATACGAACATTGACCATAGCGCTCCATTAGTTTATTTACAAAGGACTTTGTATTACGCTAAAGTAGTAGCAGACAAAGAGTGCTCGACCAGAGAAAGGGGGCATATATACATATATATATATATATATATATATATATATATATATATATATATATATATATATATATATATATATATATATATATATATATATATATATATATATATATATATATATATATAGATAGATAGATATTAGAATATCCGTGACCCGTTGAGTCAGTATATGTTATAGCTTGCTATGGAATAGTGAATATATTAATTATGTCAAAATATGCGCGCTTGCGCATACAACAATGGCCAACACATTTATCATAAGAAAGCACGTTGCTTAATATCTGAACAACTGCTTATTTGCTGAAAATTTAAATGCGATATTCGCTTTCAGCATACCAGAAAACGTATAAACATCGTTATTTTAAAGGAAAATGCTAAGGTGGAAACCAAGTAAAAATTTGCCAAGACTTCTATTTTTATATTTGCCTTAAAAATGCTATTTGACTTAAAAATGTTAGTCATCCGTACCTTAAAATTTGTTTGACGTCACTTCCGCCGAATAGCTTTGTAAACAAAAAATGAGACTCTTAACGAAAGCTCGTATGGCATAAATCTCTTATCATATTCAACAGTTTTGAACAGACTAAAATTGCATTGTTTGCATAATCTTCAAAGTATTAATAAACATTTGCAAGTAATTTTAGCGTCTTTAAATTGCCAGTTACGGTTTCTAATGCAGTAAAAAAAAAAAAAAAACACTTAAAATAGTTGAAATGGTAAAAAACTAAAGCCAACACTTAGAAAAGTAACTGCTATTGCCTTTGGTAACAGTTACTTATTGTTTGATTTTTGTTATAATTTATAATAAAAAAGTTAGATGTTATTATGTTGATAGTTTAGTAGATTCTTTTAACACGGCTTAAATGACTGGCAAGCTTACATGAGTTTATTTATATATATATATATATATATATATATATATATATATATATATATATATATATATATATATATACACGAATTACACGAGTAATTTTAACGTCTTTAAACTGTCAATTGGAGAATACATAAAAGACTTTAAATAGTTTTAAATCATAAACATGTGTTTCAAACGATTCCAACGTACAATGAAAATACAGGGTGTGACGGAACAACTTGCTTATTTAAATTTGGCGCCCTAAAGCAATGCCTCCTCTAAGGATGGTAGGAATGGACTTATTTGGAGAGGGTTGGGCTTAAGGTTTGGTTCTTAACGTGCATTTTTTTTTTTTGTTTATTTTTTCATGGAGTGGACGAAATTGGAACGCGCTTTCACTGTTGAGGCATTTTTTTTTTCAAGCGGTCGCATCATCGTCGCAACACAACGTGCATTCCGTAGACATTTCAATAGGAGCCCCCCATGGTCGATTGTTTCATTGGTAAACAATTTCAATGAAAAGGGTGATGTAGAAACAAGAAAAAAAACCTGTCACCCCAAAACATTGACACGGTGAGACAATTTGTTTTGAGATATCCCCGAACGTCTGCCCGCAAACAGGCATGCGCTCTTTGGTTGTCTCCTCGTTCTGTGAGACGAATTCTCCATGAAGAATTGAAATTTTATCCCTAAAAATTGGTTATGATGCAGGAACTTAATCCACGCGAATTTATTGCTCGTGAAAATGCATGTTTTCTTAAGTGATGAGGCTCACTTCCATATTTCAGGATCTGTAAATAAGCAAAACATGCGAACCCTGAAAACCCCGAAGAACTTTATCAACGGCCTCTATACGCAGTACGTGTAATTGTTGGTGTCCACTATCGCGAGTTGGCATAATTGGCCCATGGCTTTTTGAAGAAAACGAGCAGGCAGTATCAGTGACATCTGACCGTTTTGTCAATATGATCAATGAGTGTTTCCTGCCAACAGATAGGTGTGGAAAATATGTGGTTCCAGTAGGACGGTGCCACGGCACACAAAACGCGCGCGTCAATGACTGTTTTGCGGCAGAACTTCCCAGGACACCTCATCTCGATCTGCATTGGCCAGCACGGTCCCCGGATTTATCACCATGTGACTTTTTATGCGGATATCTGAAATCAATTGTTTACAACGATCGTCCTAGCACATTCACTCACCTGAAAAAACAACATTCGTCGAGTTATGGCCAACATACCCATCGATATGCTGGAAAGAGTTGATCGAAACTTCAGTGTTCGATTAACTCAGTGCATAGAGAAGAATAGACGCCATATTACTGATAGCATGTATAAACTGGTTTAAAAAAATAAAATTTAAGTGTTGTACTAGTTGCAGTTCAAAGAATTGCATGTATACCTGCATTACTTGTGTTTTAATTGAGATTCCAAATAAGGAAGTTGCTCTACCCCACTCTGTACAAGAAAATAATTGTAAATAAACAATTTAGGACGCGAAAATTTACATTTTTTTCCCCACATTTTTATCAAGTTCTAAATTTCTGTAGATAGTTTTAATCTCGCACAGCTTTGGTAAACAAAATGTTTTAAAAAATCTATGTAATTTGATCACGTACATTTTTTTTTACATGAGGAAAAAACATATTTGTTTTGCTTTTATTTTAAAACCTATTCCAACTTGCAATGGAAATACAATAAAAAATTAGGACGCTAAAAACGTACAAAATTCACTCGTAGACACAGGGTGCACGCAGACTCTCGTGCGCAAAGCATTCTGTGACGCATGGGACAAAAAGAGGATTCCAGTACTGACAGTCGGCGGGGGAACGCTAGCCTTCATTCGTGCACGTGTCGGTGATGGGCCTACAATAACCGTACGAGCCCTGGTTGTGAGCGGGGACCTTCTTAGTTATGACTTGCTGTTAGGAATGAACGTTATCAAAGACTTGGGTGGTGTCCGTATTGATTTGATGGTGAGGGTAGGGCACATTTCTCAAACGCCTGCCTTGCTGGTGCATACGTGAAACTGGAACAGCCTGACTTTCATGCGGAATTCGACCAGCGTACGAGGTCTTGGACAGCTTCCTGGAAATGGTCGGACAAGTAGCCACCCGGGAAGTTGTACAATAGAGTTCCGGAATATAAAATTCCCCATGGAGCTCGTGGAGAATACGATAAGGAACTACAGATTGGGATAAAACATGGATGGCTAGTTCCCTATCCAGAGAAGGAATTGGGCCCCCAAAGTGTCTGATCCCGTTAATGGCGGTTATCCAGCATAATAAGCAGAAGGTGAGGCCATTACTCGACTATCGGGAACTAAACGAGCACGTAACTCTCCGCTGAAAGATGAACAGAGGAGGCACGACTGATTCAATTGCACTCACAGTGTACACCACCGTTACCAATTCCCCACGTTCAGCGGAGGTGATTGAACCAACTTGTTTCTTTCCTTTTTCTGTGACAACGGCTCCAGGGTTTTGAACAGTGGTGCACCCAGTCTCATCAGTGTTGTAAATGTTACTTGGTGAGAACTTGTACTTGTCCATTATCTGACTCAAGTTGTTGAAAAATTTATCAACAACTGGGCAGTTGAAGGCTATGGCACGCCCAACGGATGTTGCTTCTGTCACTCTAATTGCCAGGTTCTGGAGCTTCTTGAAGCCTAACCACCAATCATGTCTTGCTTTTTTCTCACAATCCCAACTTGGTGGCACACTGAGACAGTTTTTTTTAGCAAACTCATATGCCAGTGTGCAACATCTTCTCAATGACAAACCATGAAACATGTCTGACAATTGTTTCACGTGGTCAGCCAAACCCCTCTCCATTTCAGGACTAAAATTTGAGAGAATGGCGGCAAGCAGGATCTAATGTATCTGTGCTGGATCTTCGTAAAGCATACCTTCAAGTGCATGTACATTAGTCACTATGGCTCTTTCAAACGGTGCTCATCAAGGGAGAAATGTATTGCTTAACCTGAATGGGTTTTGGACTTAATGTGGCGCCATCAATTATGCAAAGGATTGTTGACGCTATATTGACTAAGGATGAGCGCATTCAGCCGGCAACATCTGCATATATTGACGATGTGTATGTGGATGAAGAAATTGTGCCCGCAACACGCGTAAAAGAACATCACAACTTTGGCCTTCTCAGCAAGGACCCAGAAAGGCTATGGGACGGTGCAAGTGTGCTCGGTTTGCAGGTCTGGGAAAAAGATAATGTCCTGTGTCGGAAACGAGGCAATGAAATCCCAGGTATGCCCTGTGTTTTCATGCGACGGAACGTATTTTCATTGTACGGAAAGTTGGTTGGACACATTCCTGTGGATGGCTGGCTTCGTATTGCAGTGGCATTCATCAAACGGAGAGCCTCTAACGTCACCACCGGATGGGATGAAAAAATTTATGATGCCCCTCTCAATACAATGGTCAGAGAGGTCCTCACCAGAGTGCACAAAAAAGATCCAGCACGGGGCAGAACTCGATGCAGTGATCAGGGAATGAACTTGGCAATCTTTTGGAAGACAACCACCCAACGACTATTCACAGATTCTGCTTGCGTCCATAAATGGATTTCAGACACTCTTACCGGACGGGCTAGAGTACGAACCAAAGCAACGAGCGAGATGCTCATCCGTCGGCGGCTCGACACGATCATAAGCCTGGCAAACGAATATGCACTATCAGTGGAGGTGTCCCTGGTCAGATCCAGCATAAACAAGGCAGATTGTTTAACAAGGGTGCCTCAAAGATGGCTTCATACCATAAAAAGAACTGTTGAACCTACGCAACATCCTTGTGCCGCATCTATGATCCATAGTCAATCTAATCGGATTAAGGAAATCCACCAACAAAGTGGGTATCCTGGAGTCAAGCGGGCCCTATATTTCGCTAAGTTGGTTGAACCAGGAGTGCAATGGGCAGACGTCATGGACGTGGTCAAAAAACTGCGTGGAATGCCAGTCCATTGACCCGGCGCCCGTTCGCTGGGAAAAGGGGAAGTTAGGAGCCACTTGAGCTGGCTAGCGATAGACATTACTCACCACGATAGACATTACTCACCACGATAGACATTACTCACCACAATGCGAGATTTCCTGACTCTCATTGATTACGGTCCATCAAGGTTTGCCATATGGCGTACGTTGCGTCGACAAGATACAGTCACTATTGTCCGTCAACTAAACAATATTTTCCTTGAACGTGGACCTCCAGCAGAGTTATTGCTGCATTTACCAGTAAGCAGTTTAGAAAGTTTACTGACAGCTGGGGAGTACATCTGAGGTTTCGATGCGCCCATGTACCTAGTGGAAATGGGATCATTGAACGGAATCATCGAACCGTCAAAACAATTGCGGCTAGATCAGGCTGCACAGAGTTTGAGGCAGTTTATTTGTACAATGTAACCCCGAAAGATGATGTTTCGCCCTCCACGGCGCCGGCTGATACATTCTATAGGTATCACGTCAAGGTGAAGGGCATAGAGACGAACCCGCTGCCTGAACTGGAAGTAGCCGGAGAGAGAGTGAGGAAAGGGGATGCCGTGTGGATCAAGAACCTGCGAGGCAAGTGTATGGAGTCGGGCGAGTCACTGAAATAATCAGCCCACAAGCGGTGCGGGTCGACGGCGTGTCCTGTCATATTAAAGACATACGGTTAGTAATGCAACCATCACTAGATGACACGAGCGAATCCGAGTCAGAATCTAGTGAGGCATCGCTCTGGATTGCAGCACCACCATCAGACAGAAGACATAGATTAGTAGCATCCCAGAAGACATAGAGATGCCCCCCCCCAGACCGCAGACGTGAAGATGAGGCGTGTGTCGAGACGATCACCACCCCTTGCCATCTCTGTGATCATGAGATCAGGGGTGGGGTGCGGGGTGTGTGGAAAATGGCTTACCGTACAAACGTCCTCGTGTCTGTCTGCCCTGTGAGTCGCGCGCATCGAGAAATAAAAGCTTTAAAAAAAAACAAAAAAAAATAAAAAAAAAAAAACAGGCAAACAATGGAAACAAATGCAGACCGACATAATTATCTTCGTTTAACCAGACAAAAAGAAAAAAAAATGTTACCGTCCTTTAATTAAAAAATCATAAACTATTTTAAAAGAATAATTCTATAAACATTCTCTTAATTATACAAAAATATTAAAACGTCTAAAGATCTTAAGGAACGCAAAAAATTAAAAATAAAACTGCAAAAAAAATAAATAAATAAATAAAAATAAATAAAATAACTAAATAAATAAATAAAAATAAAATAAATAAATAAAAATAAATAAAATAACTAAATAAATAAATAAAAATAAAATAAATAAATAAAAATATACGTAATAAATGAAATCATCAATCAATTTTTCATAGGAAAAAAACAGCAAAATCGTGTTCATATTTATGATCGTTTCGGAAACGATATCCTTTTATTCATTCGATATTTACAAACAAAACCATCGAGAAATGAGTAAAATATTTCTGGATATCGTCTACTCATCAGCATAAATAGAAGGGGACTGGGGAGAAGACACCAAATTTTAACCAGCTGTGCCCCCCTCTAAATTTCACAATTTACACTTTCCTTTCTTTTTTCACGTTAATCTCATTCATTACAAACTTAACTTTCTAATAAAAAAGGTACATTTTTACGACGTGACCTAGCGTTGTTAAACCCCTAAAAAAGAATGAATATCTTCTTTTTTGTGCATAAAACAAGTAATCCATTTAAACACTCTTTATAAATAAGATGACAGAAGCAATTATGAAAAGAAAAGAAAATTAACATTGGGGACCACTTTTCTATATAAATTTAACGTAAAATGAGCACCCACTTTTTGGCCACAAAGCGTTCAACGAGACATGTCACCTCTAGCATTTTTTCAAGTTTGGCGATCGAAGGGGGGGGGGCAAAACATTACAAATACAATTTGTTGTTCTTGGGTGGGGGGATTACATTTGAAACATAAAATAAGGATAAATTTAATTAATTTTTATGAGACCATTCTGTACTTTCACCTAACAATTTTATAAACAAAACGAACCCCAAAATATGACAAATTCAATTTTTTTTCGAGTGGGGAGGATTATATTAGAAACATAAAATGACGAAAAATTTTTTGGAATTCATTTTTGGTAGATCTTCATTTTTTTAGGGTTCTGCCTATTTGGCTATTTTTATTTTATTTTTTTTTTTGCGATCGAACGAGCATTTGCTGCTATTTTAATTCAAAAAAAAGTTGTAATGATTTATTTTTATTTATTTATTTATTTTTAGAGGGAGGGGAGTTTTCTTTCCAGTGCTCAATATCCAGAGAATAGTTTCTTCTCTTTGTATCCCTTCTGCCGAAATGTTTGGCGAAGAGGGTATCACGTACTTTTTTATTTGGGTGATTACATTTACATGTTTTCATCCGTTCTTTTATTTTTTGAATTGTAGCGGGGGTATCCACATTGCCCATGAAAATGATTAGTATAGCAGATGTGTCCTAAACGGAACTTCATGTCAACCCAGGCAACAACGGGTACTCATGCTAGTATATATATATAAAAGGAAAAAATCCTATATTAAATTCCGATGACCACGTTTTTATTCATTTTTTCTCACAATTCAAAACAATGTAGTGTAACTTGAGAATTGTTTCGTGCATTGTCAAACAACCAGAAATAAACAAATGACCATGTAATTACCAAGATGTTTCATTTGTGCAGCTAATCAAAATACCAAAGAATTGCCCCCGAAAAAAATAAACCTTGAGCAAAAATACCCCAAAAGTATTTGGATTATGAAAGTAATATATTCAGAGAAAAAGATGTCAACCTTCTCTTGGCTGAATAAAATAGACAGAATATTATTTTCAGTTTTATCATATGACACTACAAATTTGAACCTTTTGTTATAAAACTGTGAAAGGTCAAACCATCGGCACAGAAGCAACATACAAAGGTCAAACTTGACACCTTCTAGATAACTTATGAAAAAAACATTAACAATTTTGAAAACGTCATTTTCATTAACGATTTAGAAGGTAACGACTAATTTCGAGGCTAGATTGTTCAAAACAATTATATATTTGACCCATGATCAAAAGTAGGTTGAAATTTAAAAAGTAATTGCGTCACAAGAAAAACACAAAAAACAAAAAAATAAAACAAACAAAAAACAAAAAAGAAAAACAGAATGTATTTTGGAACTTTTATTTTACTTCTGAACCTAATTGAGCGTTGGTGAGGTGCATTGACACTCCTCCGATAATTAGGCCATCTGTCGAAATTAAAGGTGTTCTAATACTCTTCATAAAACAAGTAATCCAATTTACCAAATTGACATTACTAACGATTACTACAATATTATCCCATAGCCTACTGTGTACCCAATAACCCTTATCCTCGAGTGGCCTCCGGGCCTTGATAAGTGGTGACTTCTATGCAAAAAAAAACAACAAAAAAACAAAACAAAACCAAAACAAAAACAATCTGTAGATAATATTTGACTGAATACTCGTTGCTTATGTATGAAACGAAGGCATTCATTGGTTGACCAATCGTAAACTTGTACAAAATACGAAACGATATCTAATAGCTTTACTTTGAGTGAGATACTTCGTACAATAATTTTTAGGTATACAAATGAATAGAGAAAATGATGATTAATCGTATGTTACATATAGGCGTATATACAGTTTTTACAATGTATGCATAAAATGCGCCGCGCTTTGGCGTCATAGTCATTGAGAATGTATATACAAATACCAATGCTTATTTTTAAATATATGTATAAAGTTGTGACAACAAGATGTATTATATATATATATATATATATATATATATATATATATATATATATATATATATATATATACCTTATTTATACAAACATAGATGGCTACATATGTGCATACATGTTTCTGTAATCACCCGCGTTGGGGGATTACGTCTTCAGGCCAAGAATTATTGTCGAGAACTCTGTATATATATATATATATATATATATATATATATATATATATATATATATATATATATATATATATGTATATATATATATATGTATATATATATATATATATATATATATATATATATATATATAAATATAAAGAGAGAGGGAGAGGGAGAAAGAGAGAAAGTGTGTGAAATCATCAATCGATTTTTTATAGGAGGAAACAACGAAATCGTGTTTATATGTACGATCATTTCCGAAACGATATCCTTTTATAAATGTCGTATGCTTCGTCTTGTGTATATACAAACTAACTCTGTATTCTCATTGTGTGTACATAACGGTATATTCACGTATAAATGTGCCCATGTGTGCGTACATGTGCGCATGTAGGTGTTTAACACATCCATAAACAGTTTACAAAACGTATGTATAATGAAAGAAGCAACAGTAAGAGGTGGGTGGGGGTACTTGTACAACATAGAACGAATATACATAGGTCTAGGTGACGCACATACCTATTTACAGACTCATACTAGTTCGTTTGTTCGCCAGCGAGTGACACCAGGCCCTTCGACCGATGTAACACTTGACTTGAACACTGCAATAAAGATCTCCCATTCGAAGAAACACCATCACAAAATCTCGTCATATTATATAAAACAACAAAGCTTTATTTCCCGCTCCATGCGGACTTACGTCGATTCACACTTTCAAGTTGTTTTACTAGTTTTTTACATCTTGGCCTTAAAGTCCTATTAGCTTCCTAAGGACGCAAATCAACCTCAATCACCAACCGAATATCTCTGTTATTAAAGCTCAACTCCCGCTAATCCGGTCGTTAACCTAGATATAATCAAAATATCCCTGTTTCCAGAATTTGATTACGCCATCTATTACGTTTGCAAGAGGTCAACTTTTGTTTATTGTTCTAACCTATTTCTATTATCGTAAATATTTAACTTTACTTGTTTCACTATTCGACCTTTTATATTATTTCAAATATTTAATTTGTTTTGTTTATTATTGTCCAACCATTCCTACATCTGTCAAATATTTAACTTTACTTGTTTCACTATTCAACCTTTTATATTATTTCAAATATTTAATTTGTTTTGTTTATTATTGTCCAACCATTCCTACGTCTGTCAAATATTTAACTTTACTTGTTTCACTATTCAACCTTTTATATTATTTCAAATATTTAATTTGTTTTGTTTATTATTGTCCAACCATTCCTACGTCTGTCAAATATTTAACTTTACTTGTTTCACTATTCAACCTTTTATATTATTTCAAATATTTAATTTGTTTTGTTTATTATTGTCCAACCATTCCTACGTCTGTCAAATATTTAACTTTACTTGTTTCACTATTCAACCTTTTATATTATTTCAAATATTTAATTTGTTTTGTTTATTATTGTCCAACCATTCCTACGTCTGTCAAATATTTAACTGTACTTGTTTCACTATTCAACCTTTTATATTATTTCAAATATTCAATTTGTTTTGTTTATTATTGTCCAACCACTCCTACGTCTGTCAAATATTTAACTTTACTTGTTTCACTATTCAACCTTTTATATTATTTCAAATATTTAATTTGTTTTGTTTATTATTGTCCAACCATTCCTACGTCTGTCAAATATTTAACTTTACTTGTTTCACTATTCAACCTTTTATATTATTTCAAATATTTAATTTGTTTTGTTTTTTATTGTCCCAACATTGCTACGTCTGTCAAATATTTACCTTTACTTGTTTCACTGATTTCGATAAAAATAAAAGTATTGGAATTATGGCACATTCGTTGCTCGCTATTCAATCCTGGGTAATGTGAGATCACCCTGCTAGTATATATATATATATATATATATATATATATATATATATATATATATATATATATATATATATATATATATATATATATATACGAGGGGTGTTCCACAGGTGATGCTTCCTATTTTTTATTTTACTATATGAAGCAGAGGGATTTACAAATTGTAAATTGCATTGTTATGATGACTGAACATATGTATTGATGACCTGAAAGTTTCATCTCTCTGTTGCAAATATTAATAGTGTGAGACTTTAAAAGAACAATCCCTGTCATGGACGTGCGTCAAAAGCAGATATGTGTCATTGAATTCCTGTAAAAATTGAATTGAGAATGGTAGTGACGATGTAGAAAAATAAATTCTGGAGCACAAAAGGTCACTCGTGTCAATTGTACCAAAACCCGTCTTCGTAGCTCTTAAACTTTTTGAATTAAAAAATAGGAGGCGTTATATCTACAGACATTAGTGTTTCATGCTTACGCAATTATCAGTGATAGTCGCCTCGAGTGAAGAACTAATTTTTTAGAGGAGAGAGGAATCGACGATAAGTCGAATACAAGTAGATAAAATACGGAAGAAGAAAGGTGTTTCTGTAGTATAATGGGATTTCAAATAAATGCATTTTAGGTAAAAAGACTTTTACGTACTTACCTGTCATGTCGAAATTAGTAGAAATTTAAAAAAATTACGTAAAATGATTTAGTAGAAAAAATAATTGCAAATAACGAAACATCGAATTATAAAGTATTTGTCAATGTTGAAAATTTATTAAAATCTAGGGCGGTAACTGCAGTTTATGATTCTGACAAAATAATTGTAAACCACCATTTCCAAATAGAAAATGTCGGACTGCTAATATCTATGTTTCTTTTTTGTAATTGGTCCCACAACAAAAGGAGGGTGGGCCTGTAAATTCACCCTCGTCCGTTCGTCTTTTCCGCACTTTTCTTAATAACTACGACTTGGATTTTTTTAAATTTTGCACAAACATTAAGCATGATATGAGTAAAAAAGTAATAGAACGGATTTTGCGGAAAAACTCTGGTTCCCCCTAGGGGTGCCTTTCTGGTTAAAATGGCTAAAACTGACACTTTTGTGCTTATTTAAAAAAAAAAAATTGATGCCTTAGATTTTTATAAAACTTTTATAAAAGTTGTAAGTAACTGATTTCTGTATAATTTTGTTTGTCTATACTTCGCGATAACTTTTGGCTCTTTTAGAGCTAATAAAAGCACTCCATTTTTGGGACTATTTTACCATATTTGTCCAAAATTTTCTGTGCATGTCTATTTAGCAGTTTTGCGTGGTGCTGAACTCAAATTTAAACATGTTAAGGCCTTGAGGACTTTTGGAGCTGAATGGGGAGGGGGCAAATGATGGACGTAGTCATTTATTTTTTGCATGGTGCAGAACTCAAATTTACATATGTTAAGGCATAAAACTGCACCGTTCGTTCATTTTCACGAGGATTTGACGTCCCCTGGTGGCTTTTGGGGCTAAATAAGGGGGGGATGCTGAACTTAGTCATTTTTTATGCCTCGTTCACGGGGAACCATGCATGCTTCACTTGTTTTTTTTTCTTTAATTACGCCATTTTGAATTTAATTAAACAGTACCCACAGACACTAAAGTTTCATGCTTACGCAATCATCAGTATAGAGGATGATAATTCCTACCGGTTATAATATTCGAACCCAGCCACGGAGTCACCTTTTAGCTCCATTTTTTAAGTTTTTACCTCATGGCCACAAAGCAATTGCCACCGGAATTGAGGTATTAAGAACTGTTAAACGCCGAATTCGGGCGAATACATTAGACCATCTAGAATTTTCGAACAAGCGAAAGTCGTAAACATTGCATAAACGCTAGTTGACTGCGTTTTAGTTATTCTTCCGCAGACAGTGCCCATTTTAAAGTATTCTTAAAGCGGCTTGATAATTGTTATTAAACAATAAGTATTCTTTATACGTATATATATATATATATATATATATATATATATATATATATATATATATATATATATATATATATATATATATTAAGTCGAGGAGAAAGTTCTTGTGGAATTTTTAATTTTCATTTCAAATGATGTATTTTCAAATAAGTTTTCGTCCAAATACTTTTATATATCATTTTAAAGAGAGTTTTTCGCCCTATCTAAGCGTTTAAATTACAATCGTTTTAAAACAATTATGTCTTCTTTTCCGAACGTTGAATACAAGATGAAAAAAAACCCCCGCAAATTCGTGCAATTTTCTTATTTCGTTCAAGCTAGGCCGAAAAGCTGCTGAAGCAGCTCGAGATACCAACGGAGCATTTGCCCCTGGTACCTACTAAACACACAGCACAATGATGGTTTAAGAAATTTCATGGCGGCGACGAGAGTCTTGAAGATGATGAACGTAGAGGTCGGCCATCGACTGTTCATAACGATCAATTAAGAGCTTTAGTCGAAGCCAATCCACGCACAACTGTCTGAGAATTGCTTCTAACGCAAACGACGATTTCCAACCACTTGTCAGGGATTGGGAAGACAAAAAACGTGATAAATGGGTTCCTCCCGAATTGAACAACGCAGTTATGAAGTGTCATCTTCCCTTAATTTACGCAATAAAAACTCTCTGTTTCTTGACCGGGTTGTGATTTGCGTTGAAAAATGAGTTCTTTATGACAACAGGCGACGCTCAGCTCAGTAGTTAGACGCCGAGGAGACTCCACAATACTTCCCGAAACCAGGGTTGCACTAAAAGAAGGTCATGCTGACTACTTGGTGGTCTGCGACCGATCCCATCCATTGCAGTTTTATGAATGCAGTCGAAACTATTACAGCAAAGTACTGTCAACAAATGGATGAAATGCATAAAAATGTTTTTACAACAACCCCCAGCATTAGTCAACAGAAAAGGCCCAATTCTCCTCAACGACAATAACCGACCACACGTTGCTAAACTGATCCTATATAAGTTGAACGAATTGGGCTACGAAACTCTGCCTCATCCGCCGTATTCTCCAGACCTCTCACTTTCCGACTACCACTTTTTCAAGCATCTCGACAACTTTCTGCATGAAAAAAGTTAAAAAAATCTAAGCGATATCAAAACTGCCTTCAATGACTTCCCCGCCACTAGAACATAAGATTTTTACGTTACTGGCATAATTACACTTGTTTTGCGTTGGCAAAAGTGTGTTGATTCTGATGGTGGATATTTCGATGAATAAATTTTTGTTTGCGCCGAGATATTAATATGTTCATCGGAATTTAAAAGTTAAAAACAGCAAGAACTTCTTGTCGACCTATATATATATATATATATATATATATATATATATATATATATATATATGGTGGATTCTCTCATCGAAGACGATGAATGAGGGTTCAGTATGCAATCTTTAGCAGCTCCCAAGCTCTGTGACACCACATGCGTAATTGCAATCCTGTAGACATCCGGCACACTCCTCCGCAGATGGTGAACTTTCATATGCACGTCGGTCAAAGATGCCTTCTCGAGTGAACAGATAACCCTACTTTGCTACGTGCTCTGAAACCACAATGGCATGCATATTCATTTTTAGGTGGATGATTCTTGTGTTTTGCCTTCATATTTGCACGAAGGGCGTCCCTATGACAAAGGCGGTTATGTTCAAATTCTTTGGTCCCCAGGAAACATATCTTCCTCCATTTTCTGCGTATATATATATATATATATATATATATAATTCAACGAGGTTGTTAGATAGTGCTCAATAAAAAGAGCTGATAATACTTGTTTATTGTTATATAAACATGCTCACATCCCGCTGCTACAAACAGCCACTTGTTTCAATCAAACAACAGATATCATCAGGCAGCGACTTGACTATTCAAATGTTCATTGAATAATAATAGATTATTCAATGAACATTTGAATAGTCAAGTCGCTGCCTGATGATATCTGTTGTTTGATTAAAACAAGTGGCTGTTTGTAGCAGCGGGATGTGAGCATGTTTATATAACAATAAACAAGTATATATATATATATATATATATATATATATATATATATATATATATATATATATGGAGTTTGTATTTCGAAAGCTTCAGGTCAGATTTGTAAATAGATAAATATAAGGACAGGAAGTACAACGTTTCTTGACTGCTGTAAATTTTCTCTGAAAACGTGCTTTACCATGATTTGCGATGATCCGACTATTAACCAACATTCTGCGACTTTACAACAAAAATGTCCTTTCTCCAGACGATATAAAATCGATATAATAAATATTTAAACAAAGTATCGTATGCGTAAATGAAATCAATTCCTACGCATTAACTCGCGCGCACGCACGTATATCTTATATAATATGTTTCTCTTAGTCTGTCTGCTCGTTCCACTTTTTTTTTTTTTTTGCTGAAACTACTGGCTTAAATGTTGTATCGACTCTTGTTATAATAAGGTACACCCAACTAAGTATTATGGTATCCATTCAATTCACAGTAAGAGATTAATAGCGATTAGTTACCACAATACCACGTTTGCTTTAGAAGTTTTCTCAGAAACTACTGAGCCGATCTGGCTGAAATTTTGTATGGATCTTGGTTATGATAACATGCAGCGAACTAAATGTTATTGTATCAGTTCGATGAATAGTTTGTGATTAATATGGATTAAGAAGGATTAGTTTATTTCCACATTTACTTGGAAATTTCTAGATATATTTGGTTGAAATTTTGTATCGACCTTTGCTATGATATAGTGCAGCAAACTAAGTATTGTGGTATCCCTTTGATGCAGAGTAAGCGATTAACATGGATTAGTATTTAAGTTGCACTTTATTTCGGAAATTACAGTATCGATCTAGTTGAAATTTTGTATATACCTTTGCTATGATATGGTGCAGTAAACTAAGTGTTATGGTATCCGTTTGATTCAGAGTTAGGGATTAATAGAGATTAAAAGGAAGCAATATACAGGGTGTTTCAAAAGTCTTGGGAACATAAAGATTTTTAATAACTCAAAAACTATTAGGAGTTAAAAAATGAAATTGGTACCGTTGGAAAGGTTAAAGTTTCAAGTTTTGTGGGGAATCTTCAAACTTGCTCAATATGAGCACCATTCGTCACACGGCAGACATCTAGTTGATAGTCCATTTCCTGCCAAACGCGTTCCAGCATCTTGACGTCAATGGTTCCCACAACTGCCGTTATTCGAGCCTTTAGTTCGTCAATATCTCTTGGAAGGGGCGGCACATAGACTTGTTGCTTGACAAAGCCCCAAAGGAAAAAGTCACACTCAGTACCCCATATGCGAGTGCTATGCTTGTTAACTTTGCCATTCAGATAGAAGGTCGCCTCATCGCTAAAAACAAGCCGGTCATCAAAGCCGTTATCTTCCAACTTCTCTTGCATTGCAATGCAAAAGTCACGGCGAAGTGGCTTATCAGTGTCCTTCAACTTTTGGACCAACTTGAGCTTGTAAGGTACCATTTGCAGTCGTTTCCTTAAGACACGCCAGACAGTTGCTGGGGCAAGCTGAAGTTCCCTGCTGGCTCTTCTCACTGATTTACGGGGGCTCTGCTGAAAGGCTTCCGGACTTGCTCAACTGCATCTTCTGAAGTTGAAGGGCGACCTGTTCGCTTACTTGGGCACAAACACCCATCTTTCACAAATTTAGCATGCCATCTGACAATGGGTTTCCTTTCAGGGACTTCTTTTTTAAATTTCCTGCGAAATGCACGCTGAACACATGTCCACGATTCAGTCTTTGTAAATTGGAGGACGCAAAACGCCTTGTCTTGTTTAGAGAACGCCATTACTGCACATGGAAAGATAAGACGAAAATCATTAGTATGACCAAAAACTTGATTAAGCAAGCTTTAAAATGGCACCAGTTTCATTTTTCTACCTGGAATAGTTCATGAGATATACGCATTTGTAATGTTCCCAAGACTTTTGAAACACCCTGTATAATGATAAAATCATAACAAATTTAACCATAAATTTGGCATAAATACATAATTCTGAGTCAATGGGCTATAACTGTTCCCGCATATATATATATATATATATATATATATATATATACCCAGCTCTACCTATGTTTTGAGGACTGTTGAAGTAAATACTGAAAAATTTACGCATGAAAATATATTTTCGTATATTAATTTTATGTGATTTAATCAAGTAATCATATATATATAGTGTTATAATGGAATAATTCCAGGAGGAAATCCGGGTATGAGAGCTCAATGTGGTAAACAGAGCAATAACATAAAAATATAACACGGAAATTACATAATTGTCGATGCAAAGGTTGAAATATATATATATATATATATATATATATATATATATATATATATATATATATATATATATATATATATATGTATGTATACTAGCAGGGGGATGGCTTCGCTTAAATATAATATTTTAATTCGTCCAGATTTCGTATATATTATTATAGAGTCGTGATTTCAAAAGTAAAAAAAAATATTGAGATGCCATCAGCTAGAATCGAAACCGAAACTGTAGCATTCAAAGCTGGTGACGTTACGTGGTAAATAAATTAAGATGAATGTAGAAAATGTTTAATGATTTTTTTTCAATTTTGACCCATTTTTTGACACCTTAAAAACAATTTTAAGCGACTAAAGATCCATAAAAACACGGTCTGTAAAAAATCCAATTATTTGAGGCCCCTTGTGCTGCTCTGCGACTTTTAGTTTCGGAGGAGATAGAGTTTGAAAATATGGAGAGAGACCGACAAACAGACCGACATTTAGACATACAAACATACATATAGCCTTTTGTCATACAAGTGATGACATAAAATTCTATTGTTTAGCATGCTAATTACTTAGTTGAATCATAATGGTCTGTCGTTATACACGTCGATTTCTCCAAAATAATGTTCGCCTTTCAGATTGCATATAATCGATATGATAATAAATATTTGAACATATTTTTTTTTTATCTCAACTTTATATTACACGTAAAAACTGAGTTTACCTATTCCGGGAAGAATATATAAAGACTTAAATAAAGAAAATGTGTCGCCTTCTTTCTGTAAAAGTCACAGTTATTTTCATTATTACTCTTCGCTTAATTTGTTTCTTCCTCTTTCTCTCTCCACACTCTGTCTGTCTGTCTGTCTCTCTCTCTCTCTCTCTGTCTCTCTCTCTTTCTCTCTCTCTCTCTCTCTCTCTCTCTCTCTCTCTCTCTCTCTCTATATATATATATATATATATATATATATATATATATATAAATGTATGTTTGTTACTTACCGATAATCTACATAATCACTGGACCGATTATTAAACTTAGTTAAGTCTTCCATGATTCAACGAAAGAATGATTTCGACTTTGTTTGTTTTGTAACGTGACATGTGACGTAAGCGCAAGGGAAATAGCTAAAATTTCTAATTATTTCGGAAACTATTTTCTTTAATAATTAATTTCTACCTTATCATTTGATATAGCATTTTCATCGTACGCGTGCGTGTTTTTATATCTCTCTTTTTCAGTATAACATTATACTTAATTTTAATTTAATCAATTCGGTGGTTTTCTTTGTAGCAATGTTGCCATATCTTATATGGGGAAATATCATGTTCTACCGGTCAGCCAGTTTCGTCCGGTCCCTGCAGGGGCTGGGGATGAATCTCAAAGACCATATGTGGGGGCAACCCCACATATAAGACCATTGCTCTTGAGCAATCAGTTATTGGTCACTATAGGGGGATTGTCACTATCCAATTCACCCTCCACATTAAAAAAAAAAAAAAACGGCCTTGTGCCTAATTTGCTAAGTGGGGAAGCAAATAAATAACCGGTGTTCTACCGGTCACGTGACATCGATAAGACATTAAACTTTCACAATATTTGTTTAGGCTGTCGGATGAATGTATACAGACACATTTTCACAAATAATAAACGACTGCAGAATATCAGTAAACCGTTTTTTTTATTATGTTTATTTAGTTATTTAGGCAGACTGTAAACGATGTAATCACTGAAAGGGACTCTTTCGATCAACACTAGTATCTCGCTTAATGTAAACAGAAGTTTGTTTACATTTATTAAATGAACAATATCGGTATATTATAAATGCTTCACAAATTTTAAAAGGGTAAAATTTGATCACATGATTATTGAAAACGTAAACATTTAATTTAAATTAATCATGTGTGATCGTTTTCCTGTAAATCATTCTTCGAAAATAGATATCCGCAGCAAAGCGACCATTGTGAATCATGTCCAGGAAATTAAAGAATTCAAATGGAATTTGACGCATATTTATTCAGTGACTAATGAGATCGAAATAGTAGCCTCATTGTGGCTAATATTAAATAGCAGCTTTTGTAATAACTGTGAAAAGTAACAGAAATTATATAAGTTAACAAGACAGTTACATACCAAAATTTTATTTTTATATTGTTCAATGTTTGGCATTTTAAATTATAAGATGAAACACACCTATTCATTTTAAAACTCTATCTTGCATTATTTCTTTTTTATTTATTAAACAATTATTGTTATAACAACTCTTACATTCTGTTTACATTAAGCGAGTTACCGGTGTTGACCGAAAGAATTTCTTTTTAGTGATTACATGGTATGAGGATATTTGTACAAACGGCAAATCTGCTGTTTTATAAATGTATCGTATATAACTCATTAAAAAAAAAATAAATATGAACATAAAAATTAGTATTAAAAATAGTTGATATAAAAATCGTTCCAAATTTAATCAACAAAAAAGGTAATCGGTACAATGCACACACCCCTTACATTATTTCGTCTGTTTTCAATTTTTTTAATCTACCGAAAGAAAATACAAAAAAAAAAAAAAAAAAAAAAAATCAATATTTAATGAATTTTAGGGGGTGCTCAGTTTTAAATAAAATCTTCTGGTAAATCTATTCCTTATATTTTGGAATCACTCGACGGGTACCCAGAACCGATTTATTTAAGAGTCTGTTTAATTGTTTGTCAGTGTTTGAGGACAATTTTACTAATTGTGGTTAATTCCTATTTCAGTCACCTAAATAATTTAGAGTGAAATGAGTTTGGGAATTTATATCCAAACATAAATATTATTTTTACTTAAAAAATAACATTAAGACACAAAGTTATAACAAGTTTCACCGTGAAACCACCACAAACTTTTATATCTACTTCCGTTGTATTATAAAGTGAGCGACCCCTAAAAATCTTTAAATATTGAATTTTTGGCATTAAAAAAATTGCAGAATCTGGTAGAGGAGTGTCTAATCACTAATTATCTGCTGAAAATATTAAAAGACACCCCCAACCCCCAAAATGAAAAGAACCTCTCCCAACTATACGGGCAATAATTCGGTTTCGTGCTTCTGTTGAGTGTTTCCATTAGGGGGTTCGATGTACTAGAACTTTGTATTAGAAACTGAGCACCCATTAAAAATCTTTAAATATTGAATTTTGATTTAATTTGTTAGTTTGCAATCGTTAATAATTAGCTCAAAAATTTGAAAAAAATAAATAAATAAATAAATAAATAAAATAAAAGACGAAATTTAAAAAAAAAAGGAACTTTTTCAGAATTTGCCCCGGATCATCGAGATTTTTCGTTAATTATGGTTAGGGCTCCACCGGCAATAACCAGTTTAAGCCGAGCGTTGTTTAAATGTTGAAACGCTAAGTCGACATTTTTTTTGTTTAATTTTAAAATTATTTTTGGATGATGGGGATTATCTTTTCTGTTTATTTTTAAAAATAATTTGTAAATTTTCTTGAAAAAAAAAAACAAAACAAAATTTTCTGTGCTTTCACTTAACAATTTACGGTTTTCATAAAAAGACTTCATGTTTTCTTATAAAAATATAACTTCTGTTTACATAAAAAAGTTTACTGACAATTTTCTTAAAAAACGAAAACCAAAAATGTAAATTTTCTTGCAAAAACATGTTCTTTCACCAAACAATTTACGGTAAAAAATCATCGTTTCTTGGAAAAAACAACTTTCGTTGATAAAAATTGCAGAAAAAAAAAAAAATGAATAAATAAATAAATAAAATGAAAAATAATAATAATAAAAGTAAATAAGCAATTTTTCTTAGGTTTTTGTAAATTTTTATTTATTGTATTTCTATTTTTTCCGGTTTGTTTATTTTGAAATTCGTCTATGTCTGTTACTTTGCTCGGTTTAATCCGGCGACTGTCGGTCGAGCCCGAAACATAATTTACGGAAAATCCCGAGGATCCAGGTTAACTTCTGCAAGAGTACCAAAAAAAAAAAAAAAAAAAAAAAAAAATGCGGGGTGTTCATTGTACAGGTCGCCCGATAAAAGGTGTACTTCTTCATTATTAAAGCAAAATCCGTAAATTACCAGTAGAATTAAAATCTATAGCTTACACTTATAAGTATACTTTTACGTTTGGGAGACGCGGCAGCAAGAACCAAAAGTTACAGTGCTAGACCTACGCCGATCCTATTTGCAAGTACATGTCGGCAAATCTCTTTGGCCGTTTCAAATAGTGGATATCAAGGGACAACGATATTGTTTTACCCGCCAAATATTTGGGTTTAATGTCGCCCCTTTAATAATGAGGGCCATTGTTAATGGCGTCCTAAGCCAGGATGAGATTATAAACGCGGCTACGTCTTATATTGACGACATTTTTGTGAATGAGAGTGTATATTCTGCAATACGTGTCAAGGAGCAACTGGAAAAGTTTGGTCTAGTTAGCAAGACCTTAGAACAGCTGAGGCTGGGCTCATGCGTGTTGGGATTACGTGTAACGAAGGAGAGCAAGGAAAACTGCTATGGCGACGTGGAAGTTACCTTCCAGATGTCCCCGATAGACTTATCCGTCGAATTGTATTTTCAGTGTATGGGAAATTGACTGGCCATTTCCCGGTGTGTGGCTGGTTACGTGCCGCCACAGCATTTGTGAAACGAAGAACAAACACTGTGACAACTGGATGTGAGGATGAAATGCATGGCCCTCTTATAGCACGGATACCCCCCTCCCTAAAAAAACAAAAAGATGTTACAGTGTGGGTAGACGCTAATTTCTTAGCCACCGGTGAGGTTGTGGAAAGCATCGATTTTGTGACGGAACACGTAAGCTGGTTCCAGGCAGTGCATGAGGACAAGCATATAAACTTGGCTGAGCTTGGTGCTGTGCTACGAGATAGAATGCATAAGAGTGGAAAGCCAAAACTATTCATTTACGGACGGTGGATAACTGACACCTTGTCTGAACGGACACGAGTGAACACTAGATCAAATACTAAAATGAGAGTTGGCATCGAAATATGCACTGAAGATTGATGTGGGGCTCGTAAAGTTTCACAATAACCGAACTGACCAACTTAAACGTGTACCACAGCGATGGTTAAATGAAATCGTAAGATGACGGAACCCAGAGAACTTACATGTAATGTAGCCGCAGAACAAGACGTTTCTCAAGCATCGGCCCAGAAAACATCCCGAATGTGAAGAGGACGTTGTATTTTGTAAAGCTAATCAACCCTGGAATAACTGAAGCTGAAGTGCTGGCAGTGGTTTAGGATTGCAAAGAATACCAATCTATAGATCCAGCCCCAATGCATTGGAAGCCGGGTAGTCTTGCTGTCACGGAAAATTGGAGCAGGGTTGCTATGGATATAACTTATTAGGGCACTCCGCTGGGCAATCAACAATTCCCCCACTATCCAACAATCATGAGGTTGTTTGCTCAGCAACCGAGAAGGCTAACATACTTGCTAGTCGGTTTGCTTCCAACACCACACTGGACCCTTCTAACCCCCCTGACTTTCCTTTGCAGACAGACGCCACACTAGACGATCTGAAAATCACTCCTTCTTAGATGTATGCTATCATAAAAAATCTTGACACTTCAAAAGCATGTGGACCTGATCTTATTCCGGCTGTGCTATTAAAAAGTGCTCCGCCGAAGTAGCTCCAGTTCTCTCCAAACTTTATAACAAATGCCTTAATGAATCTTGCTTTCCTGCCTGCTGGAAAACTGCTTCTGTGGTATCAGTTTTCAAGAATCCTGGCGAAAAAAACTGACCCAGTAAATTATCACCCCATTAGCCTCCTCCCACTTTTCGCCAAAATATTTGAGTCCACAGTTAACCAAGCTCTAGCCCATCACCTTACAGATGCTAAACTTCTGACTGACCAACAATATGGATTTAGGCAAGTCCGTTCCACAGCAGACATCCTAACTGTAATCTCTGAACGTATATACCATTCACTGGACAAAGCAGGGGAAGATAGAGCGGTAGCTCTAGATATATCTAAGGCTTTTGGAAGAATACTAAACATAATTAAATCCTTCTTAGATAAGAGAAAAATCCAGGTTGTCCTCGACGGTCGTACATCTAAACAATATGATATAAATGCGGGAGTGCCCGTGATGGTGTCGACCAAGGTGGCAAGCCGTCTTCGAATTAACATCTCACTCGATGCTCGTGTCGTCAGCCGTGCTCTTCCACTTAATGCATCGGTTATCCACCGATGAGTGCATGCCGAGTCAGTCATGATATGTAGAACCTTGGCGTGCCATTGAAGCGCCACGTTAACGCCCTTCAATGTGGCATCAAGTTCGGCCAGGTTTATGTGCCTCGAATCATTCTCTGGCCGAAGCCAACAGGCATCTTCAATAATGGAATCAATAACTGTAAGGGCAACTCCAAGGGCCAGTGAACTAGCATCCACCCAGACCGTGAACTCATTCCCGCTGACGCACCACTTTCCCTGAACGGGGTCATCACTGGTCACTCTGGACACAGTCTCTGTCAACATGCTCATTAGGGTGACATCGTGTACTGCATCGTCCCATCCCGACGACACGGCTGTTGCACGTCTCTTTATGGCTGCCACGGCCACCCTGAGCCAACTGCACACAGGGAAATGGCCTACCATCTTTCCACAAAGCGAAAACACTGTTCGTCGAGTGATGTTTGATGGGACCTTGGGAACGTGACTTCCTCTTCTCCAGCAAAGTCCCTCCTTGCTATTGCGCACGTGCAGGCCGAGAACTTTTGCTCCATCGCACAGACGGTCTGGTTCCTTACATGTCAGTCCATAGCTTTCAAAGTGCATTCTAACCGATTGCGCTGACATGAGGTTCTCATTGACGAATATATCATCGATGTATGAGGATGTTGCCTGTTGCACTGCCTCATCTTGCTGCCGAATAGCATGCATGATTGCTGTCATAATGCCTGGGGCCACATTTAGACCGAACCCTAGCCTGGTTAGACAATATCGGGTTCCTCTAATTTCCACAGTCTGAAATGGCCACAATTTCTTCTCAATGCGTATTTGCAGATAGGCCCTGCGTAAGTCCAGAGTTGCCACGTTCGATCCCTGCTGTCGCCACTCCCTTAATTTGAGTGCACACACATCAGCCCTTGCTGTATATGGGTCGACATGCTCATTGAGCTCACGGTAGTCTAGGACGGGGTGGACCTTTTGTTTGGTCTCTTGTACGACGGCCATCAAGGGAATCAGCCCTCGCGGGGGGGGGGCAAGCTCATCCTCTGGGTATGGAAGAAGCCAGCCATTGTCGATCCACGTTTGCAGTTCTTCTTCATACTGTTCCCTTAGCCACATGGGTGGGGGATATTCCGATAACCGGTTTCGCAAGGATATTGGTGGCTGATCGTTTGACCACTTCCAAGACGCCGTCCATGCATTGGTGTTTCTATCATACTCTGCATGAAAGTCAGGCTCGTCGAGAGTTATGGCAGCACAAACATGTTCCTCACATCGGGAGAACTGTACCTTGCCGGTTCTGTCCACGGTAATTCCACCCAGTTGTGTAATCAAGTCCATACCCAGGAGTAGGTTGTACCCGAGAAGCTCTCCCTCCATCAGCAGGGCTCGCACGGCTACTGCAGGCCCGTCGTTGATGCTTGCGCGGATAATGCTCACCCCACAAGAGGCTAGTGAACCTCCGCCTACAGTTAGTACCGGAATTCTCTCTGCTTTCCACGTGGCACAGCATATCTTGCTTATGAGAGTCTGGGTGCACCCAGTGTCCACAAGCGCGAGGCGCTCGCTTCCATTAATGTGTATGCTTACAGTGGGTAGCGCCCTGCTCAATGACGATCTGGGGAGAAGACTGGCGCTGTAGCTTCTTCCCCTTGCCCGTTTCCCGGACAGATGCGGGCCAGGTGTCCGCGTTTTTTGCACTTGTAGCACTGCGGCCCGTCAAGTTTCCGAGTTGGTTGACGTGACGAAAGACAATCACGGGCCAAATGGTTGGGTCCTCCACACTTATAGCAGGTTGTAGCTGCGCCCAGGTCCTGCAAACCAACCTGTGATGGTTGTACAGCTGCCGCTTGGTCTATAGTGTTAGGGCTTTTCTTTAGTATGGCTCGTGCCCACGCCAATACTTCCGGTATGTCCATCTCGTCCACTTGGGATGAGGCACGAAGCAGATCTTCCACACTCTTAGGTAATCCTGCAACAAAGGCGCACACCAAGCCTTTGTCTGACATCCCTCCAAAAAGGACCGATAGCTTTTTAGCTCAGCCAGATACACATCCACCGTTTCCCCGGGATGTAATTTTCGGGCCATGAATTCCTTCCATGCAGTAATTGGATCTAATGCAAATGCTGTAAAAAGGGCGCGCTTGATGCAGGCAAAATCTGTTTTTTCCTCTTCAGCCAACTGCTGGTATACTGCATATGCTCCCCCAGTGAGGCGCATTGGGACCACGCATTCTATACGCTTCACCCCACTGAGCTGACATATTAATTCTGCTTTTTCCACCCATTCCTGCACTGAGTGATCAGTGCTACTGCCATCAAACAGGGGAATTAGCTTGGGGTCAAATCCTGACGTCATGCCGGAACAGCTTGTGTTCGTTACAACTCTACTTTCAACCGAGTCGTTGTTTGTTTCGTTCACCACACTCTTTTCTTCTACCTCTTCTTTTACACACGTCCGTTCGTTTCCGTGACTCAAAATCGTCTCACTTCCCGCTTTTCTTTCCTCGTTATTTATCAAATCAGGGTACGAGATTCTCCGAGATTCCACGAGACTTTTTTCCACATAAACGCATGCGGGCGCCATCTTGATTCTTAGTTTGTGCTCTGCAGGCACAAACGCGTAGCCTCTTTAACGGTAAGCCACTTTCTCCACAAAAACTTCTATTAAACAGATGTGACGATCAGTGGCCTCTCACGAAACGCGGCGAAGAAAAACAGCCACGATGCAGAGAATAAAAAGTAAATTCTCTTCAAATCTAAATCTTTAAAAAAACCCAGCGAACGTCTCCTTTGTTACTTTCCGCACGAACCCCCCCCCCCCGAAAAACATCAATGAAGAGAAACGGAAAATTCAGACAGAAAAGAAGAGGAAAAGCAGAGAAAGGTAATTCACATTTTATATCTGTAATGGACATTTAAGCTTGTCTATAAAAAAAAGTAGAAACATTTGAATAAATTGAACGCAAACCGCGTGAAAAAAGACAGTGGATAAACCTCGTATAAATAATGAAAACGGTACAATAAGTTAACGTCTCAAACATGTTACACTCTAGCTTCTTTAAAATTGCCTAGTGATTCTGTTGTGGGGACGTCTCAGGCAGGTTTTTCATTGTGTATTGCAGAACCTGCACGTATTGTCGTTTCTATATGTATGCGTATGAGTGTTCATATACACTGCGTGTCAAATTATTAACTAGATATTATTTTTTACCAGTTTTAGAAACTTACAAGTAGTTTCGTATCAAAAGCTCGGAAACGTTGGCAATGCTGAGCTGAGCGTACTGTGAAATTTTCGTACTGTTCCGCGCAATGTAAACAACTTGCCATCGCAATTGCTGAATCCACGGTATTTAAGGTGTGTCAAATTATTAACAAGGCAGTTTGTTTCGTCAATAAAATGGGCTGTGAAGGTGATTTGAGTAGTTCTTAAAAGAGTACTATTACAGAACAGCTAGCAAAATGTAAAAATACCATCAAATATCGGAAATTATAGGAAGGTAACATCAAACTGTGAAGAACTTTGTCAAGGACCTTACAAAGGTACATAAGAGAGCTGATAAAGGTAAATCTAGAGTTGTTTCACGCCGTTCTCTACTCCAAATGAAACATGAAGTTGTTAAGAACCCTGGGTAAACAAGTCGAGAAGTCTTTGACCAAGCCGGGTTGAAGAATGTCTCAAAAGGTACTCGACGTCGCCTTCTGAAAGAAGTGGAAAAGTCTGGTAAGCCTGTGACAAAGCCTCCATTAAAGCAACATCACATATAACACCGATTGAAATGGGCAGAAGGCAACATGGAAACGTAAAGTTCCAAAGTTTTGTTCACGGATGAAGTGCGTGTCACTCTTGATGGCCTAGATGGCTGGAGCAAGGGATGGGTCCTAGATGGACGACATCGTAATCAGCGTTTAAGGCACCAACAAGCTGTTGGTGGGATAATTTGGGCTAGCATTATCGGAGGTAATTTAGTAGGCACATGCAGAGGCCAAGAAGGCGTAAAAATGACGTCAAATGTTTACATAGCTTTTCTGAAGGAGCACTTTGAACCGTGGCTGAAGAAGCACAAGTTGACGTTCAGAAGAACCATTATTTTTATGCAGGATAATGCTCCCTCGCATGCAGCAAATAAAAGCAAAGAGTATTTGCAACAGTTGGGGTTCTCTGGGCTACAGAAGATGGAGTGGCCTGTGAATTCCAATTTAAGAGCAACTATGAGTTGTGGGATGCTCTCCGAGGTATCGCGAGGAATAACTGCTGACGAAATCACAGATTTGACTAATTCTGTCGACCAACGTCTTTTACAATTTTTCATTCATAAAAAAGGACCAACGTCTTTTACAAGTCATTCATAAAAACGGAACGCATATCCTCCTATTAATTATGTCAACATAGAAATTACTATGTAGTTATTGTGTTCTAAGCATTTTTCCTAGTTCATTTAACGTTTGAAAATTATTACAATTAACAAGTTATGGGTATATTGTGTTTTTTTCTCAATCTCGTTAATAACTTGACACACTGAACTCAACAGATATTCCTATCTTTTACCATAATCTCGCTAATATTGCTTTAAATACTTTTATTTTCTCACTGGAGTAGCTGAATAATATCGTAAGCACTTTCTCAAAGTTTCATGGATTTTTATTCACTAGTTCCTTAAATATTAAAAAAAATGTAAATGCGTTAATAATTTGATACGCAGTGTAGTAAACATAAACATCTTTCTAGATATACTTATGTATGCGTATATATGTATGTATATGAGTGTTTATACAGGGCGGGCCAAAATAAGGGGCCTATCTTTAAATATAATCATATATATATATAGGACCCTTATTTTGGCCCACCCTGTATATAGAAAGGTGTACAAATACCTGCATATATCTCTGCATTTACATATGCGTGTATCGATACCTGCGTATGAGTGTACATATTAATGAGTGTATGCCAATACACTTTAATGAGCGTGAGTGTTTTTATGATAGTGTGTATATACAACTGCGTTTATAGATATGTACGAGTGTGAACCTAGGAAAGAGCAGGGGTACCTCACTATCCAAACACTTGTTATCTCATAAAGAAAATAATATAGTACTTATAATAAGATGAAACATCTTAAAAATAACTACAATTCCAACGTTACGGAACCTTTCTTTGTGCTTAAATGAAAAATTGACAATTATTATCTTCTGATTTCATGATAAATGGTTGATCAGAAAAATGAAATAGATATAAATTGCAGACACTTCTAGAAATTTACTCTGATTAAATATAATAACTTAATGAAGTTACCATAGCATAATAGAGCTTTCTGTGACATTCAAGAACATCAGGTTTAGTATATATCTAATACAAATTTAGTTAATAGAGGTAATTGAATTTACAGTGAATAACTTTTTATTGGATAATTGAATTAAGATTAGTTAGTAATTAAAATATAAATGTACAAAAGAATTAGTTTTTTAGAAACTAGGAAGGCGCTTATATTTATGTGCATATGTATTTGAGGTCATATATACATTTGTGTAGTTGCATGTGTGTTTATGTATACATATATGTTTGTATTTATGTGCAATTATCTATGTATTTGTGTTTATATATATGTATATATATATATATATATATATATATATATATATATATATATATATATATAAACTGTGTCCATCGCTTTATTGCAGATTACAAAATAATCAATATTTCAGTAAATATAAGTTATAAAAAGCTGAAAATTACACCATCCAAGGACTGTATTAAGGTGAGATAAATCATAAAATTTCATCAAAATTCATGGTATATTTTAAAAGTACCAAAGCATCATAAATTTATATTGAACACATTTTCTGGGGAAAATTAACAAAAACAAAGGCACATCCCGAGGGCTAAGTGTCAAACAAACGAATTATTTGTCCACATATCCCCCATGTTTTGAAATTACATTAAACAACCTTTTGTCCACCGAGGAGGTCAATTGTTTGATCTGAGATGGAGTAATGGTTCTGGCAACGTCGACTATTTTGTTCCAAAGGGCATCCTTCGAAAAAAACTGCTCTCCTCCCTCATAAACTCCTCGTTTCAATATTGACCATTGGTGTTCGATGGGGTTAAGATCCGGAGAACACGGTGGCCAGGACATGAGGGTTTCTCCAACAAAGCCCTGATATCCAAGGAAGGATGTAGTTGCCCTAGCAGCATGATATGGGGCATTGTCATGCATAAAAAGTATCTTAAAACGACGTGACAAGGGAAGATCATCTAGCCATGGTAACAAATTCTCATTTAGAAAGGCAGTGTAGGCATTGTTGGTGAGCTTGACACCTTCTGGCACTCGGAATGGTCCACATAGCTTATCCCCAATAATTCCCGCCCCAAACATTATGCCTCCACCTCCCTGTTGGCGACGAAATCTATAAGGCGTTGGAGTTCCATTTGGATTCCAAACTTTGACCCATCCGTCCGGTCCATCAAGGGTAGCACGAGCCTCATCTGTAAACAAAACATTTTGGCAATCCATTTTCATATATTTTTGTGCCCAAGCCAATCGTTTTTCTTTGTGGGTTTGGCTCAATGGAGGCCTTGGAATAGGATTGATGTTCCTTGCCATTTCATTCAGTACATTGCATCGGGCTTGTCTGGACCTTGGTATGACTCCAGCCCTCGCAAAAAAAATTGGGTTGCGCACAATCTCTCTACGAATTTTTCGAAGATCTCGATCAGAAAGGTTCCTCCTTGTGCCCTTATCTTTCCTGGACTTGATGTTGGGGTTCTTGACGAATGTAGCTAAACTTCGGGGATCCCTTTTTAGTTCTGTGGCTAAATTTATGATCGAGAGTCCTTCTGCTAGTCCTGCAATAATCCTCTGCTTCTCGGTAGCTGTTAAACCTCCTTTTTTGGCATTTTATGAGACCTGCAATAAAGCGATTGACGGTGAAAATTCATTGAATATTAAAAAAATAACATAACTTTTTAAATATACCATGAATTTTAATGAAATTTTATGATTTATCTCACCTTAATACAGTCCTTGGATGGTGTAATTTTCAGCTTTTTATAACTTATATTTACTGAAATATTGATTATTTTGTAATCTGCAATAAAGCGATGGACACAGTTTATATAATCTTTATCTAAGAAAGTTTGTATTGTTTTTGTTTTTTTAAGTTGCTCTAGCTTATTTTAGGTCCTATATTATTTTTTTAACGGATAAGTATTTAAATATGACCAATTCTTGGTCACATATCAGTGATAATTCTATGCGTGTTGCGATTTTTGTTGCTCTATATCTACAATATATATATATATATATATATATATATATATATATATATATATATATTTATCTATCTTTCTATCTGTTTGTCTCTCTGTCTGTATGTCTATCTCTAACTATATATATATATATATATATATATATATATATATATATATATATATATATATATATACATATTTATATATACAGCGTGTCAGGAGGTGATGAAAAGAAATCAAATAAAGTGCTCGATCGCGTATGTAAGAGCTGAAAATATAATATAATATAATATGATATATATCGTAAAACTGGTAATTAGTAAAAACCTGGAGAGAGTGCCCAATACTATTGCAGAGAAAATATGTGTTTTATTTTTTTATTACCGTTTTATCTGTTTGGTTACATATGTTTCAGATGTTGGACCATGTTCGGATCGTAAACATGGTCCAACATCTGAAACATATGTATGTATATATATATATATATATATATATATATATATATATATATATATATATATATATATATATAAATCAGACTCCAAATATTGATCTAAAAATAAAGTGTACATGATGCAACAAGTGATTATTAATTGATTGATAAGTGGTTTCAAATGTATGAGCCAAATGAATGTATAAATCAATGGTATAATTATAATAAGATATATCTATTGAAAATCTATTAAGATAAACTATAGATTTTTAAAATATATATTCTCATTTAATTAACGTCTAGAAATTCATTTCGGAATTATTAGTTAAATTTAATTAAAAAATTAAATAAATGAATAAAAAAAATAAATAAAAAATAAGATTTAATTAAGGCACATAGGAGACGAGGTTTAAAATATAAGGAAAACCTGGGTTGGATATGGTCTATAATTTTAGGTCTAAACAATATTTATTTATCTTATTAACTTGAATTAAAATTAGAATTAGTTTTAACTTAAATATACATTTATTCAATTATAATTAAAATAACATGTTATCAGAGGTAGAAACTCTGAAACATACTTATTATACAATGGTAACAAAAATTATGCTAAAGAACAAGCTCGTAAAATGTTTATTAAAACTAGATTATCGTATGTAGAATTGAGTTAAGTTTGTGAAATGTAAGAATTAAAAATATTACTTTGAATATAAATAATTGATGGTGCTTATGTTGATAATAATATGAATAAATATATAAATACATTAAAGTAAATGGAAGTAACTACTTAATTTACAATTCAACATTAGCGGATATGAAGTATAACTTCATAACTTATGATTATCGATTGAAATAATCTGTAATACTAACATTTTGTATTGGAAAAATTAGTGAATTAATTTATAATATAAATCGATTTAATTTTTAAAAAATAATATTGAGTGAAATACACGAAAACTATATTAAAATTAATTATTAGTCGAATTTGGAAGTCTATACGTTGTGAAAATAAAAATTAATAAATACAAGTAAAGTTAATTTCGTTAGATTTGTTCCAAGGGCGGTAACTATGCATCACTTTTTTAAGTTTAATTATTGACAACTACGATATTAAAGAATTTTCAGATTATTTTTAAACTTAACAAAACGTAAGTATAGTTTTTGAATTGTATGATTTTAAGAATTATGATTGTAAGGATTGATGAGTTTGATTGTAATAGGTAATAGATTTGAATTATGTATGGTTTTCAATTCGGATCAATTGATTAGTTATGATAACTGACTGAAATGATCAATCATTTTTTTTTAAGCTTAGTTTCGTTTCGTATATACAAACATGTATAATAGTTTATAATTTGTTGATATTATTTTCATAGGTATGTATACAAAACTTAGAATTAATAAATTTACTCATTTTTAAATAGAACATTTTGGCAGAATATTCATAAATTAATTAAAATTTTTAGAACGAATAGTTCGGTTTAATGACTTTGTTTGATAAAAATTCAATATGGCGTAATGGAAAAATATAAAGGTATCTGCAGCTTCTCTTCCAATTTTCGGATTTTTACCATGTCAAATCACATTTCAATTCCTTTTGACGGATTGATCGTTGCTATTTTTTCTGATGAGTTAAGGGCATAATAGATTCGCTGATTGATATAATAGTTAAGTGATTGATTATGCGCTACGAAGTAGATACTATCAAGAATTGTATAAGTCAACTGATTTAAAGGAATAAATTATAAGATGGTCAACATCATAAATTTATAAATTTTGGAATATAACTTTTTGCCATTTATTCTCTATATTCCTCTGTAATTACATCGAGCTTCTTATATAAGGATTGATATATAATAAGAAAATATATTTCTACAGATATATATATATATATATATATATATATATATGTATATGTGTGTGTGTGTGTGTGTGTGTGTGTGTGATTAGTTTTTTGGAAAAAGAAATCCAGCAGAGTGCTCAATTAAAAGGAAAATCCGAAATATAAGAGCGTATTTATATTTTGTATCTTGTGTACAGAAAGTTGTTAGATGAGACAAGTCATTGGTACCGTCGGTTTCAAGCCCGATAATAAGGACCGTTTAAGATATCCATATCAAGCTTTCTTCAGCCAATACTCATCTCTGATCTTATACTGATGAGTATTGGCTGAAGAGATCTTGATATGGATATCTTAAACGGTCCTAATCATCGGGCTTGACACCGACGGTACCAATGACTTGTCTCATCTAAAATACAATATATATATATATATATATATATATATATATATATATATATATATATATATTGTATTTTCTAACTGTTAGACTTTGGAGTTTTCTCCTTGTTCCCTGCTTCCTTGACTGTATATACATGAACCGGTTTAAATGTAATCTGAACAAACATCTCGCTCATCTCCTCACATAGTCGCCTACTGACACGTTCAAATTGATAATGTCTTGTTTGGGGCTGTACAAGAGTAAAAAATAAAAAAAAATAAACATAAACAAAAATCCAAAAAACACCTACCAAATCGAATCAAACAATGTATCGATTTTTCTCAAATACTTAACGGTCACTTTTTCTGTTTTCCGATGCATCGACTTGCTACACCGACAACCTCGTTTCTCAGTTCACTACGTTCAAGTTAAGGTTGAACAAACATCGTCTATCATCTCTAGAACAAACTGTAGTTGTTGTCGCGATGCGACCTTCGTTGTCAATATCGTCGGCGACGATGGTCGCTCAAATCAACGTTAATTACGTGACCCCATCTTTGATAAATCACGGATAATTTGCCCCATCCTACTATCTTCTGTCTCTCATCACTCCCGCCCCCTCAAACTCCCCCCTTCTCACGATGTTAATATCTTTCCGTCTCATATTTACCCATCCTGAGCATAAGACATTGGTTATAGTCAAGATTGTCTGCTCTTTTTGACTTCCGGTTTCTTCTCTGCAGACGGGACGACGGTGACAAGTAAGATATGGTTCTTTTTGATTAATGATTATCTTCCTCTCAGATAACGTGAAATCCGCTTGACCTTAATGAACAGAAGAAACGGAAGAAGTAAAAAAAAGTAAAGAAGAAGTAAAAAACAACAACAAACAAACAAGCAAACAAACAAAAAACAAAGAAGATAATCCTAGATATAAATCTACAATTAAATCAGTGTTTCTCAGTATTTTTTTTTAACTCCTGTAGCTTATTCACAACACGAAAAGAAATCTGAGGATCACATAACCTTTAATAAACATTTCAAGTAGCATGGAAATATTGTTATTAATATAAAAAAAAAATCTAGTAAAATGTTGTGATTAAAAATTAGTACAAACCTGATTTTGTACAGCACTGCAGTGTTCGTGTCAGGCAAGAAGAATAAAGAAAAAAAAATGGCTGCTGCGTTTACTTATAAGCTGGCGATCTCATGAGGTAACGAGATTTTAGGTCATCTCATATGCATATGAAAGGCAGACGGTTTCTGCTGATCAGAGAAGGGTATTCTTTTTGGCAGAAGTGAGTTTTGTCAGACATGTATTTAATTTTGAGACCGAGAATTGTAAGGAGGAGGAGAAGGAGGAGGAGAAGAAGAAGAAGAAGAAGAAGAAGAAGAAGAAGAATCAGTTGTGTATTGAATTTTGATACCGAGAATTGTGAAGAAAGAGAAGAATAGTTAACATAAATTGTTGGGAGGCTGCAGAATATTTTACAGTAAATATCACTAGCTAAACTACTGCTGTTCAAGCTCAATGGAGTTAGCATAAAAAATGTAGTAAAACGTTTCGAGTAACAAAAAATAATTCTATATTTTGTTCAGTGGAGCTATACTGCAATAATTTCATAACTTTACATAAGTAGAAAAAAAAAACCCGTAGAATTTCAACCCCCATATATTTTCCTTGGAGCCTACTCCAGGCCCAATTAAAGCTTCAGGCCCATTTCAAAATTCCTCAGGTTCACAAGTGGGCCTGAGGATCCACGTTGAGAAACACTGAATTAAATAATACAGTCGAAAATTGAGGAATTAAAATCTTAAGTTGCCGCTGATCGAAGACGATTGGATATTTGTTCGTTTAACGACAAGTAGAGACGAAGGTTTTATATTGTGTTTAACAACTAACCTTCCAAACTCTTAAGCAGCATTCACATGTAACATGAATTGGAAAAATTACACAGAAGACATTGCCAAAACTGCTGCAAAGAAGATAGGCATTCGCTACCGCGCTAGAAAATTACTTGCACCTGTTAATATCCTATATCACCACAAAGTAGCCATTCACCCATGCCTAGAGTACTATTGTCACATATGGGCTGGTGCTCCAACCACTAGTTTCTCTCTATCAGACAGAGCACCCGCAAAAGCTTTTCCAATCTAATAGTTCTTACATAATTTTCACGCTTGATTTAGTATCATTTTTACTTTGCCAAGCAAGCGAGTGATTCAAGATTTTGCCGAGACTTTCTTGCGAATTTCAGGCTTAAAAGATGATGTTGATGATGACGGTGGTGGTGGTAGTGGTGGTGGTGGTAGTGGTGGTGGTAGTGGTGCTAGTAGTAGTGTGTTTTTGCTTCCTATAGTCGTCACTCATCAAGGCCTGGTGGCCACTCAAGGATAAAGGTTAATCGGTACCGTAATGGAAATTTAATAATTGCTTATTTTAGAGGACGGCTCTTCAAGAACTCGTTCATGCTGGACCCCAAAACGACCATGCCATAGTCAGCCAGGAAACAGCTCCGTGGTATTGTGTTCCACAGACGAGCAGCCCCAGTAAAATAAACTCTGCCCATGGAATTTTCGCCCAGACTTAGGCACAGATATAGAGTAAGGAAAATTGCCGACAGTTGTAGATAGTCGGGTGTTTGTCACGAAAGACTTACCGAGGTTGGGGACCATATAGTGAAGCGCCTGTCATGAAAACAACGATAGAGCAGGACAGAGGCTGGCAACGTCTCTTCTATGAGACAGATGAAAGGACATCACCCATCAGATACAAGTCGGTTCTGCACCATGTATATGCAGACTCTGCGAACAAAGAGACGAAACCCTAAACCACATAATAAACGAATGCAACAAACTAGCCACAAAAGAATAATCTAGAAAACTGATAAATATAATTGTAAATTAATCCCTTGCGTCCCTACGTTTCTTCGTTTTTTCTGTGTGTCACCAAAACTGACACCACATCAAATAAGCGAGGAGGCTCAAGGAGGATGGAAAGACAAAGGAGAGAAAGCATTAGCCAAACCTCCGCTGGATGAGTGCAAAGAGGACTGGGACTTTGAGGAGGCTGTTTGCCACCCAAAATCCAATGAAGACTAATGCTCGTTATCAACAAGAAATCAATGGTAAGCGGCTGTTGCGATAATGCAAATTTATCTGCAATGGTTATCGAAAGAGGTGGAGAGTACTAAATATCTGAGGAGACTTGTTGTCACTCAAACTTCGGAGAATGCACCAAGTTAGTCTCAAAGAGACTACTCATAATGAGTAAATAATTATAATTCCAGTGAGGACCGATGGTTACTGCCATCAAGAAACCAATGTTAAGCGTCTATTGCGATAACGCAAATTCATCTACAATGGTTATCGAGAGAGGTGGAGAGTACTGAATATCTGGGGAGACTTGTTGTCACTCAGATGTCGGATAATACCACAAGTTGTTCTCAAAGAGTAATCTTTGATGATGGCCTGTGTGACTACTCCTAGTGAGTAAATTATAAAAGATTACTCTAATCGGGTTTGTATTACTGTCCACATAGATTCGAAAAAGTTGTCAAAAAACGAATATATAACAAATAAATGTTATCAAAGGCACAATAAGTTACTTTTCTACATAACTGGATATGTTTATAGTGTTTTTATTCAATGTAACATGTTTATTCACCTCGAAAAACATACAGTGTTTACCGATGTATTGGAAAACTTTGACACGGTAAATTTGGGAAAAGGAGTTAAAAATAAAAAATATGCAAAATACTGTTAAAAACCCACCGAATATATGTCAGCCTATGTCAAGGTAACATATATTGAGCGAGTTTTTAACCGTATTATGTCTAGTTTTTTTTTTTTATTATTATTTATAACTCCTTTTCCCAAATTTACCGTGTCAAACAGAGTCGGGCGCCATTTAAAATTTTCCAATACATCGGTAAATATTGTATGTTTTTCGAGCTGAATAAACATGTTGCATTGAATAAAAACACTAAAAACATATCCAGTTAGGTAGAAAAGTAACTTATCTTGCCTTTGATAACATTTATTTGTTATATATTTGTTTTTTTTTTTGACAACTTTTTCGAATCTATGTGGACAGTAGTACAAACCCCTCTAATCCGATCGGATTGTAAATTCACGAACAAAATTCGACAAAATTATCGTCCATTTTGAAAAGTACGCGTGGCTTGACTAAGTAAAAGTGACATATGCGTGGATAATAAAACTTACAATCAATCGACACACGTGTAAATTACACAAGTAGAAAAGTAAATTTTATGGTGACATTTGTTGTCTATGTTTTCTACACCACTTTAGTATCTTATTAATATCTGTAATATATGTATCTACACAATAGTCATATAATGATTAGACAAACTACTAAAAGTAAGACTTATTTACTCGAATTATTTACGCCTCCCACGTTACTACTACTACTACTACTGCTACGACGACGGCGGCGGCATTATTTAATAAGCACTTTATAATTTAATGCGTGCACGTCGGTACGTCTGAGAGAGAGAGAGAGAGAGAGAGAGAGAGAGAGAGAGAGAGAGAGAGAGAGAGAGAGAGAGAGAGATCGTGTACTTTATTTCGAATGTCATGACAGCCTGTTCCAGAAATGTCCTTTAACCCTGCTGCCTCTCCACCTCGCACCGCCATTCGACAGCGACACCAGCGTTCTGAGTCTCATTGTAACATTCCGATTGTGAACTGCTGTCGCTGTGCCGTCGTCGCTCGGCAGAAATCGGCCGCGTTCGGTCACGACTGTTTCGGTAAATGTCGGTTTCGATCGTGACTGATCGATGAGCAGTAAATAAAGGAATCAAAGCAAAAAGAAGAAGAAGAAGAAGAAGAAGAAGAAGAAGAAGAGATAAAAACCAACGTACAAAAAGAAAAACACAAAATAATAATAATAAAAAAAAAAAACAACTCAAAAAACGATTGCAAACGAAAAAAAGAAGCGTTTGGGGGAATCCATTCATTTTATTATTTTCCTTTCTGCTTTCCTCTTTCCCTATTTTACTTCTGTAAATAAAGACTTCCATTTTTATAGGAGTATAGGTTACATAATCTATTTACATACATCGTTTTTTTTTCTTCTTCTTTTTTTTTTTTTTTTTTTTTTTTTTGTATGAAAGTTTTCATCAGGGTTAGGTTTTTTTTGTCCATGAGATTTTGCATCTTTTTGTTTTGATATTCGGTATTTGATCACCCCCGTCTCTCTCTAATGCACTTTAATCACATTTCATCTCGCACCACCCTTCTCTATCTCTCTTCTCCCCTCTCTTTCTATGCATATATTATATATCTATATATCTATAAATGTTAGAATGCACGAGCGCACGCACGCACGCACACGCACGCGCGTATGTGTGTGTGTGTGTGTGTGTGCATGCGCGTGTGTGAGGACAATTTTTGATCTACAGACTTAAAATTTGGTATATAGGGTATTCACACATGTGGAAACCTTTTTAATCGGTTTTCATCTGGAAAAAAAAAGGGCTCATAAGGGGGGGGGGTCAAAATTGAAAAATTGATACTTGGAGGTCATCAGATTTTGTATCTGTTTGTCAACTGTTTCACGACTGCGCATGCGTGAATCGTTCACATGACAGGTTCCTTATATTAAGAATAAGTAGGTGTGAAAACACATTTTAAAGACCGTGGCTAGTTGGTCTAATGGTTATCGCACTTGGCTCCCTTTGGTTTCAATCTCAGCTCGAGTGTTATTTTTTCACTTACATGAAGTAAACTGTTTAAAAAAAAAACATTATACTAGCATGCACTTGACCCAGTTTCTGCATGAATTAAAATATAATATTATGCGTTTTTTACAACCGGGCAACGCTGGACCGCATGCTAGTATACCTATAAAGTTGAGTCCTTTACTCGTTCTGAAATTAATATTTAAACCCTACTTTTTCTATTAGTATTTAATTGCTTCCCCACGAGAGCAATATGTGACACAATGTCGTTTTAAATGTGGGGGAAAGCCAGCTCCCCCAAAACGGACACTCTAGCAGTAGGCAAAAACAAAAACAAAAAAATGCCTTAGTTAAAAGGTATTTTGCTTACATTAACTAAGGACAATATAACTTAAGTGCAGATACTACACTCGGTTCACAGCCCGAAATATTAAAATGAACTTCTTAATATACTCAATCATGGATATGCGAGCGACTTCATGAAGGTTAACTAATTTACATATTTCTGTGAAAAATGAGCGTTAATTAATTATTTTTATGGTTTCTGACTGGATGATTGATTTCATTTAACTATTACTCTGAATGCTATTTATGCACGGTTTCTACATCGTGCAGAATTGCGTTGATTTTAGGATAAAAACGTTCTAGCACACGGAAGATATATATATATATATATATATATATATATATATATATATATATATATATATATATATATATAAGTGACCTTGTCTGTGCGTGTATGAAACGTCTCTACCTAATTCTCTATGAATAATTGGTCTACAGATTTGAAACATTATATAAAGGTTATTTGGACAATAAAGGGTGTGTGTGCATTCAGTGGGGAGGAGGGCAGAAGAAAGCATAGCCAATGAGTGTCGTTTAAGCTTTGACGTAGTAAGTAACTTGGCTAGAATAGTTGGCACACATACATATACACATGTATACACATACGCATATACATACATGTATATATATATATATATATATATATTTGCATAGATATGCATGCATATATACATACACATGCATACACATGTAGAGAGAGAGAGAGAGAGAGAGAGAGAGAGAGAGAGAGAGGGGGGAGGGGAAGGAAAGGAAGGGAGCTGTAGAAGACAGAAAAAAAAATGAAAGTCCCTGACCAGACCCAAAACGGGTTGATAGATTTTATTTGATAAAGTGGTCCTAAAATGTAGCCAGTCTGGACTTGTGGAGTGAGGGGGTGAGGAGGGAGGGATTTTCTCTGTGAAAGAAATTGAGATTTGCTGAAAGATAAGAGTGAGAGAAAATGAAAATGAAATGGAAGATTGCTAATGAGAAAAAGACCAACGCCCCCACCTCCGAAAATACTCTTGGTCAATCTAGCTAGGGATTTTTATCATCGGCCCCTAAACTCAACAAATATTAGACCACTCTTGTAATGATCCGATCCTTGTTCATTTTGTGGTGGGTGTTTAGTGCTGTATCGTTCTAGATCCACCCTCTCAGGCCTTGGCTTCTCTCTTTGAGAACGGGTTAGTTTATTGCTAATCACCTTGAGCGCCCTTACCGGGGAATGTTGACGTGGCTGCCCAGGCATTTATTTCATGTCAGAGTGTCCCTGCTTGGAGTCGCTGACTTCTCAATCCCACGTTCCGACCCTGGTGTCTAAGTTCTTGCACTGAGAGAGAACAACACCCAATCTGTGTTTTGTTGAATTTGTAGTCATTAAGTTTCCGCCAAACCCGATTGAGTTCTGAATCATGCGTGTTTGGTTTCAGAATAAGTTTTTTCTTTACACATTTGCGCCTTTCTTGCTGTGTGCTGAAATTAGATGCTGCGAGGATGCATTTAATACTGCTTATTGTGTGGTTTGAGAGGTTATAACGCAGAGCCACCGGGTGCTGTGTTAATTTCATGCAATCGCGAAGTATTACAGGTGGAACAATAAAATTGTCGCCCTAGAAAAAACGACATGATTACATTTCCGTTTGATGAAAACCGTTTTTTTTTGTTGCAGGCCATCTACTAGTTGGCCAGTCGTGTACATATCCCAAGAGCGATAGGAGCCGTCTATCATGGCTGAAAGTGACACAATGTTCAACGAATGAGATCGGAGATACGCCACTGTAGTCATTAATGACTCATGTTCTCTACCGATCCAAGTTATAAAAACAGAACTATTGCTAACACCCTCAAAATGCAAATCCAGACAGTTCAACGCTTGAAGCTACAGCTCAACGAAGTTTCCAGCCACGATTATGGTCTTTTGTGTGGCTTCAAGTAAGGGCCACATCATGTCACCTCGCATCTTCGAGGTCGACTTGAAAATCAACACCAAAGTGTACCTGGACTTGCTGAAGAGTGTGATGATCCTCTGGTGCAAACAGGTGGCCGCTGGCAGACCCTGGGTGTGGCAACAGAACTCGGCGCCGAATCACAAATCTAAAGAGACACAGGCTTGTCTTCAGAGGAAGTGCTACGACTTTGTAACCTTCTCTCACTGCCTCCCTCCTTCTCCCCGACCTGAACGAGCTTGACTATTGCGAATCTCAACAAAACGGAGAAAGAAAAAGGATAGCAATTCACAACATTAACTTTTTAGCATTCGTTCGAATCGCATCTTGATATAAAACTCCAGCGAGAAACTACCGTGAAGAAGTGAGAAAGAGAGAAGAGGAACGAGTAAACTGAACAAAAAAGAAAAAAAAGATAAGAAAAGGAGTAACTAATATTAGCTCGTTCGACATGCACTTATAAGATAATAAAGCATTTTTTTAAAAAGAGAAATGACAAAGCAGAAACAATCCTTTGTATGTGACGCCAGTAGTTCGAAAAACAATCAACACGAGAATAATATTTCCCGAAAACCTTAGATTGAAAACATTTAAAACAGAAATTGCATAATCCAATCTTATTTAATGTTTACTATATATATATATATATATATATATATATATATATATATATATATATATATATATATATGAATGGAAATGTATAAAAAGTATACGAAAAGTATAAAAGCTCATAACTTTTCTTTATTCGTTTTCAACTGGTGACGTGCAGGAATACAAAATAATATTATGAAAAAAAATTAAAAAACTTTTTTTACATGTACATAATTTTCGACCGATCCTTCAGTCTTCCTTTAGGAATATATATATATATATATATATATATATATATATATATATATATATATATATATATATATACATATATATATATATATATATATATATATATATATATATATATATATATATATATATATTCCTCATATATTTAATGGCGATTAAGTTAGCTAATGTGGATTTTGACACTGAGTGCATGGTAATAACCTAGACCTGCAAAACAGAATCATTCGCAGAGTTGAATGAAAGACGGCTGACATGTAAGGTCACAAACTAAACGGCAGTTCCATGAGCAAATTTCTTTCCTAGAGCTGCTCGTCTGTGAAAGGCAATGCAATAGAAGGCAATAACTATGACATTGTCGTTTTCAAGTCTAATGCAAACAAGTTCTTGCTGAGTCTTCCTCGTATGTAATCAATTTCAACCCAATTTTCACCATTGCCGATCATCAGAGTGTTCACTTATTGACCCTTATCCACGAGTAGCTTCTCAGCCTTGACAAGCAGTGGCCCTCTCGCAAGAAAAAGTCAAAATTAAAGCCACAAAATATCGCATTACGTCAATGTTTACAATTAGAGCACATCAACAATTTTAGGGTTTTTATGAAAACGAATTTTTATTTATTTATTTATTTTTTCAATTTCCACCCCAAACAAGGCACAGTGCCACTTTGAAGCAGGGGGCTACTATCAGGGACTTAATTAGCAGGGTCATTAGGAAGGAAGATGAGTAGAAAGATGTTTTTTCACATTACACTCGAACTTCTGCATATCAGTACAGTTGGGAAAGCAGAATCCCGGAAGGGAGTTCCAAAGACCCGCAGTTCTGGGGAAGAAACTATTGGAGTAAAAGGCTTTCTTGCATCTAGGTATCTCTACTGTAAAGGGATGAGACTTAGTAGCTTGTCGGGTTTGTCGGGGGTAGTTACGTTTGCAGTTCGTCAGAGCATTCACCATTAAAGTATTTGTAGAACAGGCAGAGGGATGCAACATCTCGTCGATGGGACAGAGGCTGAAGCCTAGATGACAGTTCAGGGCCTATCAGGTTGGCGACTCTCTTTTGAACCCTGTCCAGGAGCGAGAGACAAGCAGCAGATGCACCAGCCCAGATGTGACAACAGTACTCCATACATGGGCGGATGGTGGTCTTATAGAGGTACAGGATACTGTCAGGCGTAAGTAGTTTTCTAGCACGGTAGAGGGAGCCAACCTTCCTTGCAGCAGCCTTGGCAATGCTCTCAATGTATCTATTCCAGTTCATATTCCCTGTAAACGTTAGGCCGAGGAATGTCGAAGTACCTTTTTTATCCTGTGCCCCTTGCCTTATCCTCGAGTGGTTTGTGCCTCGCTGTTCATCGCATCTGGGGCAAAAACTCTCTCAGTATATAGCAACGGATGCAAGTATCATTTCTTTCTGGACAAATGGGTTTTATTCAGTATTAGGAATTTTATTACGGATGTAAACAAAAATAACAACAACACATTCATGAGTTACAACTGAATATTAAAACACATGTGCCCTGGATTCGGTACATCTTGCTGAAATAGAAAGTATGGGGAGACTCTTTCAATACCCGGAAATATACAATAGACGAACGAACAGCGTATGAAAATAACGAAAACACGACACACAATAGTAACTTTCCAAGTTAAATTCTATTACAAAACACTAAACTATGGTAGGGAGGGGATGAGATTAAATAAAATAAAAATAAAAGAAACAGATTACATGGGTGTGAAAAGGGTATTTTTATCTACTATCTGAAAATGCTAACGAGAAAGATATCAATACAAAAAATATATCAGCCCAAACAGAATAATGGCAAAATGAACCAGTTGTCTTAATATACGAGAGAGATATTCACAAAGACGACGTATTGATTTTCTTTTCTTTTCTCTTTTTCTTTTGTTTCAAGCGGTTGGTTAAAATAAATGTCTTTAATTCGTTAGTTCGTAATTCGAATTGTAATGTTCGACACCTCCTTTCGCTGTTGATATGGAGTTTTCCCAGGCATTATTTCTTTTCTTTCGTTGTTGATGGTAGGGAGGGGGTAGTCATCGGTTCGTTCATCTGTTGTTTGGTGGAGTGGTAGAAAAATTTTCCACCTCCACTCAGCGCGACGCCTCGGCGGGATCTGTCTTATACCAAAAGGTCTCTTTTCCTCTTTTTCCCTCTCTATCTTTCTCTTCTCTATACATTTCTGATCCCTCTCTTTTCTTTCTTTGTTGCTTAGCAACTAGCAGGGGTCATAAAGTGTGTTTCGTTTACCAGGTCATTTGCCAATCTGCTAGCCTGTGTGCTAAACGTTTTTCTCACTTCTCCCTCTTTCTTATTTACTGTCTCTTTCTCTCTCTCTCTCTCTCTCTCTCTCTCTCTCTCTCTCTCTTGGAAACCATGTTCATTTTGCCTCGGTGATAAAATATAAAAACGACAAAAAACAAAAACAAAACAAAACAAACAAAACAAACCCGATACATTTCTCGTCAGCTTAAAATTAAATATCTAAATATTAATTTAAGAATTATGTTACATCAGTCACCACGGTTTTCCACGATCGAAGTCGTGTCATCGTTTCTCAACCTTAAAAGTAGATTGGAGATCTTATTTTGCTATTATTTTAAGCCGCTATTTATTTCTATCTCTTGTCGTCTTCGTAACATGTTCGCCGATCCATTCTCTCGAAGAATCAGAAACAGAACTTTTGTGATCTGTTCTCTCTGACTCCTTGAAACAGAGTCTCATAACTCGTATCAATCTTCCCCACAAAAATTAAAACCTTGTGAGATTCAAACAAATCCATGTACTTACGTGGATTTGTTTGAATCTCACAAGGTTTTAATTTTTTGTTAATTTACTCTCAAATACTTGGATATACACTAAAACTCAGGATTTTCATCTCTCGACAGCAAAACAACGACTTGGTTCCGCTCGAAATTCCGTCCAAATTCCCGAGCTCGACAGAAACATTTCCAAGTTCGACAAGATACATCTGAAAAAGGTCGGAGGTTATATCGACCGAAACGAGAACAGTAGTCCGATGAATAATAATACATATAAGAATTATCTTTATTTTTATTTCTTACATTTCTTTTTCCATTCATCGCCATGTTATATGATATTGTGTATTTGATCTTACTATCTTCATTATCCAACTCCTCAATGTATTTGATATTTTCTTGATATCCTGATCGAGTTAATGCTTCATTATAGTATTTGCTGCCTGAAGAGTAGCTATTTTTGGAATATATTTAAATGATATAATGTTTAAATTTGTCCGAATGGCTATGAAACAAATGTAACATATAAGGAAATGCACCACCGATGGTCAGTATGCAAGTCTCCTATATCTTTTTCTCACAACTTGCCCTATGTTCATCTTCCATTCTGTCCTCACTGGGATCTTCCGACCACTCGGTTGTCTCAGTTAAGATAAAAAAAAAATGTAATAAGTCCTCCAACATAGCTCTCCATCGAAAGTATATCGATAATCTATGGCCAACTGGTATAACTTTCGTACATTTATATCAGATTACACTCTGCGTTCCATGCTTAAAAAGAACGTGTTCTCTATAGTATCAGACCTGATGGAATGGTTAATTGTTGGCATAGGTCGCTTCATACTCTTCAAAAAATTCTAACAGCCAGCCATGGTTCTCTCCAGAATGTGCTGCTGCCATTGCGCACAAAAATCACTATTTCCATTGCTTCCAACGTAAGAGATGTACTGAGACTAAAGCTGCCCTCAGGACTGCAAGCAACCAGTGTAAAAGAGTAAAGAAAGAACGCGAGGGAGTTGTATGTTCAGTCCGTCAAATCTAAAGTAGCTGAGCAGCGGTTTGGTCCATACCAATTTTGGCAAATAACAAACTGGGTCCTGAATAGAAGTGTGCGCTCTATTCCGACCATTATCAATCGGCCCGAGGTAATCTCGCCAGCATCGGACAAAGCCAAACTCTTTGCCAAAAATTGCAGCCAATTTTAACCTATGCAATCAGGGCCGCTAATTTCCTCCTATGTCTTAAAACATGCTATGCGATATACAAATATCTGTTGATAAGCTAATCAAAAACCTCGATTCCAGTAACAGCATTCCTATTATAGTGCTCAGAAAGCTTCAACCAGAACTAGCTGTGTAAGCATTGTCTTAAAGAGAATTGCTTCCCAACAACCTGGAAAACATCATCAGTATATCCCGTTTTTAAGAATTCAGCTGATCGGTTATCTCCCTCTCAACACGGACCAATCAGTCTCCTGTGCGTCATGAGTAAGTTGCTGGAATCTGTGTTCAATAGAGAAGTAGTAAACAACCTCAGCAAAAATTACCTTCTTAGTGACATGCATGGTTTCCGTTCTGCTAGATCTACAGCAGATGTTCTAGCAATCTTCCGACGGAGGCTTTATACACGGTGGTCACCACTTATCAAGGCCCGGAAGCCACTCAGGGATAAGGGTTATTGCAAGTACAGTACGTTAGTGTGGAGATTTAATGAAGTGTTTACTTAAGAAGGCGGTTCATTAGGAATTTGTTAACGTTGGACTTGAAGACATCCAAGTTGTAGTTAGGTGGGAAGCAGGCAGACGAAACAGAGTTCCATAGGCGTGCAGTTCTAAGAAAGAAGCTTTGTTCATGGAATCCACGTTTTGATTTAGGCACAGATAAAGAGTGGGGGAAATTTTTCACAGTGGATTCAGCTAGACGGGTGTTTTTCGTGAAAGATTGGCGAAGGGGGACCAGAGTTCAGACGAGCACCTGCCATGGAAATAACGATAAAACAAGGATAGGCTCGCAACGTCTCTTCTGTGGGAGAGAGGTTGCAAGCTAGAGAAAAGGACATCCCCCACTAAGCCACGAAGTCTATTTTGTACTCTGTCAAGGCAGGGTAGGCTGTTTTTAGCAGCTCCTGCCCAGATATGGCAGCAGTATTCCATCCTTGGACGTACTTGGCTTTTATATAGATAGAGAATTGCATCAGTAGTGAGATATCTTCTGGAGCGGTAGAAGGATTCCACCATCTTTCCAGCGACCTTGGCAACAGACTTGATGTACGTGTTCCATTTCAGATCAGGAGTAAAGGACAAACCCAGAAGCTTGTCAAAACATGGGGCTTCTCCTAGACGAGAGCCATCCATTTCAATTGATGCCAGATGAGGATCAGAGCGTTGATGATGTAAAGATAGGAGTTTGGTTTTCCTTTCTAAAGCAATTGCTCTGGACATATCAAATGTCTTTGATAGGGTATGGCATAAAATTCTACTCCACAAAATCTCCAGCTATGGTATAGCTGGAAACGATTTTTCAATTATTAAATCACTTCTCTCTGATAGGTTCATAAGAGTGGTTGATGGGCAGAAATCAGAAGCTCTCAGTATTAATGCTCAGGGGTCCATCCTGGGCCCAACTCTCTTCCTGATCTACATCAATAATCTCCCAAATCACGTCCTAAAATCATTCGTAGACATGTATGCTGTCGACATTACTATATATGGCAACACTTCAAAGGCCGTTAACGACCAACTCTCTGATTCTCTCTCTTCTTATCTTGAGCACGTGGTGCAAGGAGGAAAGAGGTGGCTTGTTACTTTTACTGCATTTAAAAACAAGCTTCAGTCTTTCCATCATCAACGCTCTGATCCCCGTCTGGCATCAATGAAATGAATGGCTCTTGTCTTGGAGAGGCTCCATGTTTTGATAAGCTTCTATGTCTTACCTTTACTCCTGATCTGAGATGGAACACATACATCAAATCCGTTGCCAAGGCTGCTGGAAAAATGGTGGGATTGTTTTACCGCTCCAGTAGATATCTCACTGCTGATGCAATTCTCTACTTCTATAAGAGTCAAGTACGTCCAAGGATGGAGTACTGTTACCACATCTGGGTAGGATCTGCTAGAAGCAGCTTATCCTGTCTTGACAGAGTTCAAAATAGACTTCGCAGTCTAGTGAGGAAAGGTGGTAAAAAAGAGAAAAGGGCACCCCTTTTCTCTTCTTTGCCACCTCTTCCTCACAGAAGAGACATTGCAAGCCTGTCTCTGCCTTATCCTTATTTTCATGGCAAGTGCTCGTCTGAGCTCCAATCTATGGTCCCCACTGGCCTGACTTTCACGAAAAACACTCGTCTAGCTGAAACCACGCTCAATAATTTCCGCCACTCTTTATATGTGCCTAAACCTTAACTTAGATTCCATGAACAAAGCTTCTTTCTTAGAACTACACGCCTGTGGAACTCTGTTCCGTTTTCCTGCTTTCCAACTGACTACAATATGTTCGTCTTCAAGTCCAACGTGGACAAGTTCTTGATGAGCTGTCCCTGTAAGTAATCCAATTTAACAAATTCCCACTACTAACGATTACTACGACATTTTATTATGGACTACTGTACACTCATTAAACCTTATCCTCGAGTTGCCTCCGAGTCTTCATAAGTGGTGAATCCTTTGTATATATATATATATATATATATATATATATATATATATATATATATATATATATATATATATATATTCATTATTTCAGTTATCTGTCTGTGAGTGCCGTTTCCCCCTCCCTTTATTCGTCAATTCTTCTTTATTGTAGTAACGTACACAAATATTACGGCATTTTGATTTTTTTCTCCGTTCCATTCTTTTTATCCAGTTTATACGAAACAATGTTTTCGTTTGTACACACACAGACACAGACACACACACACAGACACACACACACACACACACACACACACACACACACACACACACACACACACACACACACACACACACACACAAACGGTCATAAATACCCTTCTGCGATCCTTTCCTCCCGTTCTCTTTTGTATCCCTCAACCTTCTACCCACCTCTTTCTATCCCTACTCATCCCCTTCTTCTCCTCTTCCGCCCAGATAATTTTTTTTAACCAATCAGAATCCTTTTTTTTTTCAACGACGATGATGACGACTCACGCTGAGGTACACCAAGCGGTCGACTGCACTTGGATCCACTATGATGTAATTCTCACTGTTCGAAGAAACACATATAATATAAACAACTATCCCTATTTAGTCTTGTACTATTCTGTCTCTCTCTCTTCTTTATCTTTTCTTACTCTGTCTGTCTGTCTGTCTGTCTGTCTATCTCTCTCTCTCTGTCTCCCTCCCTCCCTCCCTCTCTCTCTCTCTCTCTCTCTCTCTCTCTCTCTCTCTATATATATATATATATATATATATATATATATATATATATATATATATATATATATTTTTTTTTTTTTTTTTCAAAATTTATATTATTATTTGGTACCTGTGCTATTTTTAGATATAATTTGTTTTTTACGGTGACCGTTGTTTATTAAATTGTGAAAGTGCGGGATACTTAGAAAATACTCTCTCAATATTACGAATTTTTAAATTAAACAAAAAAATGATAACCGTATGATTTTAGCAGATCCATATTTTGCATAAGTACCTGTTTTATTCTTCCTTTCTTTCTATCTTTATACGACGATATATTTGATGGTTTTCAATAATCAAGGATAAAATTTTCATTTTCTTTTATTTGATATTCAATTTCCATATTTTTAAACTTAATATTCAATTTTCATTTTTTTACTTGATATTCAATTTTTATTTTTTTTACTTGTTATTCAATTTTAATAATATTTTATTTGTTATTCAATTTTAATAATTTATTTATTTGTTATTCAATTTTAATATTATTTTTACTTGATATTCAATTTTCAGTTTTTTTAACTTGATATTCAATTTACACTTTTTTACTTAACATTGAACTTTCATAAACAAAAAATAATTCCAACAAATTTTAATCATAAAATTTTCCATAAAAATATTTGATGTGACTTTTTATTTTTATTTTTATTTCTTATTATTTCCATTTAGTTAAACGCGGACTACGTCACCGATTTCAGAATAGGGGCGTGTGAGCAAGAAACTTCATCATCACCTTTAATTTCATAATAAATGTATTCCACCTCTGTATATAAATAAAATTGTGTGGCCACTTATCTTTAGTGTGTGCGCGCGCATGTTTCTGGTCACTACGTAAACTTTAACATTATTTTTTTTATTTACTATCAATTAATTATAAAAAAAAAAAAATGAAATAACATAAAATGCACAAATAATAGTTATCCAGAATTCCAAAGTAAAAAAACAAACAAAACACACACAAAAAAATTATAATGTACGTACCGATCACAGAATGAAGAATGTCATATTCCAAAAATTACGTAAATTGATCAAGTAGTTTTTTTATGAATAGGAAATCATTTTTGACGAATTTTAGTAATAAATAGTATTTTATAGCAATTACAAGGTTAATTTTAAAATCTTAACAGTTCGAATTAAGTTGTCCACTTTTATTAAATATGGTGGATCAAAACACAACATCTCGTTTTGTCATAAAATTTGATTTTCTTAATGTAAAAAGAAAAACGCTTGATCAGTTTGCGTGATTTTTGGAACATGGCATTTTCGTTCCCTGATAGGTATGTGCATCATAAACATTTTTCTATATTTTTGTTTCTTGATTAGATTGAATTTTAAACTTGCTAATATATATATATATATATATATATATATATATATATATATATATATATATATATATATATATATATATATATATATATAAAGTAAGATGATTGATAAATATAATTAAAATTAAAAATTAAAAGGAAGGATTAGTCTTCCTTATGAAACCGATTTTTAATTTTTAATTTTGATTATAAATTATCAGCCATATTACTTAATATTAAAATAGCTCTAGGATATATATGCCTATCGAGCTTATTATATATCTACATTACAACGAGCACTGTTTTCTGTTCTTTTAATAGTATTAATGAATGTACTAATACATTAAAATATACTCTGCTCTTTAGACTCTTGTTCTAATCCCCTAAGTATATATATATATATATATATATATATATATATATATATATATATATATATATATATATATATATATATATATATATATATATATACTAGCAAAAGTACCCGTCGTTGACTGGATTTAAAAGCAGCATACAGAAAATGGACTCTGATTTATAAAAGTATGATAGGTTATGAAAAGGAAGGGTTGTAAAGAGATAACTTCGAATTTGGGGGTATCAAAACCAAAGCAAAATATGATGAAAGTAAAAATAAAATAGATAAACCCCATAATTTATTATACCATACTTGTTCACACTGAAACACTTATCACAATATTCTGTGGATCTATATTAAAAAACCTTGTTAAATTTTGTGACATATTTCCATTCTATGGAGGTCAAGCGCGAACGAACACCCCATAATTTTATTATACCATATTTCTTCAAACTGAAACATAATTATCAAAGTATACTTACGCAGATAGATATGAAAAGTCTTTATTAAAGTTTGTGCCGATTTCCATTCTATGGAGGCCAGGCGCGAACGCAGACCCCACAATTATATTATAACATCCCTATTTAAGTTTAAACATACTTATCAAAGTATTCTTATGTACATCTATATCAAAAACACTTGTGAACGTTTTTTTTTAATTTTTAAATTTTTTATTTCCATACTTTGTGGACCAGGCGCGGACGCAGACCCCACAATTTTAATGAAACACCGTTCTGCCAGATCAAACATACCCATTCCTGTGTCTCGATACATCTTCTATCATTATATGTAATCAGTTTTTTAAAATAGTCAACCATATAGGATCCTATTCGTGACCACACACACACACACACACACACACACACACACACACACACACACACACACACACACACACACACACACATTCAATTGATTGGAATGCATTTTATTTAATTTGTATGTATTTTTAGCCTTTCGTTACTAGTGAAAAGAAAAAGGGTGTATTTTTTTTGAAACATTTAAGCTGTCCAAAAGGAAGTAAATTTAACTGACTTTAAAATTCTTAGTAAATCGTTGTTTAATTAAAAGATTGAAACATTATCATTTGCAAGCGATTCATCGCCAAAATTTTTTTGAATACAGATTGAAAAATAAAAACAGTATATACATATATTTTTTTAATAGAGACTGACAAAGAATTATATTAACAAAATTAGTTATAATAGTTTTAAATTTTAATACTAATAATTTTAAAATAATGATTTTAAAACAGTCTGGTTTAATTAATGATATAATTACCAAACAATACTATAATAATTACATTTCACTTTCAAATCACATTAAAAATAAATAATTTAGTTGCAAAAAAAAAAAAAAAAGAAAGAAAAAAAGAATTAGCATATTTTAAGAACAAAGAGCTTAACAGATTGAAAATAAAAAAGAACCCCAGGCTGCGCCGAATAGGGACAGCTGGATAATTTATAGTACCGTTCATTATTCCTCCTTCTACCATCCTCCCACCCGATTTATTTATCTTTTTCTTTCTCCCTCAGTTATTTTTTAAATTCTTCCCCTTCCCCTATATATTACTTCCCTCTGCTGCCATTACTCCCCACGAATTTTGTATTCGCTTACTTCTCCCTCAGTATCTACACATTTCCTCTTCCTCTCACTCTTTTAATCACTTTTTTGTATATCGCGTTCTGTTTTAATTCTAATTGCGATCTTCTTCAATCCTTACTAGTTCTCTCTCTTTCGCACACTGAAACCACGCTCAATAATTTCCGCCACTCTTTATATGTGCCTAAACCTTAACTTAGATTCCATGAACAAAGCTTCTTTCTTAGAACTACACGCCTGTGGAACTCTGTTCCGTTTTTCTGCTTTCCAACTGACTACAATATGGTCGTCTTCAAGTCCAACGTGGACAAGTTCTTGATGAGCTGTCCCTGTAAGTAATCCAATTTAACAAATTCCCACTACTAACGATTACTACGACATTTTACTATGGACTACTGTACACTAATTACCCCTTATCCTCGAATTGCTTCCGAGTCTTCATAAGTGGTTAATCCTTTGTATATATATATATATATATATATATATATATATATATATATATATATATATATATATATAGTATGCAGTTCTTATTTATTTCTACAAGCATTATTGGTTACATATGTGCATACGCGTTTCAGCTGCGACTATATTTAAAGTCTAACTTCTTCAGGACATTTTAGCGAAACAATTTGATTAAAATGACCCAAAGCAGCTATACTTTGAATAACGTCGCAGCTGAAATACATATACATATATACAGCCAATAATGCTTGTATGAACAAATAAGAACCTACAGTAAAATACAGCTCTAGATGTTATTGAGTACTATTTATAAACACTGGTGTTTCAATATTTTACCATCTCTGTCTGTCTGTCGGTCCCTCTCATATATATATATATATATATATATATATATATATATATATATATATATATATATATGACTACTTCATTTAAAGTATAGATTTATGCGAATACTTTAAGTATTTACTTCAACAGTGCTCAGTATGTAGGTAGAGCTCGGTAGTAAGTTATAAAATACATATGGTGATTAAACTATGCAGAATATTCCGCGTTTCATACGTCCTAGCGTGGATGAAACGCGGTATATTCTATGTAGCTTAATCGCCATATATATTTTTTAACTATATATATATATATATATATATATATATATATATATATATATATATATATATATATATATATATATATATATATATATATGTCATCCACATACAGTACATACGAAATACCTCCGCTCGATTTGTTTACACAAACAGCATCGCTTTATACGCTAATGGTAATTCGTGTATCACTTCTCAACATGCTCTACTCAAGATAAGGAACATTATAGTCATCCACATACAATACTGCTTCGCTGTTTCACAGCTCATCAGTGCGGACAGACAGGCAACTACCTCAAGCCAGTATCGAAATCTGAAAAACGTGCATTTATTAACCACACAAACAATTTCCTGATAAATGAATTTTTGGACGAACATAATGCGTATCTTTTTACCAGTGTAGAATAAAGCTGTAATATATTAAAAGTATTTTTAGCTTTAGTATTTCACTATTGCCTTTGTGTTGTGATATTTAAATTCAAATCCGTATATTTTTTTTATTCGATATATATATATATATATATATATATATATATATATATATATATATATATATAATGAATACAAAGGGATGTAGTGTTTACCTGATATACGCAATGGTAAACTTCAAACTAATATAAATAGCAATTTATATATAGAAAATTTAATCCCAACCGAATTAAAAAAAAGCTCAATACGCAATAGAGAGTAGAGCTTATTATAAGAGAAAGAAAATTAAAGCTGTAAGTTGAACTTTACAATCAAAATTTATTGTTCGACTGAAACAATTTACAAAGTCTTTATTCCGCGGAGTTTCAAAGAATGCTCTCCTTTTTATTTTTCTCATCAGAAGACATAAAGAAATCAGCAAATTATATTTGTAGCAATGCTAGAATTTGCTAGTTAATTCTTTCTTTTATATATATATATATATATATATATATATATATATATATATATATATATATATATATATATAAAATATAAGTGTATTAGAAGACTGTATATTATATAAAATAATATATGTTAGTCTATAGTAATGTGGGTTACCGGTATGAGAATTGGTGTGGAAAATTAACACAAATAGACAAACATGTGGAAATCTTGTAGAATAGTGAAATATCGTACGTCTATTTATTTTGCAAAGTTGAATATAACATCACATATAAAATCAATAAATGAGGACTTGCTATTTTATGGGACTGGGATGGTTGGTGTCTTTGTATATTTCGGGATAAGATCCCTTTGTCAAAAAGAAATAAGGTGTAAAAAACCGACGAGTCTTTCAAAAAAAAAAAAAAAAGAAACCGCCATGGTGATGGAACAGGAAGATATAACGCAGAAAAGTAAAATTGATAGTGATGGGTTTTAGGTTCTAATTTAATCCGGTGTGTGATAAAATATAAAATTTTACTTTATTTATTAGTACTTTATTTTATTTTTACTTCTTCCAGTTTATTTACTTGTTTACTTTTCCTTTTTTAATAGATTAATTCTATTTTATTTTTTTAATTTTTATTTATTTTTTTACACAGTAATATATGTATTTAATTTACTTTATTGAGTTTTCTATTTTTATGTACATATATATATATATATATATATATATATATATATATGTATGCTTATATGCCCATACATGATGATGATGATTGCAACATCTTGTCAGACGAGTGCCACTCCCTCAGACATTTAAAATCCATGAGCCCAAATGCCTGAGGGAGTATCTATACAAATATGATGTTACAGAGTCTTAGCTTTGTACGACAGCTAAGTCTCTCTCTCGGTTCAAAATGTTGAGATCCAGCAACAAGCAAGAGCAAGATAGCCAGCAACAAATTAAACTGCAGACCAGCTTAATGCGGGTAATGGTCTTCCGCTTTATGGTTTTTTAAATCAGAGATTTGCTTCTCCTAGAAAGGTTGCCTTCACCACGGCTTACGGGAGCCCTCTCCACCCCAATACACACACACACACACACACACACACACACACACACACACACACACACACACACACACACACACACACACACACAAATATACACGGTGCTAGTTGGCCGTTGACCCAGAAAAGAGTTCATTCGCCCTTTGGAAGGTCTTGTTTTTAATCCTTCAGGGAGACTAGCCGCCCTCCTCACCAAACAAGTCTGGTGGGGGAACCAGTTTAGTCGCCGGTGACCCGACCATGAGGCAGGTAGTACTGGGTTACATGGTACCAGTAGCACATGACATGACCTGACACATACATACATACATACATACATACATACATACATACATACATATATTTAATTTAATTTATCGTGTCATATATCGTATGTGTGTGTACCTATGGAAACGATGAGGTTCGCACTCGTATGATTCCGACGTTTCTGTATTTATTTGTATAATTTTTTTTTTATATATCTCTTCCACCTTTCTTTTTTATGTCGTTTACCTATATTCATTTGTTATCTATCATTTGTTATATGTTTTTTTATGTCGTTTACCTATATTCATTTGCTATCTATCATTTGTTGTTTACCTATATTCATTTGCTATCTATCATTTGTTATATGTTCTCAATACTAAACGTGCATATAGTATTGTTTTGTTGATTTCATTTTGTATATTTTATGTTCTTATGTTTTGTTCTTGCTTATATTTAATATTATTATCAAGTCAGAGGTGGGTGGCTGTTTGGTGCGGGATGTCTGTTTTTTTCCCACTCTTTTCCTTTCTCCCTTTCTCCCCCTTCCCCCTTTCTTCCCTTTTTCACTCCTCCTTCCCATCACCCCCTCTCTCTTTTATCGTCCTTATTGTGAGCAGTAGTCAGGCTATTGAATTAAATTTAAATGTTAAACGCGTGGCGTCGATTAACTGATAAGTTATCATTATTTTTTTTTAATTGAACTCATTTATCGTATATAACTTTTCCTCCCTTTTTTTGTGTTGTTGTTGTGATTATACACTTATGAAATCAAGGTTTTATCCAACCAATCTATATACACACGCACGCGGTGAGTGTAAATTTAATAAAATCTTTGATTATGTGCGTAGCCATGGTCACCAGGGATTTAGTAAACCAATGTACACACACACGAACGCAGTAAATGTACATTTAATTATGTGTTGGTTATTTTTTATTGTTAGCATATACGTGTGCACACACACCAAAACATGTCCGCGAGTGTAAGGGCACAAGTAGATGTAAGTGGATTTCAGATAATCAGAACGTGTAGTTAGTAAATATGTTAGTAGGGCTAATATAGTATTTGATCTGTTATTTGGATAAATAACATAAATATGATTGATAGGGTATAGTAGAGGGGGAAAAAAGTCTTCTGCATGAAGGGGGAACAACAGTGTGTATGGGATATGAAGGGGCAGATATTATATGATAAAGGGGGAACTGAGTTCATACCTGTTATTTAAGGAAGGTTATTTAAGGAGTGTGGATTGAAGAAATTGATATAATTTCCATCTGGAGTTTAAAGTTAGTCGTAGTGTTACTTTTCATCTTTCAGGGAAGGCATCTTCATAGTTCTTCAGGAGGGTTGTGTGAGTATTAGTGCGAGTGAGCTAGTAGCGGTGAATACGTGCAAGTTGTGAGTGTCCAGTATTGGAGAGAGTTCTGTGGTTATGCCTGGGTCAGGTAGGGGGTGGGTGACGACAGCAATTTTAACTTGTTTTGGCTGGATCGGAATCTGATTTGATTAAGTGCAGGGTTTTACGTTTTAATGTATATAGCTTCAAGTATTTTTAACTTCTCGACGTTGGTTTCGTGGTGTATTATTTTTGTGTTGCTGACAATAATTTGTCTAACTTCGGCGGATGGATAGTTATTTTTTTTGTAAATGTTGCAATATTGCACTTGACTCTGTGTTATGGATGGTAAGAAGACCTGACAGGGTAGTCGTTTGATAACCGACGTAAACGTAACTATTAGTTTTATTGTTGTTATGGGAGCTGCACTCTCCCAAAGGCCATTATATATATCACTACTTTAGATATATTGATAATACACTGTTTATATTGTTGGGTATAGAGACGTGTCCATGCACATTTGAAAGCAGAGGTGTGCACATGCACATTCCACATGGAGTTGACTTACATTTTTGGTTCCATAAAAATTACCGGAATTGTACTTATACCGAACACAAAGAACTGTTTACATTCCACGATCAGAAATTATGAATTGCGCAATGCAAAATAGAAAAGAAGAATTGAAGTCTTGATGTTTACAATTCCTGGAATGTTGATTTGTGACTATACAAGAGAAAAATAAATAACAGAAAATAGAGGAGAACGTAATTTAACATCTTGACACCGATTCGTCGGCATGCCACACACCAACCACCCCTTTACAACTACCATCTCTCTCTCTTTCTCTCTTTGTCAGTGAACTAGAAGCTTAACTGTAAATAAAACCTATACTTTGAAACCCGTTTCTGTTTGGACTTTGAGAATACTGACAAAACAATTGATAGTGTGTATATATTATATAGATTATATATACATTCAACAAATCAACAATATACCCAAATCTTATTAGTATATTCGACATAAAAAATAAACTCAATAAAATTGAACACACCATTTCCTTCAATTCCAAATTAGAAAATAATTACATCCTTAACTTCCTTGATATCAAATTGCACTTAATCCTGAACTGCTAAAACTACTTGCCTATAGAAAACCAACGAATAAAAATGATCTCATAATTTCTTCTTACAATTCTTTTTCAAAAGAATAAAATCTCTTTCTCACCATTAGATAAATAAAAACCGACTCCTAAATCTAGTAGGGGGTGCGCTCTTATATATGGCAGCACTTTGAAGAGCATTGATAATTAAAATATTGCTGATTCTTTGTTGGCTGATCTGGTCTTTCTAGAACGAATTCTGACTGGAAAAAAATCGGAGAAACCAATGTCAACAACAGAATCTTCGGATACAGATGATGATGATGATGATGATGATGATGATGATCTTAGAATATATCTGACTTTTATACAAGTAAGGGATTGGTCACAGGCTTATTCTTCAGAGCTATTAGAATTTGAAGTCCCACTCACCTTATACGAAAAACTTACAAAACTTTGAAATTTGATTTCTGAGAATTTTGACTAAAGTGAAATGAAACAAACAAACAAAACAAAAAAAAAAACATAAACAAAACAAAGCAAAAAAAAAAAAACACAAAAAAACAAAACAAAACAAAACAAAAACTCAATTCATTTGATGCTGAGATTTGATGATGCACTTGATTTTTATGTTTCACAGACTAATGTATAAATACGTCAAGGTAGAAACACAAGTTCTTGCTGTGAATATTTTAGAAGGACGAACTAGAGATTGAAACTCAGTCATGAATCTCCGTTGGAAATAACGATAGAGCAGAAAGAGACTAGCAACATCTCTTTGAGAAAGTGACTGTTGAAAACAGAAGAGATCATGCCCCACTAGATTGTGAACTTGATTTTGCACTTTATTTAGAAAAAGAAACAGAGCTCTGCGCATAACCCTCACCAGATGTGACAGCAATACTCCATCTGACCTTTGTATATCAAAAGTCGAACACTTTCTGGACTGCCACAATGAACTGACCGCCTTTTTTTGTTTAACAACCTTAGCAACAGATTGAATATAAAGTCGTCCATTTTAGTTCTTGAGTAAAAGTCAGTCATAGAAGTTTATCAAAACAAAAGACTTCTTCGAGGAAATGAGGACATTCATTTCAGATGGTGCAAAATAATAATAAAAAAAAGGATCCGGGCATTGATGGTGAAAAAAGAGAAGATTGAGTGTTAAAAGTAACAAGCTACTTTTTCCCCCGACAGCACCACATTCTCCAGATCAGCCAGCAAAGAATCAGCAATATTTTGATCATCAATGCTCTTCAAAGTGCTGCCATAGATAAGAGCGCATTCCCTACTAGATTTAGGAATCGGTTTTAATCTGTCTCAAGGCGAGAAAGAGTGTTCTGAGCGGCACCTCAGTTCAGCATTGTTCACATTAGGACAGGGAGGTAACGGTTGTTCAGTGGTTAACGACACGGACTGACAACATGGGTGGCCCAAATCCGAACCCGGTTCGGTCCACAAAAAATCTCACTTTCACTTAGGACGTTGCTACCTTCACATGGTCTCTCCCGTAAGTAGTCGATGTCTTTCTAGAAAGAAGTTTGACTGGAAAAATCGGGGAAACCAACACCAGGATCTTCGGATCCATATGATGATGATGATGATGATGATGATGAAAAATGAAGGAAACTTATAATCTTTTCACGCAAATGTATACTTGCTGTACTTGTGTTTTTTTTTCAGTGAGTCATCATTAAACACATATCAATTAATTAAAGTCTTGTTTACATACGTGCGTGGGCTGGTATTTATTCTTTAATCGTCTATGATCTTTTAGGTCACTGGTTATAAGGAAAGTTCTTAATGGCGGGTGATCGATAGTCTCTCATCTAATGTATGCAGACCCACTTAATGTATCAGAAATCATTCACGAATGTACAAGATATGGTTCTCTTATTATTTAGACCTGTAGTAGTTCTTAGAAGTTTCTCTCAAATGGGTTGACACTTCGTTATTCTGGCATCAGGCAAGAAAGACATAAGCGCGTTACAATAATGCAAAAATGAACAAACGCACGAGGTTTTGGTTAACAGTGATTATATTGAAAATTATATCAATAGCGCAGCGCCTTTATCAAAACAACGTTAAAAAAAAACGAAAGAGAAAAATATTAAAACGACATCAACGATTGTGGAATTATCAACGGTTGGATTTCAAAAAGAGGCCGACATGAGTTTGTTTTTCATTATCTTTTTCTGTTTTTTCGATAATCAGAATTGTCTTTTTTTTTTTTATCGTTTCGAGCAATTTCGAACAATTTTCACCAGGGAAGATTTTAATTTTTTTTTTCTTCGGACGGGCTGTTTTATTAGAGATTTTTAAGGTTTCATACCAGGACATGTTTTTGATACGGCATTGAGCGAGTCATTCGAGTTCAACTGGACTCAACTCTACTGAATCTGCGTTCTCAGCATGCTTTTTGCATTCTCAGCATCGGCATGCTCTTGCAGTTTCTGCATCTCCCTCTCTTGCAGATTCTCTTCTGCTTCTGCCTCTACCTCTGTGCATCTCGCATCTGCTCATCTGCGCATCCCCTTCTTCACTTCAACTCTGCTCGTTATTTATCTAATTCTGCGTGTGCAGAGTGGGGTGGAGGTCATCTCTCAATTGACCAACCAACGGCCGCCACGGTCTTTATATCTTTCAAAAACATATTTTCTTTGATAAGAAATAATATAATATTTTCCTTTGATAATGATTTTAAACAATGTCTCTGTTGTCAGCAAAAATATCAGATTCGTAACCATCCCCTTCTTCCTGCTGGAACGATCCAAATCTTTCGAATTGCCAGACCTTTTGAACTTGAAAGCGCCATATTTCCTTTATGTCCTTTTAACCAAATTCCACTAAACAATTATTCATTTCGCTTAACGTATTCTTAGTCCATTAAAAACAATTACTCATTTGATTATTGGATTATTGCAAACACACACACACACGCATTGCCCCCGATATGCACTAGAACACCTAATTGCTAGTACAATTAGGGTCTTGTTGTATAATAGAAATTACATGGCCTAGGGGCTGAATCTTCTGGAACCAGCAACATCGATGAAATACCGAGGTTCCACTCAAGCGAAAGCGTCACACGCTGCTTTTCCATGTATGCGTCCGTTGATCTGTACTGTTGCATCGTCTAATGCCTGTGGATCAACTGTTTAATGTAGGCGAATAAAAGTCATGCATGGAAACACAATGGAGACTTGTTTGCGTTTTCAAAGGTTTTATTGAGGAGAGAAGTTCGTTCACGAAGGGAGAGACTAAAAAAGGCTAAAATTAATTCATTCTAAAAGAAAGGCTACAATTAATTCCTTCTGACTTAATTTACTTACTTAGTCTTTAAAATGGTCGACGAACAGCCAGTCTTGGCGAAATATTCACTTAAATCCTCACATTATCTGTCACTTCTATCTTTTTTTTTTTGCTTCCACGAGTCAAACTTTCTCAAAACTCTGTCTCGTCTCAAACACGTAATGTAGTTTCTATCTAATATTCATTGGTATCTGCTTCTAGCATGTTTATTCTAGAGAGATAATCCTTGCCCTCTCTAGCCACTTAGGTCTATTTCCGTTTGTCGCCAGATCATCCTTACATATATTTAATGTAACGCTTGCCAAAATTAATGCTAATTAACTTAATCGCTATTTACTGACGTAGTGTCTAAATATATAGCAAAAGTATTAGATATAGCAGGGCAGAGTGTGTGCATTTTCTACCAAGCTTCATCCCCTGTCCCATCGCGGTAATATTGCATACCTTTATTTGTTTTACAACTACTTCCACAGAATGTGCTCCGAAAAATTTACTGGACACTCAATGAAAACATCCCTTCCACAACGTCGATATCTCTGACCAACATCCCTCTTCGTTGACTGTAAAGGTACTTAGTTGAAAAAAAAAAATCTAATCTAACATCTTCTTTCCTCGGACTTGCCTTTGGAATTCCCTTCCCACTTGTTATCCTGTTTCGTGAACTGTACCAACACGCAGATATTTTTAAAAGTGTAATATGAACGAACATCTTCTGTGGCGCAGTGGATAGAGGCGTTGAGTCTCTGCAGTTTCAGGTGAGCATTGTCTGAAGATAACGGTTTCAATCTTACCCAGAGCATGCTAGAGGATTAGTTGGCCAAAACGTAGAAAGACAACAACAACTATGGAAGGCAGTAATTACTGGGGATACAGTTACAAGACCCACCATTCGTATCCTGTCACGGCTAACGTTCTGAAGAAGGCCAGAGGATAAGTTGGCCGAAACGTGGTGAAACAACAACTACAAAGATGAGAATAACAGTCCGCAAAAAATGAATACACAAATTATGAAACCTCATCTAAAAGGATATATATATATATATATATATATATATATATATATATATATATATATATATATATATATATATATATATATATATATATATATATATATATATTGGGGGTATTGATTCCGAAAATCATATTAATTTTTTCTCATCGGGTCAACTCGCACGTATTCCCCGTACTAGATAAAAAAAAAAAAACTACTAGCTCACTCGCACTAATACTCACACAACCCTCTTAAAGAACCATGAAGATGCCTTCCCTGAAAGACGAAAAGCAACACTACGGTCAACTTTATACTCCACATGGAAATTATATCGATTCCTTCAATCCACACTCTAAAAAGATCATCAGAAAAATTGTAAAAGTTTAAAAAAAGATCAATCAAATGAAACATCTCTGTTGTCTTTAACAACGTTTGTTTAAATGAAAGAATGCTGCCTAAATACACGTACATTATATATATATATATATATATATATATATATATATATATTAGCTAGACGAGTAGAACCGAAGAGGGAGTGAGTATTTAATCAATAAAATATTAGATTCCAATGACAATGTTTTTATTCATTCATGAAGGAATTACAGACTGTTTCATCATTATTCAGACAAACAACATATAAAGTTATAGATCATGGATTTTCTATGTGAGTGACTCATGAAAAGGAAGGCGTGTCTAAAAGATTCATAGGTTCATTAGGAAATTGATTACTGCTTACCTTAAAAAAGCATATTCCATATTATATATATATATATATATATTATTTTTACAATGTAATTATCCACTGACACGTGTTTCGTCGTCTACGACTCATCAGAGTGGCTGAATAAACATTTATATATATACACACACGCACACACACACACACACACACACACACACACACACACACACACACACACACACACACACACACACACACACATATATATATATATATATATATATATATATATATATATATATATATAATACTGGCCAACACTCTTTTGGTGCCCAACATTTTAAGCTGATTTAAACTAATTTGGAGGTATTGATTCCGAAAAATCATATTAATTTTTTTTCATCGAGTCAAGTTGTTGAGCTATTTGCTATTTTATACATGTTTTACCTTAAAATTAGGTGTTTTGCCTCTTTTATTTTTTAACTCATTATCTCTTCTTAAGTTAAATAAAAACTTACTTTCTTCCTAATTTCCTCTTCCGGTTGGTCTTTACTTCTTTTTTTGTAATCAATGGCGACACAGCAAGCTTCTTTGTTTATCTGCTCCCATCACCGTCATCAACGATATGTTTTACTCATTTCTTCATCTGGACAATGTATTTGTTTACTTTGTCATACAACTTGATATTTCAGGTTCCGTTTCTTTACGAACTTATTCAATCTTTCGATTTTTTCCCCTTTATTCTGTCTTTCGATTTCTTTAATTCCTTCATTTTCCCACCCTCGTTTGTTGTTCTTGTTTTTACTTTCTCATACCCGTTATTTTTTCTCTTTCAGTTTTTACTCTCTCTCTTTAAGTAAATATACCTGTGGATTATGTACTCGTCTTCAGATTTGTTATTTTTAAAAAGTTTTTATTAGTTTATCTTACTGTAAAGCGTAGGCGAGTGCGACAACAGTACATTAGATGCATACATTATGCACTATAGCTTCACAATTACAATTGTAGTTTGTTATTGTGATATATGTAAATTGATTATAACAGCACAAATTTTGAATTAAAAGTCAAATTTGCTATACAATGAGGTATGTATGCTTGTTTGTAAGAAGTGGACACTGAGTAGTAAATGGGCCTACCGATTGTGACATGTTTTTGTTGATTTCTGGGTCAAAGTAAGGTTTATTCTCTTAATGTTAGGAATTCATTTATAAGTCAGACAGAAAATAATAAAGTTGCAGATTTTCGGAGTAAAAATTAAGCATAGATACATCATCTTCTATGCGACGTTGTTTAAACAATCCAAATGTGTTTTGCTATATTTGCGGGGAGTATACGTTGCAATCCAACAGGAAAGGGATCAGTGAATTTGTGAAGAGTGCTTATCTTGCTTACTTCAAAGTAATAATGGGTAATCAAGATAAGACATGGGTGTTCCATATTGCATGCAAACAATGTGTTGAGCATCTTCGACAGTGAACAAAAAAGAATAGAACGTCACTCTGCTTTGGTATTGCAATCGTCTGGCGTGAACCAAAAAACTATTTCGATGGCTGTCGTTTCGGTGAAGTCAAAATGGAGGGAATACATAGAAAGAACAGAAATTCGTTGCTTTATCTAAACCCTAAATCTGTAATTAGGCCAATTCCACACGGCAATGAAATTCCTGTTCCAGTGTTTAAAGACTTGCCCGAATTGGAATTGTCTGGTTCTGAAGAAGACCAAAACTTTGTTTTGTCCACTCATTGTTTCAGACGTCGGTTTCCTCCTTCTTCACTACTACACGTTCACAGGAAACATGAGTTGGAACAATTACATTGAAGGCATTGCCAGGGCCGCTGCAAGGAAGGTGGGCTCTCTCTACCGTGCTAGAAAACTACTAACACCCGAAAGTATCCTGTACCTCTATAAGGCCACCATTCGCCCATGTATGGAGTATTGCTGGCACATCTGGGCTGGTGCATCTGCTACTAGTCTCTCGCTCCTTGACAAGGTTCAAAAGAGAGTCGCAAACCTGATAGGCCCTGAACTGGCATCTAAGCTTCAGCCTCTGTCCCATCGACGAAATGTTGCATCCCTCTGCCTTTTCTACAAGTATTTTAGTAGTGAATGCTCTGACGAACTGCAATCACTTGTGCCCCCACGACGTGAGCACCCTCGACAAACCCGACAGGCTGCTAAATCCCACCCCCACACTGTAGAGATCCCTAGATGTAAAAGATCTTTTTACTCCAATAGTTTCTTCCCCAGAACCGCTAGACTCTGGAATTCCATTCCAGGTCCCTGCTTCCCCAACAGTACTGACGTGTAGAAGTTCAAGTGTAACGTGAACCGACACCTTGCTTCCAAAATCCCTACATAGTACCCCAGTAGTTGTTGCCCCTGATAGTAGCCCCCTACACCAAAGTGGCAATTTGCCTTGCTTGGGGTGAAAATGTAATAATAAAAAAAAAAAAACTACAGCTTTTTTTCTCAAGAAGAACTTAATGATCTGACTGGAGATCTCAGCCTTTTACAAAGAATCTCCTGAACTTTTAGCTTCAAGGCTCAAAGAAAAAAAAATCTACTTCAGCCTGTAACTCTAATACCTTCTATAGAAAACTCCATATTGAATTCTTGCCATATTTCACCCAGGAAAACAACATAGTATATGGTAACGACGTTGCCGCCCTGCTGCAGCAGCTTGGTGGCGAACAATATTATTCTTAAGATTGGCGCCTTTTTATAGACAATCCCAAAAGAAGTTTAAAATGTGGTCTTTTTTCACGATGACAACTTGTATGGATCAGTACCTCTAGGCCATTCAAGAACCCCCAAAGAAAAATATGATGAAATCAAATTTGTTCTGGAAAAGATTTCATACAGACAGCACCAATGGATCATATGTGTCGATTTGAAAATGGTTGGGTTTCTCCTCGGTGGCTTCATAAAATTTCCTTGCTTCTTATGTTTTGGGGATAGTAGATCAAGAACAGAGCACCGAATAAAAAAAGAGTGGTCTGTGCGCAGTGAACTGATTCCGGCCTCTCTCAATGTTTTGGCTTTTTCTTTGCTGGAACGTTCCAAAATTGTATTCTCTCCTCTTCGAATCAAGCTTGGGATCAGGAAACAGTTTGTGAAGACTCTTGAGAAACATGGCGACTGTTTCAAATATATTCGCATGAAATTTCCGGGTCTAACTATGAAGAAATTAAAAGCTGTATGTTTGATTAACCACAGATTCGAAATTTAATAAATGAGGAAAATTTCTGTAATTTTGTGAATCCTGCAGAATTGAGTTCTTGAACGGCGTTTACAAATATAGTAAAATTCTTCTTGAGAAAAATAAAGGTGCCCAACCACAAAGAGTTTGTTGAAACATTATTCATAAGTCTCCATCAATTGGATGCAAATATGAGCATCAAAGTACATTTTTTGCACAGCCACCTTGTTCGCTTTCCAGAAAATCTAGATGATGTGAGTGACGAGCAAGGGGAACACTTCCATGAAGACATCAGCGACATTAAAGTTTGCTATCAAGGTCGTTGGGATTCTACAATGCTTGCAGACTACTCTTGGTTTATCAAGCGCGATGATGACGGACCCCCTCCCACTCTAGAAAATCAGTAAAACATCAATTTATGGATGATTATGTCTATGCTTAGCATTTTTATAAAACTTCAAGCTTTAATTGTGATTATTTTGGTGTGATTTCATGAATATGTGTCTTAAAGTTACATTGTTTATTTGATTTGCCTGTTTTTATTGTAGCCATCGGCTTTCTATAGAAAGAGGATATCATAGCAGAAAAAAACTAGAGCTGACAGAAAAAAGTGACAGCAAATTAGGTAAAAACAGTTAAAACATTTTAGGCACCATGAGAATTTTAGTTGTTGTTGGCCAGTGTTTCAACATTGTTTCTTCGGAGGAAGCCTGTTCAACCCGCCTAGGATTAGTGCCGCTTTGATACGGGTCATATATGTATTATGTGTATGTATGTGTATGCACGTATGACTATTTTATAGTTATTTTTGTTCACAGTCAATATGAATTGGAACAAATTAATTAAGACATTGCAAAGAATATTTTAACGTCCAAGACAACTACTTACTCATGACAGTATCCTATATAAAATGGTTGATATACCGTAAAACAAGACAATGTTTAAAACTTTAGCAAACGACCCACAATCTGCAGATTAGTATTTGATTGGTTGTTTTGCTTTTTAAACTTTGAGTAATAGTAGAAAAAAAGCAACATCTTATTAGCAACAGTCCACGGCATGGCTTTTTAACTTTTTATATCTTTATTTTTTGTTGTCAAGCATGATAGGAGGACAGGATCTCTTGTATCAAAATCTAATGGTTGACCCTGAGTGGTCTCTGTCATTGCTAGGGAGTCACTTGAAATGAGGAAGTTTATACTACCGTTTGATTGTTTCCCGCCTAGTGTATAAAAGGGTTGTCATCTCCCTTGATGGAGATATACATTCGACTGGGGACCGCATGTGAATTTCGTATTCCCATGAAACTTGTGTCTTCGGAGGAAGCCGGTTCAACCCGCCTAGGGTTAGTGCCGCTTTGGTAAAAGGTATATTCGCTCTGCCAGAGTTCTAAACTATGTGAGAATAATATTCTCACAAAGTTTACGAATCGGAATCGATGATTGTATCCGAATAGAGGAAAATATTGGGATCTTCCCATCACTACTATATATGCATACACAGCCTAGATCACCGAATTTACACAATGTTGTGTCTGGTCAGTACCAGATGAGTGACCATTTGAGAATACCAGGAGTCTGTAGGAGGTCATCGACAACTCCATACAAGAGTTGCAAAAAATCTAACGTTGTCATCTCCGTTGATGGGGATATGCATACGACTGGGTACCGCATGTGAATTTCATATTCCCGCGAAACTTGTTTCTTCGGAGGAAGTCGGTTCGACCCGCCTAGGGTTAGCGCCGTTTTGATACGGAGTAGATATGTATTATGTGTATGTATTTGTATACATGTATGACAATTCTGTAGTTATTTTTGTTCGCAGTCAATATGAATTGGAACAAATACGTTAAGACATTGCAAAGAATATTTTTAAAGTCCAAGACAACTACTTATAAATGATAGTATCCTATATTTACACCATTGTTTGCTTGTTTCCCGCCTGGTGTATTAACGAGTTAAAAGGCCTTTTTTATCCTTGGTTCCGGCCTTCCAGTATGTGTTTTACGTGGACGTAAATAGATGATGACATTTAATGCTCCTCTCATTCAACAATTACAGGTAACATGAAGTTGAGCAAATACATAGAAGACATTGCCAAGACTGCTGAAAAGAAAGTGGTCTCATACTATAGTACTAAGAAAATACTAAAACCTGACAGTATCCTATATCTCTACCAAGCCACTATTTACCCATGGATAGAATATTGTTGCTATATATGGGACGGTGCATTAACCACTAGTCTTTATCTCTCTTTTAGACAGGGTTAAAAAAAGGGTCACCAATCTGATAAGTCCCACACAGTCAAACAAGCTAAAACCCCTGTCCCATCGCCGCAATGTTTCACCCCTATGCTTGTTTTACATGTATCTTAATGAAATGGGTTCAGACAAACTCGTAACATAAGTATCCACACGTAGTAAATATCCTTGACTATCCCGACAAGCAGCAAAATCCCACGCCCTCACTGTAGATGTCCCCCCCCGAAGCTGGAGAGTTTTCTACTCTGAAGATTTATTCACTCTTACTGCTAGACATTGGAATTTCTTTCCAGTTACCTGCTTCCACGACTGTACTAACATGCAAACATTTTAATATAATGTGAACAAATTCTCAAACCCCTGTAAGCATGGTCCCTAATTCACAGTATCTCCCTGCCTGTCAGTGACGATTTGTCTTTTTGAGGAGGAGTCCGATAAGAAAAAAAAACTTTCACTGACATAGCTTTTATCGAGCATCGAACTCAATCTAGTTGTGGTTCTGGATATGACCTTAAACTATATCCGATGGTGAAGCCCCAGCTTGTGGGCTTTGGGGAGTGTGGAGTCACCCCTTAATTGCCATTGCTCCCAGGTCCACTCTAACCCGGAGTTGTAGTACCTGTTAGGGTCCCAACTATAGGTTAAAAAGCAACCGACTTGAAAAAAAAAACAAAAAAAAAACTAACAACAAACAAACAAATACATTCTATTAAATTTTTTTTTTTTTAAATCACTGGATTCGCCATTAAATAACCTGAAAAAAGTTGATATACCGTAAAACAAAAACAACCAACTAACTAACCAACCAACCAACAATCTAGTTGTAACCGACTGGGAAGCCGTCTTGTTATGTTCTCACTAACGAGCGATCAAGAAACCGAATAGAATAAAATATTCTTTATACATACAGTCGCTTCTTCTCGTCATAGTTTCATGAGTGACCGTGTCTGTTTAACTTAACGAATAAAGTACCTATTTTTTCTCGTTACCAAATCATAATATATAATAACAAAGAAAAAAGAAAGAGAGAAAGAGATATATAACGAGAGGGAGGGAGGGAGAGGAAGAGAGAAAGTACAGAGGCAGTAAAGGTGAAAAAAGGGTGGAGGAAAAATGGGGTCATGGGGTATAGCGGTTGGGCAGTTTTAAAATCTAATATGTCATAATGTTTAGTACTCAGTAGTATTTTCTTTTATCTTATAATGCTGTGATTTCTATCTTCACTCTAAGTCAATAGTTTGGCTCGCTCCGCGACCTTTTAAACCTTCCATATGAACTACACACCCAACCCCAAATTCTCTACCTCTTTCTCCCTTCATCTCTCTTTTTTTCTAAACTTTATGATTTGGTAAAAAGAAAAAAAAGACTCCGTGTAAATGACGAACAGGTTTAATTCGGATTTTAAAAGAAGATTAGGCATGAAGAAGCTGTTGCTCCAAAAGGAGTTGCATCGGGGACATGTATGCACGTATGTAGCCAATAAGGTTTGTATAAGAAAATATGGTGCAAGTCTATAAATGGGCCACTAGTAATCTTTTTTACAATAAAAATCTGAAAAAATCTTTATAATGTACGTACTTGTCACTGCATGAAAATGTCATATTCCAAAAATCACGTAAATTGATCAAGTAGTTTTTTTTATTTAAGAAAATCAAATATTATAAGAAATTTTATCGAAGAAAAGCTTCCCAACATCTTGTTTTTGAATGATACACTGCTAGCGACACCTATTGGGGATATAAGAAAAACTACTTGATCGATTTACGTGATTTTTGGAATATGACATTTTCATGCAGTGACAAGTACGTATATTATAAAGATTTTTTTTCAGATTTTTATAGTAAAAAAGATTACTTGTGGCCCATTTATAGACTTGCACCGAAAATATACTATAATTATGGTTTGTTAAAAAAGAAAGTGAGTCAAGTTTTTTATTTATTTTTCTTCTGTTCCTTGCGACGCAACGGAGTCTACAATGTGTTGGGTCCGTTAAAAGGTAACGGCACAGTTAACAGAAGGTGTATAACGCTACACCTTCAACAATATCTCCGATCTTTGCAAGAAGACAGCGAAAACAAAAACAAACTGAATGATTCACATACAAGTTTTCTCCAGATCACACGCACATTCCTATACTGTGTTTGTTACTGCGTGTGTTTCTGTCCGTCTGACCGCTGCTAGTATGTAAACCAATGCACACACATACACAATGCTACGCTTGCAAACACTAACATACGCACAAGGTGTCTTCAATAGGTTTCCATATTTTTTACGTATTGACACTTTTATTAATAGTATACACATGAAAATGGTCTCTTCTGATGGAATCTCTTCCTGAACTCCCGTAAAACCTCAACATAGTATTGAATCTCTGATGCCACTAGGATGTATATCAATAACATACTGAATTTTTAAGAGTCTGCGACAATTTCAAATGCCTGTACTAAAAAGTCAGGAAACTTATGAGATGACTGACCAATTTTTATGATTTCAGGCCTAAGAGAACAGTAACAGCAGGAATTGGAATATACCCTACTAAAGCCTGATTGTCACAGCTGGTGAATTTTAAACATGGAAGCATGTTGGCTCTCCCTGACCGAAGGAGCTAGACAGAGCAAATCTACCTAGAAACTTATGATTATCCCTTTTATTTTGACAGCACGGGCATCATCTACATGCAATGGGTTTCCATTGGACAGACAGTAAAAAAGGAATACTATATTAAAGCTCTAAGCAAGTTCAGGAAGGGATTCCGTCGGAAGAGGCCAGGGCTGTTCAAATCAGGTCAGTGGCATTTCCACTAGGACAATGCACCAGTTCACAACCTCATCCTTATCGCAGACTATTTGACCAAGATGGGCATCCAGACAGTTCCTCACCCTCCCCATAGTCCAGACCTTGCTCCCTGTGACTTTTGGTTATTCCCTGAACTTAAGGATAACCTTATAGGCTGTCATTAAGAAACAATTGGGGAGATGAAAGAGGCTATGACGAGGGTCATTGACATGCTCACACAAGAGGATTTCCATGGGGCCTTCCAGAAGTTGTTGGAACGGCACAACAAGTGCATTGCAGCCGGAGGAGATTACTTCGAAGAGGACAACAGGTTCATGTGTACTATTAATATATAATATTTTATAATTTGTTGATATTATTTTCATAAGTATGTATACATAACTTAGAATTAATAAATAGAACATTTTCGTAGAAGATTCACAAATTAATTAAAATTTTTAGTACGAATACATGGGTTTAATGACACCTCGTATATCTGTCTAGACAGTTCTAGGAAAGAAGCTTTGATTACGGAAAACGTTTAGTTTCAGGCGCATATAGATAATAAGGGAAGAAGATGGAAGAATACATGGTAATACAAACGCGAGTCAAAAGTGTAGCATACTTTACATGATACTTCTTTTATTAGAGGGTGGGTCAATGTTCATCAAGGCCCAAATGCCACTCGAGGATAAGGGGCAATGAGTGTTAAGTGACCGTGATTTCTTGTAATTACGGAACTTGAGTAGTCTTCGTTATTTAAGAGGACGGGTAAGCAGAAATTTATTCACGTTAAATTTGAAAACGACCATTTATAGTCATCTGGAAAGCAGTCCTGCTTTATTGTGTTCCACAGACGGACATTTCTAGTTACCAGGCGACAAATGATTTATTTTTTTACTAGGGTGATCTTGATCCCTTGTCAAGGCCCGAAGGCCACTTAAGGATAATGGTTAATGAGTGTCAGTTGGCCGGTGAGACAACACCGTGGTTATCGGCAATGGTGAAACTTGGCAGTATTTGGTTATTTTAGTAGACGGCCAACAAATTTCAGTTACAAAACACAAGGAAAATTTTTTAAAGTAAAGAAAAGAATCGTTTACAGCAAGCTGGGAAGCAACCACGCGGTATTGTGCACCAGACGGCCAGTTCTAAGAAGTAAATTTTGATCACAAAATTTGTTTAGTTTTAAGCACAGGGAAAACACAAGAAAAAAAAAGGATCTCCCGGAACTCTTATAACCCCCCTTCCCTCGTAAAACACAAAATGATGAGTGCATACAAATCCGATCAATTTAAATGATATCATCACAATTGCCTGACATTCACACGTAACCACATCTACCGGTAGCCATCTTTGTTTTCTTTTCCGATTCATATTCCGTTTTTTTTTTCTTGTTAAATCTTTTCTTTTGCGGATTTCGTTTCTGTTTTCATTGGTTTCTCTGCAACTGCTTTTTCTATCATTAAATCTTATGTTTTCTCTTCCATGTATTTTTTTTAGATACGGCCTCTATTTCATATAGAAGGCTTCGTCTGTCGGTTCTCGATCGTTCTCATTAAACATCTGCAGCGTTTTTCAACAAACGCATACTTGGGTACAGTCTCGAGGGAATATTCTCTTAGATTCTCTCTAGACTTCCAGATACCTATCGCCTCTCTCGGTTCCCGAACCCGACCGGTCGAAACTCTGTTCTGCCCCCATCCCTGAACACGTTACGTCATTTCTACGTAAAGATCTTTGCTGGGTATTTTGTCACGTATATTGGCTTATATTATGGTTAGCTTGAATTCCATCTGTCAAATTAACATCAAGTTAACATTCCTGACAACTATGAAATGTAAATATTTCAACTCAACATAACTTGTTACATCCTAAAAATATTTCTATCTAACAATATACTTTTATCAATAATAATAATACTCGACTATTTTATTTCTATCATAGTAATCGACCATTACGGTTTTTTCCGGTAGACTAACAACATAACAGGTGCTCGACTGATCTTCAATCTCTGATCCACCCTCTATAAAATATTCTCAACAAAAACTCTAGTTACAATCACTCTTAATGATACGCTTTACTCTTTATCTGTGCCTGAAACAAAACGAACTCCGAGTTCATTGGGAACGAATTCATACAGACACATACATACATACATACACACACACACACAGAGAGAGAGAGAGAGAGAGAAAGAGAGAGAGAGAGAGAGAGAGAGAGAGAGTTTATTAGTCAATACGTTATTAATTATTATATTGTACCCAATATATTTTAGTGATTCCAAAAGTAAAAAAAAATATATGATTGGGATTGTATCAGATAACATCTAAACTAAAACAGGTAGCTCTCCAGCCTTATTCTTTACATCTACTATAACTTCACATGCCTAATAAAAACTAAAATAAAAAAATGAGATGGTTAAAAATATAAATGTACATTTTCTCAAGCGTAGAATTAACAGGTTTAGTCGACTTACACCTGAAAAGTTCAAATTTATTTTCAAATTTTCACCGCTGAGCAACTGTTTTGACTGGCTAAAAATCAAATCGAATTTGTTTCATAGATTCAAATCCACCATATAAATCAAGTTTCTAGTTTGTAAACCAAAAATTGACAAGGTAGTTTGGTATAGACACTTCCACACGCAGACAAATAGACAAATAGAAAGACAAGGTCACACACACACACACACACACACACACACACACACACACATACTTTTATTTGGTTTTACATAAACATTCGGGTATCGCTACACAATCATGACTATGTTTCAGTCAACCAGTAATAAATAACTAGAGATTTCATCAGATGATGCTGCTTTTCCAAAAGTTCAGTCTTTAATCTATTAATTAAGGACTGAACTTTTTAAAAGGCAACATTTTCTGATGAAGTCACTAGTTATCTATAACTCGTTGCCTGAAACTTACTCATGATTGTGTAGCGGCACCTAAACTTTTATGTAAAAACAATAAAAAAGAAAGTATATTCTTCTCTACTTTGTATTGAGCACTCTTGTTTAATTCATTCTCTGAATATTCTTAACATGGCATGGAATATATATATATATATATATATATATATATATATATATATATATATATTTCCTTTTCATATATATATATATATATATATATTTCCTTTTCATATATATATATATATATATATATATATATATATATTTCCTTTTCATATATATATATATATATATATATATATATATATATATTTCCTTTTCATATATATATATATATATATTTCCTTTTATATATTTATATATATGTTTCCTTTTCAGATTAAATATGTTTTTAACTCATTTCAAAGTGTGTTTTAACATATTCCATTAAATGTTTGCTCATATATATATATATATATATATATATATATATATATATATATATATATATACATATGCATATAGTATAATTCCTATAATTTGGACATCCGCTGCGTTCAAATTAGAGGATACTGTTCAAGTTTCGTGATAAAAAAATGTGCTGCAGTTAACTTTAATTTTCTAAGAATTAAGAAATAGTAAATGAAATTCATTGCTATATGATACTTCAAGTATATATTAAGTTGAGTTTACGATATATTGCAAGTAAGAATTGTTAAATATTATTATCAGGAACAAAAACATTGATAATAAATTAAATCTACCCTTACTTGTTAGGTATTTATTACCTAAGTTATCATCTACAGAAATCATACATTTATGTAAAATACAGATTTTTTTAAAATTTATTCATTGAATGAGTCTCATTGCAGTTTCATCGATTGAGCTCTTGGGCGCTGCCATTGTATTCCGTAAGCGATCACGAAAATCTACAATTTCTTGGTTCTGTAGCTTCTTTATGATTATATCTCTTCGGAGTGACATTGCTTGCAAAACATAGTTGTCACTAAAGTAAGAACTTTTTTCTAGAAATTTTATAACCGTCTCCATAGACTTTTCTGCATCATCCCATGATATTGCTTTATCAGAGTGTTCTTAGTTATTTACAATTAATTTTATTTACAAGAGAATGGGAGTTGTCGCTATTTTCATCGCCATTACTGCCTTCAGGATATTGATCAGTAGTTTCCTCATCTTGTTGCATCCACATTTCAACATCATTTGCATTAAGTGATTTAAGAACAGCGTGGTTGGTCGGTAACCGTTTGGTTTCAAGAATTTTTTCTAGACCAGATGTATTTTCTGATTCTTTCAGTTCAGAAGCCTTTGGCGCTGGGCATAATTTACCCCATGCTTTTGTTAATGTGCTTGCTTTAAATATAGCAATCTGAAAACAAAATTACAGTTAGTATAAATTAATCATCAATAGCTAATCTACTTTAATTACATAGTACCAATATTAACATTTCTGCGCAATATCTGACTAAACCATGTAAACAGTTTTACTGCAACTCCGCATCAAATATGCTAATACAATTTCAATGACGAGACAGTTCATGTTTAGAGAAAGTCTAGGTTTAGAAGAAGTCCAAATGAGAGGAAGTCCAAATGAGAGGAAGTCCAACTTTGGAGGAAGTTTACATCAAAGGAGTTTTACTGTATATATATATATATATATATATATATATATATATATATATATATATATATATATATATATATATATATATATTTAAAAGAGTGTAGTCATCAACAATTGTGGGGTTTTTTAAAAGGTTTTCATCATATTTTTATTTTAAAATATTTTTATAACGCGTTTCGAGCTTAGGGTGTGCTCTCTTCAGATATTTTCGTAAAAAGTTTTTCTTTAAAATGGGAGTTTGTAGAATTACCTCCGCTGATATTAAATATGTTTTTCAGAGTGATGCAATGCGTGTGTTCAGTGTTCAGACATTCTGTCTCCAACTGTAAGTGTTCACAGTGTCCGGTCAAAGTTAGTTTCAAAGAGTGTTTTTTAGTCCATATGGTGAAGGTTTTTATGGTTTTTTAGGGTTCTTTTTAAAGACTTTCTTTCCCCATGTATAGCATACACTCACACACAATCACATACGCATACATATACGTTCATGTACATGTACACATGCACACGCACACGTACGCAGGCACACACACATACACACGCGTACATACATAGAAATATATGTAGGAGCATACATATATACATATATACATACCCACCTACACACTCACACACGTACTCGCATACATCCACCGCTAACAATTATTTTTATTTTTTTATTTTTTTATTTTATATATATATATATATATATATATATATATATATATATATATACACTTTTTTTTTTCCCCTACCAAAACACGCATGTATATATGCGCTTAATCATTCAGACATATGTACACGCACCCACACACACACACAAGTAAGATGGAGAATAATAGGTAGAAGATATATATACACACACATACACGCACATACACACATATATGTACACACATATATGTATGTGCACATACACTCACAAACATCCACATACTATGTAGGCACATACACATACACACACATATGCACACACACAGACATATGCAGGGGCTCACACATACGCGTATATCCATCCAAACCCTAGTGACCTTACATTTAGACCCATTGTAGCAGGACCAGCCTGTCCGACAAGCAGACTTAGCAACTTAATAGACATCTTATTACAACCTTTCACAGATCAAGTTAAGAGCTACATAAGGTACGACATCCATTTTCTTACTACCTTACCACATACAGTAGAAAACGGGACACTATTAGTTACATTTGACGTTAGCAGTTTATATAGTAATATACCCCATGAATTAGGAAAAGAAGCAATACTATTTTGGATCAACAGACACGCACAAACACTACATCCCAGATTCACAAAGCAATTCATTATCGATAGTATAGACATAATTCTAAATAATAATTCCTTCGAATTCAACAATACCAACTACATCCAAACACTAGGTACAGCAATGGGAACGAAAATGGCACCGACTTACGCAACCCTTACATTAGCCTACCTAGAAGAAACCTTATATAAAAAAATAGAACAAAAATTTGGCCACAGCACTGAAATACTGTTTGTAGAATCATGGAAAAGGTACTTAGATGACTGCTTCATCCTATGGAAACCCACATGGGGGGACATCACAGACTTACACACCATACTCCAGAACCTAAACCCAAAAATTAAATTCACCATAGAACAAAGCTCTACAGAATGTCCTTTCCTAGACATACTGATAAAGATTAAAGACAATAACATTATCACAGACATTTACCGCAAACCTACAGACACCCAACAATACCTACACTTTAAAAGTCACCACCCTAAAAGCTGCATAAAATCAATTCCCTACACCCTAGCACGTAGAATCTGCACCATAATCACGGACAATAACCTTCGAAAAATCCGACTCAAGGAACTACGAATAAATTTAAGAAAAAGAAAATACCCATCACAACTTATAGACAAAGGGATCCAACTTGCGACAAATATACCAGTAGAAGATTTGAGAACCCCTAAAGAACGAAACAAAGAACAAATCCTAACATACGTCTCCACACACAACACAAACAACCCAGAGCTGTTCACAGAGATAACGAAAAACCTCGTCCTACTTAACCAAAACAGCAAACTAAACAATTTCCTTAAAACAACAAAAATAATAAAAAGCAAACGCCAACCCAAAAACCTAAAACGCATTCTTACCTCATCCAAATTCAATCAAGACGCAACAAAAGGAGTCACAAAATGCAACAAACAACGATGTGGAGTCTGCAACATAATATTAGAGGGAAACACATACACATTTACGAACCCCATACAAACATTAAAAATTAAAAAAAACCTAGATTGCACCTCAAAAAACGTGATCTATGTAATAAAATGTCCAGCATGCGATAAATCCTACATAGGCGCTACAAAAAACCTTAGTAATAGAGTAGCCCTACACCGATCCAACATCAAAATCGCGGAAAATAGACACCTACATGTATCACAACATATACACGCATGCAGTGGAGGCAGATTCGAGATAATGCCCATCTTCCAAACTGACAACTACTTCTACTTGCTAACACAAGAAAAAAATTTCATAGCAAAGCTTAACCCCGCCTTAAACACCTCTCCATAATTATACACATAAATAGGCAAAACACAAAATACACTTACACGCATGCATGCTTGGGTAGGTGTGCACCCTCACACACGAAACAACAAAAAAGCACAATAAGGCACACGCACACTTTCGCGGGTGCGCGCGCCCATACCCAGTACAGTACCATTTCTCTTAACTAAACAAACAACTAGAAATTAAACGTATGTATGTGTATGTGCGCGCGTGTATGCGTGTGCATATGTGTGTGTGCGTGGGTGTGCACATATGATTGTGTATGCATGTGTGTATAATTATATATCATCTGTTATCTATGCTACATCTTGTTTGTATGTATACGTGCACTTATGTTTGGGTGACCGAATCCATGTATGCATATGTGCTTGGATTGGAAAGGAAACTTAAACCAATATATACATAAGGTGGAATGTATGAATATGTATGTGTGTGTGTGATTGTGAGTGCATGTGCCCATATATATATATGGGTGGATGAGTGTATACACATCCGTATGTATGTGTGTATATATATATATACATATGTATGCACATGTATGAGTGGGTAAATGTGTTCGTGTGAATATGGATATACGCGTATGTGTGAGCCCCTGCATATGTCTGTGTGTGTGCATGTGTGTGTGTATGTGTATATGCCTACATAGTATGTGGATGTTTGTGAGTGCATGTGCACATACATATATGTGTGTACATATATGTGTGTATGTGCGTGTATGTGTTTGTATATATATCTTCTACCTATTCTCCATCTTACTTGGGTGTGTGTGTGGGTGCGTGTACGTATGTCTGAATGATTAAGCGCATATATACATGCGTGTTTTGGTTGAAAAAAAAAGTATATATATATATATATATAAAATAAAAAAATAAAAAAATAAAAATAATTGTTAGCGGTGGATGTATGCGAGTACGTGTGTGAGTGTGTAGGTGGGTATGTATATATGTATATATGTATGCTCCTACATATATTTCTATGTATGTACGCGTGTGTATGTGTGTGTGCCTGCGTACGTGTGCGTGTGCATGTGTACATGTACATGAATGTATATGTATGCGTATGTGATTGTGTGTGAGTGTATACTATACATGGGGAAAGAAAGTCTTTAAAAAGAACCCTAAAAAAACCATAAAAACCTTCACCATATGGACTAAAAAACACTCTTTGAAACTAACTTTGACCGGACACTGTGAACACTTACAGTTGGAGACAGAATGTCTGAACACTGAACATACGCATCGCATCACTCTGAAAAACATATTTAATATCAGCGGAGGTAATTCTACAAACTCCCATTTTAAAGAAAAACTTTTTACGAAAATATCTGAAGAGAGCATACCCTAAGCTCGAAACGCGTTATAAAAATATTTTAAAATAAAAATATGATGAAAACCTTTAAAAAAAAACCCACAATTGTTGATGACTACACTCTTTTAAATATACATTTTTTCTCTCGTTGGAACTACACAACCATCACTTTAAATATATATATATATATATATATATATATATATATATATATATATATATATATATATATATATATAAAGGGTAGAACGATGAAATTGTCACCCTAAAGAAAACAATGATACAGCTTTATTTTAAAACTTTGTTTTTGAAAAAAAAAATCTATTCAGGTAAATTGAATATGTAATAGAGCTGACACCTATTCAATGTAGCCACCTTCAACCTCAATCACCGCCTCGAGACGAGTTCAGAACTGGAAGGATGCCTTTTCCACTAGCGCCGGCGGGAGGTCGGCGGATGGTGGCGATCAGGCTGGCTTTGGTGTTGTAGGAGGTAACTGTGGCGAAGTTCTCGACGTATGACCAAAGGAAGCGAGTTCGGTTCAGGAAGAGGAGGAGGAGGAGGAGGAGTAGGAGGGATAGTGTACAAGGTTTAAGCACTCTTTTTAAGGTCAAGCATGTGTCTCTTTCTACTTGTGGACCGGCGCCGAGTTCTGCTGCCACACACAGCCTCTGCCAGCGACCACCTGATTTCACCAGGGCATCACCACGTCCAAATAAACATTGGTGCTAACTTTAAAGCCACCTTCGAAGATGTGAGGTGGCATGATGTGACCCCTATTTGATTCCACACCAAAGACCATAACCGTAGGTCGACCGATGCATTGAGCTGTGCCCTCAAGCGTTGAACCGTCCGGATTTGCATTTTGAGGATGCTGGCACGGTCCTGTTGTCATAACTTGGATCGGTAGAGAGCGTGAGTTGTACAGCGATGGATCTCTGATCTCGTTCGTTGAATATTGTGTCACTTTCAGACATGATAGAACGCTCCTCTCGCTCTTGGGATTTTTACACAACTAGTCAACTAGTAGATGGTCTGTAAGAAAAAAGAAACCCCTTTTCTATGGCGACAATTTTATCGTTCCACACACACACACACACTATATATATATATATATATATATATATATATATATATATATATATATATATAGTGGTGCCAAAAAGAAAGTCTGAACTTTTCATTTTTTCAAAAAAACGCAAATTTAAACTAGATTGAATGTAATTGTTTAAACAACTTATACCTCATTTGATTCACCTTTTATTCCTCTATAATCTTACCTTTTCATAGTTGACTTTTAATTAAGGTATCCTAGTTCACGTAAATTTAAAAAAAGTAACTTCAAATCGAAGTGGCAAAAAGGAAACTCCGCAGCAATGAATGAGTATAAACCAGTTTAAAATATCCACCTTTTAAGCAACAAATCATCTTTGATCACAATTGTTGTTCCAGATTATACAACGTAACATTTAGTCCACATGCCTCGACTTTCTCTGAGTGATCGTCAGAAACTCATTAATCTCCATATTTCTGATTTATCCAATCGACAAATCGGCCGTAGACTGAAATGTGATGATAAAACGGTACGAATAACATTGCAAAAGCACCAACACACCGGCTGTGTTTGTGATGCCTCTAAATCTGGTCGTCCTAGAGTTACTTCTTACAGGGAAGACAATGCTATCAAGATTCGCAGCTTCAGAAACAGATTTGAAACAGCTCCTCAAATCCAACAACAGTGTAATCTTGTGAAAAAAATGTTCTCTTTCTAAAGTTAACAACAGATTGAAGGAATTTAATTTGCGAGGCTGTGTTACAAGACGCAAGACAATGATTTCTGTAAAGAACAAAAAGTGCCGTCTGAACTTCGTCAGATGCAATGAAGATCATGACTCTTCATATTAATCGAAAGTGATTTTTAGCAACGAAAGCAAGTTCAATAGGCTAGGCAGTGATGGTAGACAGTATGTCCGTCGAGGGAATAATGAAGAATTTAATCCTGGATGCACAGTTTCAAGGCTGCAAGGTTGTGGAGATTCAGGCATTATTAGTGCGAGTGATCAAGGGCCTATAGTTAGCTTGCGAGATCGAATTAATTCGACCAAGTACATTAATATGTTGACTGAGCATTTTCTACCTACTTTGGCCAGAATTTGTATGATAATTCCATCTTTATGTAGAATAATGCTCCCATTCACACAGCTGGGAATGTCAAATGGTTCTTTGAAGAGCATGGCATTCCGTGTTTGAATTGGCCTGCACAATCCCCAGACCTAATATCTTATCGAAAACGTATGGCATTACATCAAGCAATAGCAACGCAATGTTCAAATTTAAATCTGGAAGAACTTTGGACTAAAATTAAAGAGAAGTGGGATGTCCTTTTACCGGAGTATTGCCACAGACTAATTCAAAGAATTCCCAAAAGATTGCAGGTTGTCAAATTGCAGAAGGGCTATGATACTAAATATAAACTAGTTCTATTGTGCTGCTGTTGTATTTGTGTTGCATTAATGTTCTAAATTACATTTAAATAACAATTTTCCATTGTGTGAAGTTTCTTTTTGCCTTTTCGATTTGAAGTTAATTTTTTAAATAGACGTAAACACTAGGATACTTCATTTAAAAGTAAAATATGAACATATAAAATTATAGAGAAATAAATAGCTAATCAAATGAAGAATAGGTTGTTTAAACAGTTACATTTAATTTAGCTTATATTTGCGTTTTTTTTAAATGACAAGTGCGGACATTCTTTTTGGCGCCATATATATGGCGCCATGTATACATATATATACATATATATACATATATATATGTATATATATACATATATATATACATATATATATATGTATATATATATATATATATATGCATAACAAAAATGGTAATTAGTAAAAAACTGAAGAAAGTGCTCAATACTATTGCAGAGCAAATATAGATATATATTTTATTACCGTTTTATCTGCTTAGTTACACATGTTTCGGTTACCAAATCGTATCAATGATCCAGTAACTTCATCAGACTTTTGTTTGATGGATCGTTGATACGATTCGGTGGACTAAGTGATTGCCGAGAGGAATGTGAAGCTTGTTGTCGATGCACCGCGGTGGGTCCCCAACTAGAGATGGCAATTAATCGATTCAATTGAAAAATGGCCGATTTCACCAATTTCGATGATCATAAAATATGGGAAGGTGAAACTTTCATTAATCTTCATTCAATCCCGAGCAACGTCGTGTTGCCTTGCTTATATATATATATAGTTATGAAATTATACAGCAATTAAGCTACTGAGAATCTTCCATGTTCTATTCCAGTGAGAAATCGTCAGGGTAAAATGCATGGAATTCGTGTAACTTAGTGTTTTTATATTTCAATGTGGTATTTAGTTTAGCTAACTAACCAATCAAATTCATTTTTTATTCCTGCCAGCGAGTTAAATTTTTTAGTAGTCAATGACTAGGATCCACTCAAACTCAGGTTCGGCTAATTTCTACTTCCTATCTGTTTTGCGACATACCTCATTTTAATGAATGCGTTTAATTAACACTCCAGTTTCTCTTAACACGATATTCCTGATTATCTTATTCTGGTGACGATGAGAGATGAAACGTGGAAGATTCTGTGTAGTTTAATTACAATATATTTTCATAACTTATTAACTAACTATACTCACTTATTGAGCACTGTTGAAGTAAATACTGAAAATCGATACATAATATATATATATATATATATATATATATATATATATATATATATATTTCATAGCATTTTCTGCTGCGATATGAAATAATAATCTATCTATCTATCTATCTATCTATCTATCTATCTATCTAGACTACTAGCATTTCAGCCCAGCGTTGCCCGGGTGTTTCGAGATGTATGTTGACCAAAAAACAAAAAAGGGGCCAAATTTTTTAAAACTTTGACTCCTTTTAATTATGACCCCTTAAGAATTATTGGAAGTGTGGAACATTCGTTGATCCTCATTCAGTCCTAGACAACGTCGGATCTCCATATATCTATAACATAAAGCTGAACGTCTGTGTGTGTGTGTCTGGTCACGAATAAGCTCCTGGTTGACTATTATAGAAAACTGATTACATATAATGATAGAAGATGTATCGAGACACAGGAATGGGCATGTTTGATCTAGCATAATGATGATTCATTAAAATTGTGGGGTCTGCGTACGCGCCTGGTCCACAAAGTATGGAAATAAAAAAAAAAAACGTTTACAAGTGTTTTTGATATAGATGAACATAATACTTGGATAAGTATGTTTTAACTTAAATAGGGATGGAATGATAAAATTGTGGGGTCTGCGTTCGCGCCTGGCCTCCATAGAATGGAAATAGGCACAAACTTTAATAAAGACTTTTCATATCTATCTGCGTAAGTATACTTTGATAATTATGTTTCAGTTTGAAGAAATATGGTATAATAAACTTATGGGGTGTTCGTTCGGGCCTGACCTCCATAGAATGAAAATATGTCACAGAGTTTAACAAGGGTTTTAAATATAGATCCACAGAATATTGTGATAAGTGTTTCAGTGTGAACAGGGATGGTATAATAAATTATGGAGTTTATCTATGTTATTTTTACTTTCATCATATTTTGCTTTGGTTTTGATACCCCCAAATTCGAAGCTATCTCTTTACAACCCTCCCATTTCATAACCTATCATACTTTCATAAATCAGAGTCCATTTTCTGTTTTTGAATCCAGTCAACGACGGGTACTTTTGCTAGTATATATATACAGTGATGATCATATTTATTGGCACGGTAAAATAAAAGTTAAATTTTGTCTAATAAATTCTAAAAAGGGGATTAAATTAAAGAAAATAACAAAGTATATTATGTATTTTTAACTGGCCTTTCCGATGCAGCAATCGGATTTTAGAAAAAAAATAAATAACAAAGGAACAACAAACATAATTGCAAAAAACCCTTGTTCAAAATTATTGGCACGATTTATTTAATAATCAATTGTATAGCCTTTGGCCTTGATTACCTTCCTCAGTCGCTTTTCATAGTTTACAACCAAGTTGTTGCACTCTTCAGTAGTAATTTTAGCCCACTCTTCCTGACAATAATCCTCCAATTTAATAAGATTCTTAGGCTTCCTTTGCATTACCCTCAATTTTAATGTTCTCCTTAAATTTTCAATTGGATTAAGGTCTGGGCTTTGTGATGGCCACTCCAAAACATTAATATGATTGTCCTCAAGCCATTTCTTAGTCAGTTTAGCCGAATGCTTTGGGTCATTATCTTGCATGAACCACCAACGACGACCAAGTGAGAGCTCTTTAGCAGAGTCTTTCAGGTTTTCATCCAATATTTTAACATAATCTTCATTTTTTATGCTACCTGTGACCTTAACAAGTCGCCCTGGTCCAGAGGCAGCAAAGGATCCCCAAAACATCAAACTGCCTCCACCGTGCTTCACTGTGGGTATGGTGTTCTTAGGCAGGAAAGCTTCGCCAGATTTTCTGTAAATATAAGACACTTTATTATGGCCAAATAACTATTTTCGTTTCGTCAGTCCATAGAACACGTTTCAAGAATGCAACATCTTTATCAATATGACGTTTTGCAAAGGCTAGCCTTGCTTTCAGGTGCATAGGCTTCAATAAGGGAGTCTTTCTCGGACGACATGCTTTTAAACCAGCTCTCTTCAAAACTCTACCAACTGTATGTCGAGATACATTCACTCCAGAGGTGCTCTGTTCATCAACAATCTCCCCAACAGAGATCCTTGGGTTTTGTTTTACTTGTCGAACAATTTTCCGTTCATCTCTTGGGGAAAGAATCCTTTTTCTCCCTCTACCCTCTAAACTCATAACGTGGCCTTGCGATTTGAACTTGTTTATTATGGCTCTAACAGTGGATTTGGGAAGGTTTAGCTTCTTTGAAATCTTATCATAGCCCTCCCCATTGGTATGGCATGCTACAACAAGCTTCCTGACGTCTTCGCTGTGTTCCTTAGTTTTAACCATGGCGATTGAAAATTATAATTTAGTCACTTATAATAGTTTAAATAAATCGCTATCTAAAAATTATCTGAAAAAAATTATTCACTGAATTAGCGTTAAACAAGCATAATATGGCTATAAAAAAGTTCAGAAAGCACGTAAACCGGAAATTGATTGATATTATACTGATACTAAAAGAAAAACAAAGCCGTGCCAATAATTTTGAACAAGGGTTTTTTGCAATTATGTTTGTTGTTCCTTTGTTATTTATTTTTTCTAAAATCCGATTGCTGCATCGGAAAGGCCAGTTAAAACTACATAATATACTTTGTTATTTTCTTTAATTTAATCCCTTTTTTAGAATTTATTAGACAAAATTTAACTTTTATTTTACCGTGCCAATAAATATGATCATCACTGTATATTTATATATATACATACATATATATATATATATATATATATATATATATATATATATATATATATATATATATATATATATATAAATACCTAAAATTTCATTTGTTTCAATTCCGATTAATCGTCTCCAAACTCATCTTATCTTTAATACGTTGGAGTATCTAATGATCATACCGGCTTAGCGGTAATGTTAGTAAACATTCTAATTTAAGCTGACAACTTTACAAGCAGACGAGTTTCGAATCAGCTTGAAGCACTAAACTTAGGCACGTTGATGAACCGTGTTACAGCAAAAAAAAAAACGTGTTGTGTTTTTTATTTCTATAGAAATAAACACATTCTCATCTCGTGTAAATACTAGCAGAAGTACCCCTCGTTGACTGGGTTCAAAAACAGCCTACAGAAAATGGACTGTGATCGATGAAAGTATGATAGGTTATGAAAAGGAGATAGGTTTTGATACTCAAAAATTTTACTCCAAGCAAAATATGATGAAAGTAAAGATAATTTTCGCGAAAATATATTTTTTTATATCAACTTTGTTTCCATTCGTAGCCAAGAGTGACCAACAAAATGATGTTTCCTTACAAAGAGAAAATGTTATATATATAATAATATAAATATACAAGAAATAAATGTTACCATAGTCAATAAAAGTTACTTTTATGGTAGAAAAGTTCATTGGTTTGTATTTTTAAGTAGTTTGTTAAAAAATTTTTTTTTAATTCACGAACCGGTTTAAAAAAAAAAAATCAAAATGGCAGCGACTTCGAAATGGAGAGCCCCGTTTATAATTTGAAGGAGGGGCACCTGAGCATTCTGTGTTAACAATTTAAGAGAGTTCCATCAACGTAAGGAATATTTATAAACATATTTTAATGTTTTCCGTTATTGTGTGCTTAAGGAATATTCGATTATGGCATGTGTAGTTATATAAAAATTCATTTAAGTATTTATCGCCTCAAATTTCGTTTTAATTTCGGTTCGCTGAAATTATTTCAAGTAAAGAGCATTAAAAACTATTTCAAAACAAAAAAAAACATAAATTGAACTTTTATTGACTATGGTAACATTTATTTCTTGTATATTTATTTTTGTGGTAGTCGTTTGTTGGCTTTTCTGCTAAACACTCTTACTAAATAATATTGACGAAATATCGAAAAACAAAGAAACAAAAACAGTTTTGAAAACTAATGGAGCTTACTTATTTTAGTAAAATAATCAGAAACAGCAAAATGGGATATTAAAAAAATAAACACGTAATTACTTTAGTTTTTTAAAGCAAAGAATCGATATAAATATGAATAAGAAGAAAATGGCGCCCTTTTCAAGCAGAACAACTTCGTTTCAGTTTTACAGTATTGGACGGTGTAGTATTGCGCCGTCGGATTCAGAGTTGTACTATTGTAATGTAAAGAACACACAGAAAGGGTTGTAATCAACTGAATTCCTTCTAGTACACTGACAAAAAAAGCTTAAACAGATATATAAATAAAAATAAAAAGGTTATGTAGATGTTTTTAAAAAGACACGTAATCACGTGAGCAGAATTTTTTCCTTCTTTTGACACGAAAGCAAGTAACGTTATTATCTTTTTTAATTATTTATCCATTTATCTATTTTCGAAAGAGTGCCACGTGTAAGTGGAGAAGGAAATAACAGAGTTATGCAAAATTTGTGTCGAGAATTGTCTAAAGTTCCGACATTTTTTTGGCTTTTACTATAATAAGAACGTGAATTTATGAGGTGAATTTATTCGACACAATATGATTCAACTAAAAAAAAAAAAAAAAATCTAACGTGAATTAAGATTAAAGTTAAGGTGTTATTGTGGACCCTCATTCCTTTTAAAAAACCTTGTTACACTTTGTGACATATTTACATTCTATGGAGGTTAAGCGCGAACGAACACCCAATAATTTTATTATACCATATTTCTTCAAACTGAAACATAATTATCAAAGTATACTTACGCAAATAGATATGAAAAGTCTTTGTTAAAGTTTGTGCCATATTTCCATGGAGTACAGGCGCGAACGCAGACCCCACAATTTTATTATACCATCCCTATTTAAGTTGAAACATACTTATCAAAGTATTCTTACGTACATCTATATAAAAAATCCTTGTAAACGTTTTATTTTTCATTTTTTATTTCCATACTTTAGGAGCCAGGCGCGAACGCAGACCCCACAGTTTTTATGAACCACCGTTCTGCCAGATCAAACATAACCATTCCTGATCCTCGATACATCTTCTATCATAATATGTAATCAGTTTTTTTTAAATAGTCAACCATATAGGAGCCTATTCATGACCACACACACACACACACACACACACACACACACACACACACACATACATATATGTATGTGTGTATGTGTGTGTGTGTATGTGTGTGTGGGTAGCAGAGAATCTATATGGCCTTACCCGGTCGTAAAATACGCATAAATATCATATATATATTTTTTTTATATAAATGCAGAGTTCTTATTAATTATAAACAGAAATACCGTAGGTATTAAATGTAACGTTAAATTCCTTTAAAAAATATGTAAAAAGGCAAAAACAAAAAGAAACTGGGACACGTGCATGCGAGTATTATGTTTTTCTTAGTAGTTCTCGTCTTCTAACTAAAAATACTCAAACCAACATCGAAACCAAAACCTTAAGACAGTGAGTTAAGTACATACTTAACATAAGCAAGCTGTCATGTTTTGCGCATACGCAATCGTAAAACAGTTGAAAACAGATAACAATCCAGTAGTCTCCCACGTTCCAATTTTAAAATTTTTCCCCCTTAGCAACTTTTTTTTCAGAATTAAAACCTATTACAAAGTTTTCCACGTGTCTGAATAACCTATATACAAAGTTCAAGCCTGTAGATTAAAAATTCGTTGCGTATATAGATTCAGAAGTGTCCACACACACACACACACACACACACACACACACACACACACACATTCTCACTTATATATACATATATATATATATATATATATATATATATATATATATATATATATATATATATATATATATATATATATATAACTAGTTTCTTATCGTTGACCACTTTCAGTTGAATTAAGTCGGTCAATTTAGCTCTAATGCATAGATCATCGTATAACGATTCGATTACTATGATTGACGTAAATAACATTTAAAATTAAGATGTTTAAATTCAACGTTATTTTTCGCGGCTGATGGTAGCCGAATGGATACGGTCTTTGCTAATCGAGCCAGAGATGACTCGTGTTACCGAGTATTAATCGTGACACTCTTTACTGAAGATTCCCGAAAGGATGAGACACTAGTATCTGTAGGTATTTAATCATTATAGTAAAAAAAATATTATTATATTATTTCCATTATCAATTTTTCTAAACAACTTTAACCCGTTGACAAACATAAGAACAATTGTAGTAAAGCCAAGACTACTACTCCTACCACTCTCTACCCGTCCCTTTTCCTTCCTTCCATCTTTTTTATTTTTTGTTTACATTTCTAGATACAAAATAGTTGTGTGAGGACGGTGAATTTGTTGACACACTTACTAATCTGTTTCAATATCAGTTTTATTTTATTTTATTTATTTAGGCTTTATTTTTTTGCTTCAGGTTTTATCAATTATTGTTTTAAGTTTCTATAACTTGGTTGAAGGATTCCAATATGGGTTTTTCATTCTTATATTTCTCATCGTTACGTTCATGTGCGTTTTTGCTGCTAAATGACTTTCGTCGGCGTTCGATTCGTAGGAAAATCATGTTTAATTTTCGATTTTTGAGCGATTATTCGGAAAAATAGGTAACTTTACACGAATAGGGAGGATTTCTTTTCATGTTTGAGTGATCCGTCCATGATTTTTCATTTTAATATACTCTCATTGAAATGTTTCTGTTATGTCAAAAAAAACAAACTATTTTCTTTACGTCACAAGAGTCACGCTCATACATGAATTCCATAGCTAATATAACATACTGACCCAACGGGTCACGGGTAGTCTAGTATATATATATATATATATATATATATATATATATATATATATATATATATATAGTAAGTTAGAAAAATATATATGGCAAATGAAACGCGGAATATTCTATGTAGCTTAATCGCCATATATATTTTTCTAACTTACTACCTAGCTCTACCTATGTATTGAGCCCTGTTGAAGTAAATACTTAGTTTACTGTTAAGTTTGCAGGTTGAAACAACTAACGTAGAAAGCAATACAAATGACGACTCAGCAAACAAAGGTAGATCAAATAAGAAGTGTATTAGGAAAAAGTATATTTCCAGGATATTTACATAATGGTGTCAAATAAGAGAGTCTTTGCTGGAGAAACATATCTGCTCTCGGCGGCCTTCGGTAGCTTCTGGTGAACACACACTCAGACTAACTGAGTCTTCCTATTTATGTGTAATTACTATCCACATATGCAAATGAATGTGTGCCACCACAACATTTACGCATAAAATTATACTTTCGTATATTAATTTATGTGATTAAATGAAGTAGTTATACTTATATATATATATATATATATATATATATATATATATATATATATATATATATAAGAAAATAGATAATGGAAATAACAATTGAATAAATTAGAATATTTATTAATCCATCAAAATTCAAACCAATTTTTATAATAAAGAAAAATTCTCTATGAAATATATATATATATATATATATATATATATATATATATATATATATATATATATACATTTTAACTAGCGTCGGACTCGTGTTTCATTGTTTGCGACTAATCGAGATTCGAAATCAGAAGAGAAAGTGAAAGAGAGGAGGGATGGAGGAGAGAGAAAGTTTGTGCGTGTTAGTTACATATCAGATTACTTATATAATCGGTGAACTCAAAATCGAATTCGCTAACAATTTTCTCGAGAGTTTCCTGCGAATAACAAACAATCTATGAATATAAAGCGAAATTATTATTGAATTCATATTTTCTTCTTCAACTCAACTTTTTTCTTCATTTCTTCCTCTTTTTTTTTTGCTCTGGATTTAATTTTCTAATTTAGTTGGACAAACAAAATCTGAGCTTAACTAAAAATTTCTGCTCTACAAAAAAAAAAAATAAAAAAAAAAATAAATAAATAAAAAAATAAGAGAAAACGACCAGAAAGAAAAAGTACAACTCTTACGACAGAAATACCTAACGCCATATTGTGGATACAAAAGTTGCTACAAATCCTAAAAGACGACACTTCAAACCGCAGAAGACAGTCACTTAGAATTGATTATTACTTTGCACTTATAGCTGAAAATAATTTATTTCACGGACAATTCTAGTATGAATTTTGAGAACCATAAACCTATTCTTGTTTTAGGTGTATAGTTATACTATCCTGTTTCCCTCCCTCTTTGTCTCCGGATAATAGTTTTTACTTTGTAAAAGTAGACATCTATATACAAACTCATGAGAAATATTATATACATATATATAACTTTTAAACTGTACAAAAACTATACAGCGCTTTGGAAATAACATACGAACAAACTCTATGGGCCCCTTTCACCAACAAGCTCATCAGCAGTTTATCGTTGGTCATTCAAAAGATGCAAAAAATGAATTGAATTGTCACGCAAAAGCAAATACTCGGAGATATAGGAGTAAAAAAAAAAAAAAAAAAAGAAGAAAAGGCGAATTGGAAGTCATGTAAAATATATATACATATAGGATCTTTGTTTTGGGATCTGTCTTTGACTAACATCTGATTGAAAGTCTAGCTTGCCCCAGTACCTATAAAATAGATTGTTTCAGAATATTGCACCGGGCCGACTCTCAAAATCATTTAAAAATTTTTGGAGTCAATCTCAATTTTTTTCACGCAAGCCGTCGCTTTGCCGACAAAAAAAAAAAAAAAAAAAAAAGAAAAGAAAAAAGAAGAAGAAGTTAAATCATTAGACTTACTCGGAGATATATTTTAATCGTTCTCATACCCCCATACCTCCTCCATCTCAATTGTACATATATTTTATATTATTGCATATATAATTACATAGAAAAAATGCGAGCATGAAAAGAAATGTTGTTAAGATGTAGACATGGAAAAGTAAAAGGACTAGGTGTTAAAACTGGAAAAAGAAAGACAAGATATTCTTGTAAAAAGTATAATAAATTTATCACTTAAAATATTGAAGCATTAACAATTAAAAAAATCAATTTAACATTATATAATCAATTCCTAATTAATAATGCAATATTTTAAGTCATAAATTTATTATATTTTTTTACTAGAATGTCTTGTTTTTTTTTCTTTTCCAGTGTTAACAACTAGTCCCTTTACTTTTCCATGCTTAAATCTTAACCATATTACTTTTCATGCTCACATTTTTCTATGTAATCCATGATTTTTCCAGGATTTTCTTGATAATAATTTTTTCCTCTGTTTCTCTTGTTACCTGTAAATTATTAGCGACAGTACAGCTGAGCAACAGATCGAGGTGAGTTAGTAGGGACAGTTTTTTTATATCCTGCCAATTTGAGGTAGTGTAACATATTTGGTTGCTATGGTAACCAACAGCTAAAAAAAAACCGTCTCTCCGTTCCTTACAGATTCTGAGAATTTTTGAACATAGTAATTTTATTATAATTTTTTTTTACTGAACCGAGAAGGTGACTATAAACTGTAAAACTTGTTTGAAATTTGGTCGCAAAATGAGTGAGCGGTGAAGCTTTAAAGCAGTTCGAAAAGAGTAAAACTAACACTTAACCATATATTAAACACGATAGTGTTTGAATAATTCACGCGAATTCCTTTCGCCCCCCCTTTTTTACTAATATATCTCCGAGTATTTGCTCTTGCGTGAGAATTTAATTCGTTTTTTGCATCTTTTGATATCCAACGATTAACTCATGGTGAGTTTATTGGTGAAAAGGACCCTAGGGTTTGTTCGAATACATATATAATGTTCGTTAGATTTTCTAATGTACTCGCCCGAATTCGGCGTTTAATAGTCCTTAATTCCCTTCATTCCCGTGGCAATTATATGGTGGCTCTGAGGGAAAGGCTTAGAAAATAGAGCAAAAGATGGTTTCATAGCTGGGTTCGAATTGTTACCCCTACACTAATTATTGCGTAACATGAAAGTGATCTTAGTCAACACAAAATAGCAGGACATCATACAAAATCCCTTTCTACTGTTAATAGAGAGATTGTACAATTCACAAGAAAGAATAAAGAATGCATAAAACTTCATCCAATTCGCCTTGGGCCTCTGAAAGAACCTTTTGTCTTGTGAAAAGAAATGTTGACGACGATTCTCGGCGCAAAGCCTCTGACATTGTAACACAAGCTGGTTTCAGGTCTAGAACAGCTGTCAGGTATCTTCACAAGATGGGCTACTATGGTAAAGCTGCAAGAAAGAAACCTCTTCTTTGTCCTATCAATATCAAGTAC